>NC_071339.1:10457500-10825000 GCF_027744825.2 Synchiropus splendidus
GAGTTAAGCCCCAGGTTTTCAGAGATTGAGCCAGCCCGCGACCCAAGTGCTCCGTGCCCCTGGTCAGCCAAAACGGAAAGCAGGCCACGATGGAAGGAGGACCTGAGTCCGCCTCCGTCGGTGCTTGAGCCAGCCTGCAGGCAAGCCAGCATGGAATATATATATATATATATATATACTTAATCCTGGACTTACTATCAGATGATAGTCACTGCAACTGGTTATTATAACAGTCAAGGCGGCAGAGAGGCACATGACGACATCAAAGTACACAAAACATTTTGTCCAAATGAATACTAAGTAACAAAAATAGTGCTTTTTTGACATAGTTAAAAAGTGAGACACACGCAACTACTACGTACGTTGCTGTACGTTGTTGGGGACTTGCGTAAATCAAAAAGAAAAGCTAACAGACAAGCTGTTCTACTCCGAGTCCCCGGAGGTTGACTGAGGCCCCACCTTTCCTTTCAGCTTTGGGAAGTTTGAGAATCTTCTTTACTTAGCTCGACATTTCTCTGAGCCCTTCTTCAGGAGTTCCACTTCACATAGACCTGACTCATGCCACTGGGCCTCACAGGTCCTTCTTAGTGTGGCCATGTAGAACTTTTCCATTGCTTCCTCAGCTTCCAAAGCTTCTACTATCAAACTTAAAAAATCGTCTTGTGTTAGTTTTCTTTCATATTTCTGATGTTTTTGTTGGTAACATCTAACTTTGCTCTCTTCTGTGATGCCACAGCTCCAGCTTGTGTGAGCAGCTGAGATCCCAGTCTGGTTTGATGAGTGAGGAGCTACATGAAGACTGAACATCTGACCCCCCTCCCCGCAATACTTTTGTGTCATGTGAAAAACTCCTGAGCCGAGGGGGGGGGGGGAGGGGGCTCTGACTCGGAAATATTCAGCAGTGACAGGAAGTGCATGTCTTTATGTTTGGATGGATTTTCCTGCTCAGAAATGTAATGAAAGTATGAAGCAGGGTGCATTAAGTCACAGGCCGTGAGGTCATCACTCCAGGCAGAACATTCTTGATGTGCTCGGAAACTCAACATCCGAGCCGGCAAGTGACTCACAGCCACTGTTGAACGCCAGTCTGGACCTCAGGGTGTGCCTCAGTGACCTCATCCTCCCCAAAATACTGAAACCTCAGCCGCTTCAAATCAGAACCTTTCAGAGTCCATTCATCCAGAGAGCGTGCGTGTCTCCAGACTAACATCCTGTTTGTGGCACTTCCTCCCTGCTGTGGGAACAGAGGCAAACTTCCACTCAGACGCCGGCGAACAACACCCCCGATCATCTCAACTCTCAAGTTATGTCACCCTTTCTTTTCAAGTCTGACAAAAGATGGCTGAATGGAGCGGATCGATTTACGGACCCGGCATCACACCCACCACAAACTGCTGGATCAACGTGTCACACGAGAAGAGGCTTTGTGTGGTTGGAACGGACAATGCTCCAGTGGCAGCAGCAGGGATTTAAACCAGACAAAAAAAGCAGCAGGTCAGCAACAGAACAAACCCGAGAGCCTGATGGAAGCAGGTGAGCAGAGGAGGAAGACAAAGCTCTCCTCACCTTCAGTGTCCAGTCGTTCTCTGTGAGGAGGCGCTGCCGGGGAGCAGGAGTAGGTCCTTGCTGCAGGTCGGTTGACAGCTCTGCTCTCGAGCGGAGGAAGAGGCTCCCTCTGCGTGGCGGAGCAGAGTCCATGTGGCTGGATGGGAAGTGAAACTCCGGGCAAAAGTCCAAGCACAGTTTAAAGACACAGCAGCAGTCAGTTTTCAGAGAACAGACGTCACACTGTGTGAGTTCCCCGAGAGGAAAACTGCGACGTGAGCAAAGTGAGTTTTGTCACCGCACTTTCCTACTCTACAAGAGTCTCCAGGACATTTGTTGGATGATGGCTATGTATACTGTACATGCTCATGTGTTCATCTCTGCAGAAAAGAGAGCACAGCTGAACTATATAAACAAACAGAATAAGTCACAGCCATGTCAAAAATGACATGTGTATTACACGTTATACAGTAACTGAACTCATAGAAAGATCAAGGGAGAAGTCCCTTGGCAGTACAAAGTAGTGGTAGGTAGATGGGGTATCATAAAACAGCATTGCAGGGTGATGAAACAGAGTCCTCATTTTCAGAAGACACTAGATGGCACTCTTGGTTTAGATATGATGTGAGGTTTCATCAAATGAGTTGTCCAAGTCCAAAGTTTCATGATACCTCGTACCTAGTACAGAGGAAAAACTTTGTCATGTAAGAGACACAGAAAGGCTGAAGCAAAATCTCCTTCATTTTCCTGTGGTCAAGACGTAACGTCTTTATTCAATGAAATCCTTTTGTGTGTTGTGTGACTATTCAATAAATATTTTTGTTTCCATGGGCACTCCTTTATTGTGTTTCACTGTGTATCACTGTACCTGTGTGTGGCCTGTTGCTCAGCCTTCATAGCATTGTACGGCTCACTGCAGTGAGAGTGTGAAAGCAGAGAGGGGAGGGGCAGGACAAATGGCAGTTTGATAGACGTATCAGCGTCCCATCATTTTGAATGGTCAGGATGATTGGGTGGTGTTGACACAGTATTGTAGGCGAATGTTTGTGCCAGGATGGAATCAGGAGCTGCACAAACTATTCAAAGAAGCTCGGCTTTGATGAATGAAACAGGGGCTTGAGATTAGCAGTGGTGTCCTGTGACCTAAACGGAATCACGTGGGTTTGTTTAGTCTCCTTGGTGGTTTGAATGGTCGTCGAGTCGACAGATTCACATCATGCCGCTGGACAAAGTGCAGCTCGAGAGCCACCACAAAACACTCATCTAATGCTGATTCCATTTACCAAACAGCCTTTTAATGGAATGTGTATTGACCTCACTTCAAAGTCCTCATTCCACTGGTGGAATTTAAACCGCTCTTTTTTCATCCCCAAACAATTCCTGGTGTGTGGCTTTCTCATGCCCTCACTTGGGAGAAACTCTGTAAAGTTGCTTTTAGATTAAGATCATTAGATTAGATGGCCTTTACTGGTCAATTCTTTTTTTTTTCTGTTTTGCTATGTGTTCCAGCTCGATCAAAAGCATTGTTTAGGAATTCTACACTATGTGGCTCAACTGAAGCATCAGCCTGCAAAGCAGTACAGTGGTGCCTCAGTTCTCGACCACAATCCGTTCCAGACGGCCGTTCAGGAGCGATTCTGAATCGATTTTTCCCCATTACAATGAATGGAAAAAGAAATAATGCGTTCCAAGTGAGTGAATGTAGAGTGTCTGCTGCAGGTGCGCTGTTCGTCTATGTGTGTGTCCGCAAACCCTGGAGTGTGCGCTCCAGCCTCGGAGGTGTGGAGAGCGAGCACCTCCCCTGTGACACTCTACCACGGTCCAGTGTGGAGACAGGAAAGGTTTTACACCTCAATATGAAGAAAAAACAGCCAGTAAATGTAACTAACAGGACACGTCTGCGTACAGAGGTTGCGTTATACACAATAACAAAGTGGGTCGTGGGTCAGCTGATCGGTCCGCTCACGTTATGTTTTTTCCGGCTTTTTTGGGGGGCGTTCGAGTTCTGGATTTTTGTTCGAAATCAGAAGCAAAAAAATCTCGAAATTTTTGTTCGAACTCCGATTTGTCCGAAGTCCGGGACGTTCGAGGTCCAACTGTATATATATTCTATAAACAGTAAATTCCGTTTCTTGTTCATACGTGAGACGCACTGGTCTATAAGCCGCGGGTGCAGTGGTGCTGTATGCAGCGTAGAAAGGTCAGTGGTGGACCCGGCATAAAAATGCATGAGGATCACGTCTAAACTAGTTTTCAAAATGGGATCCAGCATAGTGACTGACTCATGAAACAAACAAGGCAATGTTCTGAACTTAATCCATGAAGTCCTCATATTTTTTATTGACATTAAAGCTCTCAAATGCACTGTTTTCTGAAGTCTGAAGTTCCGACACCACGTCAATAAAACGCCTGTCATTTCAGCATGATGCATAAAAATCCATATATTAGCTGCGTATTTGTATGAGCCGCAGGGTTCAGACCGCGAGAAAAAAAGTATTTATAGTCCGGACATTACGGTACATCTTTACTTTATGTGATGGGAACTTGTCTCAGCGAGGAAAGGACAACCTGGGATGCTCAGTCAGACCAGGTGAGAGAGGCTCTAAAGTGCTGGATGATGCTGTTCCTCCAGCAGCCTGGGCGATGATGTGACTCCAGAGCTCCAGTCACATGAGTCGGATGTAAATGAGGACGTTACATCATCATCAGCAGCAGCAGCAGAAGCAGCATCAGCACCACTCTGACCAGCAGCTCCGCTCTCTGCACCAGAAGCGAATCCCAGGTCAAACCCGCCACCAGGACCGAGCACAGACCACTGGAGACCCTCAGCTGGAAGCTGTTCTGACCTAAACCCGGCGTGTTTTCTGTCCAAGGTTCGTGTCGCGGATTCGGCCGCGGCCGCGCGCGCAGCTTCCGTCTGTCTTTGTGCTGCAAGCATCGCCTCAGCGTGTTCACTTCCTTCCTTCCTTCCTCAGCCGCTGCTGTCTCCGTCCACCATGGTGAAACTGGGAAACAATTTCAGCGAGAAGAACAACGGCAAGGTGTGCGAGGACGGCTTCGACACCATTCCTCTCATCACACCTCTGGACGCCAGCCAGCTGCAGTTCCCCGCCACGGAGAAGGTTCGTCTTCTTTTGTCTGATCTCTATCGCATGTTTTGGAAAAAACGAAACAAACACCGCGCTGTTTATAGTGGTCGAAGAAGGCTTTGTTTTTGTTCGATCACACCGTCGCCTGTGCACCTGATGTGACTGGAGCGATGCGGCTGCGCATTGATATGTAATGCCTTTATTGTGGCTCTAGTTTCTGTGATTTATTGGACATTTGTGTTGTTTATTACACAGTATTACTGTGTAATATTCCTCATCTGCCACAACAACAATAACCATAAGCTCCCAGATGAATAATGTGAACGGTATTTATCTGTTTAAAATGGGTTTATATATCCCAAACAGCCACAGCTGTGAAAGCCAAAGACTATGGATCACTTCAGTGGTTGTTTCAAAGAAGCAAGGTGTTTTTTAAAAACAAAACAAAACAAAAAACTAAAAAAAACAGTATTTTTATGGTGACCCTTAAAAATACTAAGTTGCATTTTATTTGAAGCATGTTTCTTGACATTGTTAAACACACAAAGGTAAAATGCATGAAAATCAAATGAAGTAGCTGCATGAATCTGTTATTACTACCCGGTGTTCTGAGTGATGCTTTGTGGCCAACTCTGTGTAGCTCAGTGAAACGTGATGGGTGTCGATGATACAAAATCAAGTCACTCTCTTCAAACAGTTTTCGCTCGTGAAGATGTGACTCCTCGCGGAAGTCTAGCATCTGTTTCAAGTGACTACTATTGAAAACTACAAAGGCGGATTACATAAAGAGAGAAAGAGATTGGTCTCAACCCTTCTGCGGGTGTTTGTTTGTGTCGAGCAGGTGGTGGTGAAGACCAAGGCTGAATATGAGGAGAACAAGAAAGGAAAGCTGCGCTCCCCCAAAATGGCAGAGTTCTCCATCAGCATCATCGAAGGTGTTTCCGAGCGAGTCAAAGTAAGCAACCTTTGACTCACACACACACACACACTCAAGCTGTCATCCCAGCACCCACCCCCACCTTCATGTGATCCAGTCAAGCTAGACATGATGCTCCACCGTTCACTTAACCCCTCCTCCCCGACTCCTTCATTAATTCAGCCGTTGCCATGGCGGCGGTCTCCCAGCACCTTATCTCGCACCTCCTCTGCCTTGTGTCAGGATTGTGCCATACAGCCAGAGCTCAGGAACATTTGAGCTCAACAGATGAGCATTGGCAGCGTGGCTAACTCAGGCCACAGTTGGAACATTTCAGCGAGAACCGAGCTTTGCTCCCAACATGCAATAGAGACAGAGACCTTGAGTCATTCACAGTTCACATCTGTGTGAGACGAAAGGAAACTGCAGCATCATGGGGAGACACTTGGATTTTATAGCAGCCACCAGAGAAGCTGCAATACAGTCAGATTTTGTACGGCTTTATGTGGCTCGAGCGTCTGAACAGCGCCGCCCAACTGCCTCCTCATCCGCTCCTGCTATAGCATCCGCACACTGAGGATTTTTAAGTCTGTTTACATGTTATCAAGCTTTCAACTGAGCTGAAGTCGTGTGATGTTGATCAACAGGTTTTTCAAAACTAAAATCATTCCATTTTAATTTGCACAATTTCAGGAACAAGTTTTGTAACTCATGGATCACGTTATAATTAGTGGTGGGACTTTAACAAGTTAACAAAAAAAGATTAAATTACATTTCACAGTTTGCTCTCCAGACAACAGGGAACCTTTCTAAGTGCAGGAGTTCCTGGTCCACTGATCACACTGATGCACAAGACACGTGGCAGCTAGGATGATAACAACAACAACAACCATGGAGGAATCCCTGAACAAAAGCAAACAAAAGCATCTGTTTGCTTTTGTTCAGGAATGTTTTTCGCTACACAATGGTCAGGACAACCTGGGATGCTCAGTCAGACCAGGTGAGAGAGGCTCTAAAGTGCTGGATGATGCTGTTCCTCGATAGCCGTATCATCTGATTTGAGTTGAACCTGTATGCATAAGCTTAAACATCAGGGTGATGGGAGAACTTCTGCTCAGTAGGTGGCAAGGTTTTATTGAAATGGATTTTCAAATCACACTGCCACCTAGTGGGCTCTGAAAATCAGGACACTGTTTCATGAAGCCTCTTCAGCCCATCACTGGCATGGAAGTGCCCGGAACACATTTTATGCTTCTGTCCTGAAGTGTGTCAAACTCAACTGCGCTGAAATATGGCAACCATAGCCCAAATTCTAGTGCACACTAGGCTCCAACTGACTCACAACAGGCGTCTCTGACTTGGCATACGCAGGCTTCAGGATGGAGTTAGCAGTCCATCTCAGTTTGATTCTCATCTGCCTCGATAGCAAGCACCTCTGTTTCCTTTCCTTCCATGTTTCTCTGTTGGAATGCTCCTTGATTCTTCGCGCCTGGAAGGATCGGCTCTCCTCACGCACATTTTTGCTTGTAAATGTTCAGCATGTTTAACATTTACCATTGTCAGCAGTGTCCATTTTCAGAGACGATTATCGCGACCAACTCTGCACACACCCCAGACACAAGACCTTTTAGCAGAGAGGCCTCTGGGTTCTATGTTCTACAGACTGTTTTCTGGTGGTTCTTAAGAGGCAGAGTCTCTCCTGTGGTTCCAGGATGTGCAGCTTTCCAGGAGGCATCCAAACTGAGCTAGGAACGACTCTTTCAGACAGCTTTCCTTTCCTTTGCACCTCTGACCTATAATGTTTCTTTCCATTGAAAAACAAAAGGAAAGAGCTAATATTTATACAACTCACCTGACAAAATCGAACATACCGTGGCCAAGCGTTGCGACCCAATCACATGTTTGGACCTCCCTGTCTCACTTCTTGAGAGGCAGTCTTTTGTGAAGGCAGCTTTCCCTCCAGTCATGACTGAAAGTAGGAAACTGACACGCATCTGCTGTGTGATCTCAGTTCTAATCCCAATGAAGTTTCTTGCACTGAGAACTCCAGTTTCCTCCCACTGCTCAGAAGACATACCAGCAGGAACTATGCGTGAACTCTATTGATGGACTGTAGACGTGTCAAGGCGCTGTTTTGCTGAAACGCTTGTCGTGTCATCTTGTGTGGGAGGCCAGGACTACATTAGGGCTCATCTTCAGGTTAGACGTGTGACCGCCGCAGGGTCGTGACTCGCGCTCAGTCAGTGATCACGTCATCACCATGGAAACAGGATTCCTGATCAGATGTGACTTCCTGCAGGTGACCCTGCTGGTGATCTGCGCTCTGGCCTTCCTGGTGTGTGTGGTGTTTCTCATCGTCTACAAGATCTACCAGTATGAGCAGCCTTGTCCCGACAGCTTCGTCTACATGGTAACTTTGTGTTGACCAGTTTTCATGTTTGTATCGACGTATTTTCCTTCAACTGAATGAGCCATTCTCTGTCTCCTGGGAGCAGCAGGGTCGCTGCATGCCGGCGGGGATGTACGGAAACTTCCCTCCTCAAGGGCCCACGGGTCGCGGGCGCCTCTTCACCCTCATCAACCACTACAACATTGCGAAGCAGACCATCACTCGCTCCGTCTCCCCCTGGATGACCATCATGTCGGAGGAGAAGGTGACCCAGCAGGAGACAGAGACGGCGCAGAAGCTGGCCTGAGCACCACGGGTCGCCCCCCCGCCTCTGGCCAAATAAATAAAAGCATGCTCTGCCATTCAAGCGATGCCTCGCTTCCTGTGGCCTCACGTCACCTCTCACTACTGAGCGGCCGCCTTGTTGCTCCGGTTTGGTCAGCTGAGCCGGCGACTGAGGTCCACAGTCAGCTGACTCATGGCTTGTTTGAACAGCGTATGTTGTTATTTATTTTGACACCACTGAGAAGCCAAGAGCATACTGACACACACACACACACACACACTATGGTGAACTCACTTTGGGGGCCCTCTTATTGCCATCACCCTTTCCCCAGCCTCTCACCCGAAACCGAACCATCCAACAAACATGGCTAACCTGAACCAGGACTCTGCAGCAAACTGACCCAGCTATTTTGACGTTTTAACCCTCAAATGGAAGCTTATTGAATTGGGGACACCAAATGCTTATAGTCTGAAAAATGTCCCCAATTTTGGGTGAAACATGAATACACACACTGCACATACACGCTACAGAAGTCACACTCAGTCAGATTGTAAAACACGGGAACATCCCTTGACCCGCAACTGAGAGTCTGCTCTGACTCTGATGCACGGGCTAGCGCCATCATAGAGAGGCGCAACTCCAATGGACCGTCTGAAATATTTCACTCAGATCCAATTGTGTATTTAATGTGTAACACTCACTATTGTAATACGAAATGAAAATTTGGCCAGCTGGAAGGAGTTCTTAAAATCTTAAAAGTGATTGAAGTAGTGACTATAGAGTGACATGGTAATTATAGAAAAAACAATGCTCGAACATTAATAAATGTGAAAGATCCAGAGAGTTTATTATTGACATGAAAATTGAGTGAGTTGAACTAATATATTTGGATATGAAGGCTGAAGCATAGATAGCCGAGATAGTACGTCAAAAATACCTTGAGATAGAAAACAAAACATCATTATCAGTTGAAACACAAAGAGATATTATATTCAATATACAAGTTAAATACCCCCCAAACACTATAAAGTCCACAATGAATAATGAAAACTAATGTTAAAAAAATAGTAGTCACAATTTTAGGGAAAACATTTAAAGCAAATGAAAAATTGAGGAAAAAAAAAGTCTATTAAAACAAAGCCAAAAAACATGAAAGCATAAACCATTTATTCATACCATTTATAAACCATTTTAAAACATTTCAGTAAAGAGAAAAAAGTGGGGAAATGGTGAATAATATTGAGACAAAATATTGACAGACTCTGTACTAATGCCAGAAACACTGTAACCCAGGTCAAGAATATTGCTGGGCTTTCTGTGTCGAGACTTTTGGCCAGGTTGTCCGAGCTATAACGTCATAGCATCGGTTTAAAGAGACACACAGATACAAGGTACACCAAGTCCAAGTCCAGTGAGTGAAAATGTCGAGTCAAATCCACATCCCATCCGTGGCAGAAAGAGACTCTCAGGAGACAGAGGAAACTAATGGGAAACAAGAAACCGTTCTTCAAACCAGCAACTTTTTCCACTCACCTCGATACCAACACATGGAGTCGTTCAAACCAGCATGACTGACTGTCAGCAGTTTTATGTGAAGTGTTCTTCTGGCTCCACTCAGCTGTTCCCTGCTCAGCCGAATCTTTACGCTACAGTGTTGAATGTGCATCGCAAGTGAAGACGCAGAAATGTACAAAAAAAAAAACTTCACGAAGCCTTTGTGTCCATGTCTGTGGAAGGTTGTCGGCGGCCCACGGTGAGAGTGTTTTCGTGGAAAAACTTGAAAGTAGTTTTGCTTGTCCGTGGCTTTTTGATTTCTCTGACTGTCACGAATGATGTAACTTTTTTCAAACGGTGTATTGAAAAAACCATTTGCTACGTTGAAATGTTGAACTGAAATAAAGTGCCCACATTTTCTCACCAATAGTTGGTGTTATTGTCGAGACCACCAAGACTGAGACAGGAGCATATGGAGACCGCGTCCAGACCAAGACCCAAAAGAACATAAGAATAAGATACAGTAGTCATTTTTCCAAAATGAATCAAGAACTGAAATAATATCTGGGTTACAGATCATAAAAAGCAGAAAAAAATCTGATCACAAACTGAATATGAAAAGTAGAATAATCTTTGAGTTCTATATTTATGCTGCAAAAATCAATAAGACAGTGACAGGACCATGTGCCGTTATATGAATAATATTACTGTGACTTGTAACGTTTATATTCATATCTTTGTGAGGACCTCTCATTGCTTTCCCCAGCCGGAGCGCTCCCTTCTCTTGGCAAATGCGGATGGAAGTACTACAACACTACCAGGAAAACTGTCATGTCGGCGAACGTCTTGGTCTGTTTATCCTGAGAGGAGCCAATGCTGACGTCTAGTGGCTTGAGTGATCATTCACATTTGACCGCACAAGTCACCTAACACAAGTGTGAGTGTGGAGTAGAGCAGCGTGGTGCAGAGCGAACACCTGGTCGGACTATCATGTCGACAATTTAACTTCACGTTCATGTACAAGTGAGCAACATGGACGTGGAACACCGTGCGGACCATTAAATTAGAAGGACAATACATAAATGGTGTGAGACACTTGAGATTTTATTTCAATATATTTAAGACCTAGGTGAGGTGTCCAAGTGCATGAGTAGGTTTATAGCGTCTTCAAGCTCAAACATGATCTTAGCGGTGGAAGGTGATGCAGGCATCATTGGAGGTCACAGATCCATCTTCAGTCCAGAGTCAACAACTACGACAGAGTTGTCCTCAAGTCCAGGAGGTTGAGCTGTTCGAAGCATATCTTCAGGAGACGAGCCCCGCGTGCCGACTCAGCTCGCCGTCACGTGTGTTAGCTGTCGTACCAGTCCAGGAAGAGCAGAGAGAAGGAGCACATGACCAGGAAGAAAAGGATCCACACTCTGAAGCCGGCGTTGTTCTTGATGGCCTGGGGAGGGAGGTCACACGGGTCAGCCACAGAAGCCACACTGAGGAACAGCATGCAGAACCAATCACCTCTCGTATATCCTCGTTCCCTTCTTTGACGTTCTCCGTGGCACCGACCACCAGCTGATGGATGTTGTCGATCTCCGTTTCCTGGGAGGAGAAAAGAGCGGCGCTCAAAGTCGGCTTGGCGCGAGAGACACATGCAACCCGCGCTCTCTCACTTGCTGCAGGACTTTCTCTGAGAATATTTCCTGCAGTCTTGCGATGTCCACGACCTTGCCTTCGATTTGCCTGGAACGGGACGCGTCACTCTTCAGTCGGCGGCACCGGCGGAAGGAATATTGCTCAAGGGTGGTGGCAGACTCACCTGACTTCATTCACCAGGCTGTTCATTTCACTGACCAGCCGCTGATTCTCCTGCTCGAACTGAACACACACTCCAGTCAGTGACGTCTCACCTCTGACAACTTTTACATTTGAAATCAATGAGTACACTTATGAATGGTTTTATTTGGACCCACATATTTCATATTCATAATAAGCCTCTAAAAGTGCGCATGTTCATCAGTTCTAGTCAGGCTCTAACTGACATTATGAAACACCTAACATAATATGACTTCCTTCTCAAAGACCATTGATTCTTAACCACAGGGCCGGAGCCCATCGTTGGGCCACGAGCGCCCCCTAGAGGGCCGCTAGAAGTTTTCTTGTTATACACCTTTGGGCCGTGACACTCAGTAATACATGAGCCACGTATGGTGGCAGTAGTGCGTCACTGAATTGACTTGACAGCTGCAAATCTGTGAGAGTTAACAACTATGGAGAAGTTCTTGAAAAGAAAAAATGATAAAGAAAGTGATGTCGCCACCCCGGTAAAAACTGTTTATGAAAGCACCTGTTGAAGCAGTTTTGAAAATGTATTAGAACATTTTATAGCGATACTTTTATTTACACTTTACTTATATCTTCTTTGGAGTTTAAATAAAATATATTATTTTTATTTTAAGATATTTAGACATGGTTTTATTATAATTCTATTCAGAATTGTATTAAGTTTTTCCAATTTTCTCAAGAGTTTGAATCAAGTGTATTTTTTTTTCTTTTTTTCCTTGTGATGAACATGATTTGCACCTGGTTCTCCAGCTGGTTGGACTTTTCAATGACAAATATCTTTGCAATGATCACATGGTTTCATGTCATTTCACAAGGTTTTGGTTTGTTCATGTGTCAGTAGATTAAATATGGTTATTGATCACAAATGGAATCAAGAGTAATGAATCAGTACTATTACTTGAATGGACCTGGGGCCCATTTGTGGAGGTAAGGGTGGGGCCCTGAGATCAAAAAGGTTAAGATCCACCGATCCAGAGGTGGGAAATGAGTTCCATAAAGGGCTTTTGACCCAACCAGTCAGGACGACACCGTGTCACCAGTCAGGTGTGTTCGTCCGTCTGGTGTTGCTGAAACGTCACTGGTTCAACTATGTGCGCTTGATTGGTTGGAACATAAACCTGCACCATCCTGGCCTTGTGAGGACCGGTTTGGACCCCATGTTCTAGACCTTCTGAACTGAGAGCTAATGTCACGGCAGTATAAATGAAGGAGAGGTGTCGCACCATCTGGATCTCCTCCGGGGACAGTTCATCTTCTACTCTAGGCTCCTCCCACAGGTTCACACTGTTGTCTTGGACCTCTGACACACTCCTGTCGACTGCAGGAAGCACAACAAGGTACACATCAATACGGCACTGACGGTGCAGCCTGTAGCCACTGCAGGTTCTCATATAAGTGAGCACATAAACTGAATAAATACAAGTTCGTATCGATGCTGTAATTCAGAGGAGTAAAGAATGCGAGTGAGTTGGTTGAACATCAACAAAAGTGCCTCATATTCACCTGAAACTTCCTCCTTGCTACTCTTGTCACCGACAGGTTCCTCCTCCAGCCGCTTCTCTGCTCCTCGACTGTGATGCTCTGGTCCCAGCCGTGACCTGAAGCCAGAGCACCATGACAAAGACGTTACACAGAATTCGGATGTGCGAGATGCAAGAACATGAAGTAACCTACAGTCTCTTCTTGTCCACCATCTTCTTTACTCTGATGGCTCTCTGCTCCGAGTACAGTTTACACACTCCTGCGAGTGAACGAAACAAGTTTGCCACTCTCCCTTATGTAGCTCTCAGTTTTAAAGTCGGAATTGTCTGACCTTTCAGATACATTTCGATCAGCTCCATCACTGCTGCTCGGTGCTCCTTCACCTGCACTGAGGACACCTGCTTCTCAGCTGCAGGAGAGACAAGAAAAAAGACCAGCTGTGAGCTTACCAGACAAAAGCATCACTGGAGACTAGGGCTTCAACCATGAGTTGATGTTATCGATGACGTCGACAACAAAAAACGGGCCGCAGGATGGGCATCGAGAACTGGTTGAAGCAGTGAGAAAATATCACATTCTCTGGAATCATGCTCTCTGTCTACTGTTTTATGCTTCATGCTTCACAGAGTTAATACATGTTCTTGGATTATGTGTCATTATTTTTATATACTTGTTTAATAATGTATGGTGTCGGAGTATCACAGTGAGATGATTTAAGCAACTTTAGGAGAAACAGAAATTCCAAATAGGTCCAAACAAAGGTAATCGCGATTAGTCGACTAATGAAAAAAATAATGAATAGCTTAGTTGATAACGAAAATAGTGGTTAGTTGCAGCCCTGCTGAGACCAGAGTGAGGCTCGCACCATGGCTGCGCAGCTGCTTGATGGCTTCAGAGCAGGTCCTCATGAAGATCTGAGCATCCTGGTCGATCTGGTCTCGTTCGCTGTCCGTCATGCGCGTGAAATCTGAAGAGATGAGGCTGCAACGAGACAGAGAGTGAAACTGGGATCACGTGAGCCGGCAACAAACCCATGCAATGACTTGCAACTACATCACAAGAAGAAGGGAGACCAAACCATCCGCTGAACTAAGCGCAGGTTAGGTAGGAAATATCTCCCTCTAGTGGACGATGACGGCGCTACACTTATTTAGTTAAAAACGTTTCATGTTTCCCACCAGTCCTCGACCCCAGACATTAATAGATCAGTGTGAAAGTCAAGGTATTTGGGTTGTTAACACTCAACTCATGATCAAGTAAGGGAACAAAACTGCAAATAATGTGAGATGATTTGGGAGTCAGTTTGGATTTTCAGGTTGGTTCAAGAGCCTTTAAATGCTACTGTGACTGGTATTTTTCACGAGTTACACTGCGGTCGGACCAAAAAAAACAACAACCTTGTGCTGGAGTTGGACTGTCACACTCTGTCTGGAGACATGACCTGACGTCTTCCTGCAAAGTGTAAAATCCTCTGTCTGCAACGCCTCAGACAAGGCTCTGTCAGCTTTATTTTGGGGTAAAATCGTGGCTGTGAGAGCAGGAGGAGGAGGAGGAGGAGAACAGCTGACTGCTTTCAGCACCTGCACACCTTTGTTGACCTAGTTAGGTCGCAGTCTTATCCACTAAACAAAACGATACACGTGTCATTGAGAGGCAGAGCTGGACCTTGAAGAGGAGGCCTGGAACACCCGCAGGGTGTGATCTGCTTCACTGGCTAGCAGCTCACTTATTCCAGACAATTAGAGTGGAGCCGGCCACGACGGACCACCCGACTGGCTGCCGACCTTCAGCCAGTTCCTACATGCACATGCTTTTGAAAAGGCTCCTCACATCCCGCCTGCCTTTTGACCCTTCACTCGTGAAACACAGTAATCCCCTTCCAGAGAGCCATGCTGAAACACTGACGTGTCGCCGGCCCATGAGAGAGCAGTGGAGAACAGCTGGCTGAAATGAAGCTCTTGGCAGTTTCTCTGACTACAGACCAGCTAAGCCATTGAGTTCAGTTGTTCACGGTATTCTGATGGCACTATTTAAACCATTAACTTTAATGGGATTTGGATGAGGGTTTTTAAGACATACTTTCATAGACTCAATGCAAAGTGAGAGAGACTGCTTTTGCTGACCGTGAGCTTGGACAGCTTTAGTGGACTGAGGTCCGCACTGACTCTCACCATCGCGTTTCCAGTGAGCGGTGTGGTCGGTAGCCTTGTTTTGGTGTTTCCACCGCCAAAAGTGGTCGAAATAATCGAGTTGACCCGCACCATTTTTTTCAGTACCACTCTATCTGGGTGCCAATGGTTCCGGAAAATGATTCTCCTGCCTGTGACACGCCCACAGTGCCAATGAGAGGACGGCACTGAGCAAGCCAAATCACCCATGGGTGAAATGAAAACCAGGAAGAACAACAGGCGTTTCGTGTACTCATCGGAGAGGATGTTGAGGAGTTTGTTTCATGCGCTCAAGTTGTGAGTCATTGCAGACAGGATAGGAGACGTGTCTGGAGCTGTGTATGTGTGTGGCTTGATGTAGACAGACAGTGGGATGAACATTATTTTGTTCATTAAATGTTTTGTTTGTTAGATATGTGAGTCAGTTGGAACACAAAATACACATGCATTTAGTGTTTTCACAGATCACTGTGCTCCGCTGAAGCTCCGTGCCGAGTGATCTCTCCTGCAGGAGTCCAGCCAGTACAGTGGCAAGTTTCGGCTCCTCAAATACGGCATTGGCGGCACTCATTGAACACACCTCCTTGTGGGGACCTTTTGCAGGACTCCACAAAAACTCCAAAATAACTGCGTTCAGAGTCCTGGTTAGCAATGTGTTTTGGATGGTTAGGTTTAGGGTGAGAGGCTGGGGGAAGGGTTAGGGCAATGACAGGTCCTCACAAAGGTAGAAACACTAACAAGGTTGGCAAGGTGCACTTCCTGGTAAACCTTTCCCCGCACCTCTGAAATCTTCCCACCCATCAAAATGGGTGACCTCATTTTCAACACCACCAGTCCTTGATGTTTCCACACCATGGTCCCAACAGGCTGAAACTGATAAATAATAATAATTCCAGGGAAAGCATGAGTCCTCATCCCTCTCAGGCAAACACTTTCACATCGCACCCTTTAACACGTTTTACAGCCATGACTGCTCCTTCAGTGACACACCATACAGCCCACAGTAAATATGTTTGTTACTGATCCAATGATGCATTTCAGACATTCTTTCCACTAAGACTGTATCACACCAGGCTTCACTGAGAACACTGAAGTCATCAATCTGACCCAAAGGTTCACCACCAAACACATCCACAAAGGCATTGTTTCAGAAGAGAAGAATGTGCTCTACACAAAGTGAAATTTACACATTAAAAAAAAGGGGGAAAAAAAGCAGACCTGAATAAAAAGAATAAAAACCCAACTCATACACTGGCAAATGTAAAGAAATACGCTGGTACTGGTGTAATACTGTGTGGAATTTACAGTGAGCGCCAACAGAAGGACACACACTGGACAGGAAAACATGCACGTAGATGATGTCTGGCATGTAGACTGACTGGAACAAAGAAGACAGCTGTTATGTTGTCTACCTCTTATCCATATTTATGTAATGAATATCAAATATAACTTCAGTTTGTTTCTTATTTACTTTTTTCTCTTTAGTATTCCTTTCAATTTTACGTTTTCTTTCTTTTTAACCATTATGTTTCTCTATAAAATTAGTTTCTGTAACATTCACAACTACAGCTCACTACCTCATGTCATCACGTTTTGGAATAAAAATGCACTTTATAAAGTTTTGTTGCGCGTCTAACATAACATATAATTTGTGGCAGGGTTCCCTCCTCCCATAAAAAAAACTACAAAAAAACATTTCAGCAATAGAGAAACAAGGGGAAAGTTTCGACATTTCCACGACTGGTGTCAATGAAACGGCAATTTGCAGCGTCCTCACGTGGTCCGTCTCTTCAGACTTCAGTCATTATGAAGTTTCTTTCTGGATTTTTCCGTGAAATAACATGACCAACACCGCCATCTTCTTGTCTACGTCCATGATGTGTGGTACGAGTGTTTTGATGTCTCTGCTTTGTTTTACATTTGATCACGTGAGATCTTTAAAAGAGAGCATTTTTTTCTGACGGCGTGGCGGATCCCATTGTAGACGTGGCTGTGTGCCACCATCACTTACGTGTAGTGGAAACCCTGCGTTCACTCACCTTGAAACACTGCGTGCAGTCGTCTCCTACACTTAAAAACAGTCCATGCCCCAAATGAATCTACAATCTATGGGTTTATATGAACATGAAACTAAAGCAACTGAGAGAGGACTATAGCAGGAAGGCCAGGGAAAGTTGAGTCTTATACTATGAATGGATGTGTGAATGGAACTGATTTTAGTTAATTGGGATAATGAGTTGACCGGAAGGGTCATGGAGGTAATCGTATGACATTGAGTCACTCATGAGTCACTCCGGGAATTCCAAGTCAGCGGCGAACACGGCAGATTATTTCGGCTCCTTACCTTCCGGCGCTCACATAATCTTTCCTGTGCTGAAGCAGAAAGTCTTTGAGCTTGGTGATGTTACTGATCTGTGGAGATAGAATGACACCATGAATGAGTCCGCTTGTCAAAGTGTCTGCTTAAATTAGTATCTCGGAAACAAAAAACTGGATTTCTTTTTTTGTTTGGAAATACTGAGACCTGATTCTCTGCCACCGCCATGCAGACACAGCCAGAGTCAACTGCTTATTTACTATTTGGTGAAGGCAAGAGGCGACAGAAGTCTGAACTCACAATATTTACCCCAGACATGTTTCAAACCAAACCTGTAATTTCCTCGTCAAACATTTGACGTAAATAAAACCAGCAGTTGCTACATACAAAATCATCACCGATAGCTGTTAGCTTGATGACCCGTTACTATTTATTTCAGAATAAATGACTGAGTACACACACATACACATATAATATCTCCGCTGGTAAACCAAAAGAAACTTGGTTCAATCCAGTGTTTGCTTCTGTAATTGGATCAAATAATTAAATTGCTTCCCAGTCCACAGACTTCTGCTGGCAGGAGACAAGCGTGTGAGAGCGAGCACACAGCTCACTCTGTTCCGTCCAGCAGGAGACAGAATGTGGACTGTGAATGACACAACGGTTCTGACTGTGACAGCCACTGCTGAGCGTGGGAGATTATTTTGATAGCATAATGATGCCTTCTTCGGCCTTCAGCCTTTTCTCTCTAACAACCTCAATTATCTAATTGCCCTGGCAGTGAGAAGTAATCCGGCACCAGCTGTCGAATAACGTTTCCAAACATCCATTCCCAGAATGGAGTCCAGCCGAAGCTGCGTCTTATTGGAGCCGATGTTTGAAATGCGGCGAGAAGGTGTCAAGATTAACCAAGTTGGGCAATTTGTTTGGACAGATCTCCTTCTCTTTTTCAAAAAGCCACTTGTGTGACGTATGACGCGGCCGCAGGGCACAGCAAAGGGCTGTCGAGGCAAAACGACCCCTGTAATAATACAATTATTAGAGGTCGGGAGTTAATTGTTGTTCTGAGCAGTTGGGCTTCAGGGGTTGGGGAAGGGCTGGACGGAGGACTGAGGTGAACCTTTCTTTGAACACTGGCTTTGTGTGGATGAGAAAACAGAGGTCAAGACTTGCAGGGTTTCTCTCTAAAACGGATCAAGGGAATACTCATAAAAATGACACCGCAAAAGTAACATTTCATTTATGCCAAACACAATTTAGCAGAACATAAATCATTTTGAACAAAATGACGCAGATTAATTCCCAAGATATTAGCGAATACTGGAATTTACCTGGAGGGATTTTTAAGAATGAATAGACATTATGAACCAGCCCTAAAAATAAATACAGGCTAAATGCAAGGGGTATTTCAGGACAACTTTATCGCGCTTTATAATGATGTGGATGGAGGTTTGGCTGCCACTATCTAGTCCCATTTTCAAGGAAATAAAAAGAGTAGTGTGTTTATTCATTTTAGAATCAGAATCAGAATAGAATTTATTGCCATGGTCATTGGGGGTTCCACCAACTAGGAAAGCGCTGTTAATAAATAAAAATAAAATAAAATATCCCACAAACAACAATTCAACAAAGTAAAAACGTGTTGTGTAAAAGTCATTTTTAATTAATTGCGATCATATATTATTAGACGAGATTATTATGACATTATTTGAGCAAACAAAAGGTACATTTTTTAACTTTACGATTCGTGATATAGTAGTACCTTTATCCTGCCAACAGAGTGTGCTAGAGCCACAGTAAAAAGAAGGACGCGTGTTCACCGGGTTTATCTGACGCTGAAGTTTGGAAACATATCGTAGGTGAGGACTACTATTGGGGCAAAACATCAAGCTCGCATTGTACAGGCTTGAACTTGATGTTTTGGCAGATAGGTTTTTCAGTTCTATTGCCGTGTTTTGCGCGTGCTGTGTGTGTCAGGAGCGCTACTCTGGGGAGAGAGCTGTCTCCTGTGTGTGTGTGTGTGTGTGTGTGTGTGTATACATTGGAGCTCAGATTCCCAGCACAACCTCAAGGGTTTGCAGGGGGTCATGGGGATCAATTGGTTTTGTAACATAAGACCCTAAATAGCAAGTAATTCTCCAACAATGAGGAAGGAGTGTGTGCGTGGTGCTCGCTGCATTCATCATGTGTGTGTGAGCACGTGTGAGAGCGGAGTGTGTATTCATGCCACTGCATAGGTGTGTGTGTCAGTACGGGAGACACGGGGCTTGCAGTCGAGGCAGAAGGAGACAGTCTGCCGGGCTGCATCTAATCTCAACATCATCAAAGACCCCCACTTTACCTCCTCACTTTCTCCTCCCCACTGCTTCCCTCCAGCCCTGGCTGAGCCCAAACAAACCATCAGGGGGGATTATTATAAGGAAGAAAAGAGAAAAACACTAAGCCGGCTGGTTTCTGGAGAGCCTTGGATGGCTCTCTGTTTTGTTAAATCCAGGTAACTGACAGATCTCAATGATGACGGCCTTGCTTTGCTCTTAAGTCTCAACGGGTCCTGACCGAAGGCGATCCGCTCCGACGCCATGTCGAGCAGCATTCTGAGAGGACGCCTCGGTGAAGCAGACTCTGCCACATGTTGATTTTATTACCATGTTTACGTCTGTCTCCCTAATGGCCTCAGCGTTGTCTTCTTAAGTCTTCTTGCAGCTAGGGCTCTCCAATCAGACGTATAAACACTCAAAATCACCATCAAAGTTTCGGAGATTCTTCACCAATGTGGTCTTAAGGCTTCTTTGATATGAGCTGAAGTTGTCAGAGCGGTTAGAAAAAATGTAGATGCTGATTGTGGTACTTTTTTTTTTCTTTTCTGGGTCTGATACCCAACATGAAAAGAAAAAAAAAGTCACCATATCTGTCAACTCAGTGTGGAAAATATGAGTTTCCGAATGATGAACCAGGGGTTTAAAATGTACTTCGGAAAGAGCAGGTTGTAAATCATGTCAGTACGATAAAACTTCAGCACGGTCGGCTAATTTGTTCTTTTAATCTCTTCAACAGTTGTTGCCTGTAACTGTTCTTTAGAGCTGTATCAAATTGAAGCCCCTTGGGAGGACAAAAGATTTAATTAGACAGTTTGGCGTTTTTACTTTTCAAATCAAGATCACGCCATGAATTCGTCTTCGGTGTATAAGCACGGTGACAAAACAATCATGTTTAAAATGTCTCCACAGCTAAAAATGTTTTTCACCACTCAAAGTCAATGTGTTTCCAAGTGACAATCACAACAACAATATTTATTTTAAGATGCTTATTCAGGTCAAATGTTGTCAGTGATGGAGTCCTGGTCCAGTTTTCTTTTCAAACCGCATTTTCTCTTTGACCACAGCGGTGTCATTAAAATGTTAACTTCTGTATACATCATGGTTGACGGTAGACACTGTTCTTAATGGCTAGATTCATCTGGGAAAATACAATCTTAAATGCGTTCAGTAAATCTTACGCAATATAATCTAAAAAACCCTTTATTTAACTATGTTTAGCGACTTAGTTGTACAGATATTTTCCCACAGTGGCCTTAAACTAACTGCAAATTAGGGTTTGTAATGTTTCCAGTGTTTCCTCCACAAGTCCAAATCAATATCATGGCTGAAGATGTCTTCATATGGGAACAGAACAGAAATAAAATGGGTACTTTCTGCCATCAGCCAGAGCCTAAAGCTGAACTCTACACAAGCTACTTTTTAAAAAGCTTCAAATACAGAGTAATGTGATCAGATGTGGCTTCAATGAGGACGTTACATCTTTGACAACATGAGGGCTGCAACGACAAGTCGACTGCACGCAAGTTGTGGCATCACCGTTCTCTAAGCACAAAAGTTGGCGAAATGTTGTGACCGGAGAACACATCAAAGGACAGATACCTATCACGGCACGTATTAAGCAAATCAAATTCAATTATAAAGTTCCAAAACAATATTTTTAACTTTACAAGTATCAAAATAATGGTATGGTGTAGCCCTACACTACACCACGTAATAATTTCAAAACTTTGATGTTGTCCACACTCTGTTTTCCGATGGTATCAAGTGTTGTGAACGGCTTTGCTTGAGTCGATTCCCCCAGAAAAATCTAACTCAAAATGCTCTCAGTTCTCCTACTTCTTTGTCATCTTCCATTACATACAGTGTGATTTCTCCACTTAATACTAGCTATTTTCAAATAAAAGTGAAATTAACTGATGAAAATGTGGTTAAAAACAGATCAAAAAGTGACAAGACCACAGTGTATGAGGAACTCACAAGGGAATGAATGTGCCCCGTGATTGAACTACAGGTATAAAGACACTTCTCAGACCCAAAACAAACACGAATGACGACAAAGTAAAGAACTATTAAAGGTATGAAGAACTGATTCAACAAATTACGCTGTGGTTAAGCTGTTACAGAATGCTATCAGATTTTTATGATGATCTCAAACAACTAATACTTCATTGCCTTAAAACAGTTAAACTGAACCGGTCACAAAGGCATCAGGAAAACTCGACTCCATCAGAGGAGGTGTGCAAGCATCTGTTGAGGTTTAACGGGAGAGACTTTCTTGTGTTTTAAAGTGTCAGGGTCAAGTATGCGCCCCTCGTCTGCATTTGAAGCATTTCAGCAATTGTAAATCACAATAACTAATATTTGTCAAAATCCAAACAAGCCTCTGAGGAAAGTGTCCCCAGCTGCTGCGCTTCTCTTCCAATAACCGTGCCTGGTCTTCAGGCCCCAGTGTTTGAAACATTCAGTCTGCCGCCGAAAATCTGGTGACCATCTCATGATTAAGAGAGCAGCATCTGCAATCCGTGTTTCCCACTTTTCCTCTCTCTCATGGTCATGATTCATGCAAAAACATTTTGCTGCACGCACTCAAAGCAAATCAAGATGAGGCGCAGGTCCCACGGCAGATGTCCCCAAATGAAATCAACTGGCCCTTGACGAAAAGAGTGGGAAAGAAACCATTAACAGGCACATTTATCAAAGATTAATAAAAAAAGCATTTTGACGTTCCCCCCACAGATTTTCATTTCCTTTTGACACAGACTTATTTGTTCAGTGAGCCAGAACCAAGTGTAATTAGTGGAGATATTCACTGGATCCATTGTTTATCGAGCCTGCTGCGCTCATGTAAGTAACTGTCAAAGAGTGTTAGACTCTCACACTTGAATCCTTGCACTGTTTCCTATTGACATTTTATTGCATAATTTACGATATCTAATCTCAGGAAATTGATGATGGCACCATTCGATTTTTTCCAGTTGCATTCTCTACGTCGCAGTGCAGACTTATCGCTAGATTGAAACCTTTTATTCCACTTAACTTTCATTTCTGGACTTTTTTTTTCTGTTCAATATTCTTGTGTCTGCCTGCAAGTTTTGAAGAAATGCTTTAACTATTACGTGTGAGCATTTGGTATAAAAAGAATTATGTATGTGATTATGTATTATATATAAATATTCTCAAATATTGCAATACTTGATATATATAATATTTTGGTTGAAGGATATTATATATATATATATATATATATATATATATATAAAAGCCCATTCTTCCAGGTAAAAAAGCTAATAATTGAGAGTGGAAAAAACAAGTTGCTCATTAATGTTATTTATATGTAGTTATTAATGTCAAAGTACAAAAAGAAAAAAATCACAGGATTAACAAAATGTAGAAATTGATATCGACACCAATATCGAGCGAAGTGATGCTGAATTTGGTGCAGCTTCTTATGGTCTTGGGTTGTGCATACCGCGTCAGTAGGAGTGATGGAGGGGGAAGGAAGACTCGCATTTGTTAGGAATTCATTTGTTGGACATGTAAAAGTATTAAGGGACACAAGCCTCCAGATACAGAGAGACGGCCGGATCTGGTGTGTCCACGGATGCAGAGCCATTCATCAATAGCTAACCTTTCTCAATCCTAACGAAATTTTATTGCTGAAGATGTAATTACATTGCTGATAAGAGCAGCAGGTCCTGCACCTGTGCTGGGATGCATTCCCGGTACTCCCCATTTCTTCTCTCCTGAAGTTTTGGTCTTGCTTTATGATCCCAATTCACATGGTTTACGAGCAAATCGACATCAGTTTTTGACAACATAATACTCAGAAAAAAACGAGGCGATATGAACAATAAGCAGCAAAACTAGTGTAAATATATGAACTCCAAAAATGAACTAAATGAAAAAAGATTTTTAGTACAATACACAGAAAGTCTTTTGAAGTCCAGAATGTGACTCACATACATGATTAGGCGATGTTCTCATGCTTGGGTGAACAGTAAACTGACAGAAAGTAGTGCTGGGTATTTCATTTCCCATTTATTAATCTGGGTGTAGCTCAGAATATTACGAAACCCTGGCCTGATAAAATGTCAAGTTTCCTGCAGCATTTTGGAAGTATATTAAGAAAAGCATCACTTTATGAAATCCCGAAAGTAAATGTTTGGAGAACACACAAGCATTCAATTTCATTGTGAAATCCGACACAAGGAAGAGACGCTCATGCTCGTAGCAGCACAGGTTTAGGCCCTGGATGACTGCCACACCTTGGGGAGTTTCAAAGAAATCACCAGGAGAAGGAGCCAAGACTGGATTCAAACACTAAAAGGCACAGCAGGGAGAGCCAGGCACTATTTTCTACACATAATTTAACAATTTCAGGGTGACCTCCTTCATTTAAACCAGAGAAGGGGTGGCCTGCTGTGGAGAGAGATGAAGTGAGCGGTGAAATGAAGATCATAGTGGCCCAAACCGACCCCGCAGAGGGAAAAGATTCCCCACCCTGTTAACACAGGCCGTCTTATTGCTCCATCAGGCCCTTGTATTGCCTTGAAAAAGCAACATTTTAGTCCCTGGAATAATTTTGAGGGGAAATCAAACCTCAAGGACTGACTGTTTATTTGTCAACTTTGATCTTTCTTTTCTATTTTTAAGAAGCGACACTGGGAACTTGGAGAGCTCCCCATGTCAGGGCGCCCACATCTGGTGCACATTACGCGCCGGCCGTCAACATAGTTACTGGGGACCTAATTTAATATTTTTCCCGTTTTGATCTTCCACCTTTAATCACTGACTCTTGGGAGGATCGACTTTCGCAAAGAAATTGTTCGAAAGCTGAAAGAAAATGTTATTGCTGTATGTTTATGGAATCATACATGTGAAGATAACAAGAAAAATGTAAAAGCCACGCAGACGTCGGATTTTACTGGGAGTGAAAGGGATAGTGAAGTCGGGGGCAGACGTGGGAAAAAAAACCCACAAGGTAACTGTAAGCAGTCAGGACATTCCATACTCCCAATTTCAATTTCTGAGATGGTTTACCATGATATATGCAGGGAGACGGAGACAGCAGTGGGGGGGCAGGGTGATAGCAGAGGGCAAACACCACAGGACAGGTTTGGGTTTCATTTGAATCAGCACCATTGCTTTTATTAAACCACTCATCCTACGACTACTGAGAGAGAAAAAACAAGAAGCCAGTTGTTCAGAGTGAATGTGACCGGGCTCAAGCTTTCCTCAGTATGATAGTTGACATCAGGTACAACTTAAAAGTTCTGACTCCCCGGGGGAAATGTAAAGTGGTTCTTCGGGATGCCTTTGAAGGGGTTTGTTTTCACCAGACCCATGTCAGGCCAAAGACCCGTGGCGTTAGAAGTTATGGCACAGAGCAAAGCCTTTTTGTTCCCGTCTCTTCGTGCCAGCCATTGATGATAGGTCGACTCTCATGGCAGAACACAGCCTGACTTTAAGCCCCTCAACTGAAAAGCTGAATTCGCTCTCATGGTTTTACATTTGAAATCAGATCATATGTCAGGGTTGTCAACATAACTTAATTTAAAGTGAAAATGTTCGGTTCACTCTGGAGCTGCAATGGCTGCTGGACTATATAGTAGACTACAATCAATTATTAAATTAGTCGGTGATGGTGTCAGCAGTCGGCCTGTCGTGACATCTTCACACAAACAACGGTGAGTGAAAAGTATACGTGATGCAGAACATAGAAATTCTGGGCCCATTAGACAAAGGACACATAGCTTTTGCACAACTTTAAAATTAAAACATTAAGTGAAGTTGGAAAACAACACATTTTAATGTACTAGCGTTAACTACAACTTGATTGATACACTGCATGCAATTCTGTCAATATTTCTTTTTACATGATACAGAGATTAAAAAGGAGCAGAGTGAAGAACAGTTCTTAATTAACAACAACAATAATAATAACATGCAGGTCAAATAAAGCATGCTAAGAGTCTTGTCTCAGCTTCAAAATAAACAAGGTATTGCTGGCTTTGCAAATTAAATTTAAAAATAAATGTTAATTTAACATTAAATTCAACAACAGCACAATGAAATCTACACATATCTGGAGAGCAGGTGCAGACACCATTGGAAATCCCGGCTGTATGATTTGTGTCACTGTTGAGGATGCTGAAGCAGCTCCCAGCATCACTGGGTCAGATGCTGCACGTGGCATCAGGACATTGTGCTGTTTCATTCATTGTAAACAGCAGAGTTGTGTAAAATCTTTAGATTAGATCAGAAAAGTCCCAGTCCCACAATGGGGAAATTCAACAGTTCACAAGGAAGGAACAGCACCATGCAGCACGGGTATGTTCCGTGTGCTGATCATGTAAAAATATCCAAACGGCAGAAGTCGATCACAATTATCACATGTCAATCGAGCTGCGTCTGATGCACTCAACTTTCCCTGCAGAAGAGACTGCTCAGTGTGGAACTTTATTTTGGCTTCAACTGACTCACAAGTCTTAAACATTTCCATGTATTCACTTTATACCATTTATGCCAGTAACCGCTACATCCCTACCTACATACTAAAACATCAATAAAGACCTTCGGATGAAGAAAACTGTGAACTTTATGTCATCCACAACAAGAGAGACACATGAACTGAGTAAGGAAGTGAACCTTCTCAACACCTAAAACAGTCCGGCATGAGAATCACTCACCTCACTGCTATTCAGTGTTTTGAGGCCAAAGCAGGTGCCCTGCCTGAATCATGTTGATTCGTTTATTGGAGGACCTGGGGGGGGGGTGTTGCGGATCGGGCCATCCCAACACCCACTACTAAATGCTATACTGCCAGTTACTGTTTTCATTTGCTGTATTCATGAACCACTGAACAGCTCCTGTCTCACACACACACACGGAAAAACCTCTCAGACTCTGCTCAACCACAGGTCTGTCCCCTTGTGAGCTACTCTGTTAGCAAAAAGGAGCGCATACGACATGCCATCATACTGGAGACTACTACAGAGCATCATAAACAAAGATGGATCAGGGTCAATTCCTTATAGTTATAGAAAGTTTGTGTGGACACGTGCAATCTACTGACAAAGTGCGATCATTGGTTAGCACTAGGGATGTCTCCGGATCGATACCGGTACTCGTACTTGTCAAATACTCTCTCCTGACAGTACCCGATACCTGTACAGTGTTCCCACGGAATATTCCACATATTCAATACATCACAGGTTTTTACGGGGATGTCTACTCTCCCGCAAATGAGGGTTAATGTGGTTATCACAGTTAATGTAGGAATATGATATCTACAATTAGGATACCTTCACAATGAGGACAATGAGGAGGTTGGAGCTAACATTTTCAACCTGTAATGTTTTGTACATCAATCACGATTTGCGCACTCATTTCCAAACCTAAATAATGTCTCTGTCTTCATTTGTTCTTCTAAAACGGGGTACGGTGTTTTAGAAGAACAAATGTTCAGCCCATGTTCAGCAACTCAACAGTATTTAAGGTGAATAGAAACCTATAAACTTGACAGCAACTGTGTAACAAAGCTGACCTTTCAACTATTAATTCATGAAAGTAATATGCGATGAGACAACAAAAATAACTCCTCGCTGTTTATGGAACAGAGAAGCCGTATGATGACACAGGTTCAATCTTTTTTTCGGGACACATTTCTGTGATATTGAGTTGCACAGATTGATACACAACAGAAACTCCACACAACAGCAGTGACTGACGTTACACATACAGTCGGTCTATGTCTCCGCTAACTCGCTTAGCAAAGTTAGCTTCAGAGAAGGACTCACCACTTCTTTTGCCTTCGGAGAGAAGCCGCTTCTTGGTCTGCTCCGCTTAAGAATCTCATCTTTCGTGGAATCGAATCCGATTCCTATTGCTTTATTTCTGGTTTTGACGGTTTTGACGCTGGCTTTAAAAAGTAGGGTTATGTCCACAGCCATGTCAGCAGCTGGTCCTCAAAGACGCATGTAAACAAGCTGACACGTCACCAGATGTAACGTCATCATTCTGCGCCGGAGCTTATTGTCCCTGAGACGGAGGAGAAGGCCTTGTCTTCTGCATTTCAACATTTCTACGGTCATTTAAAGCGATACCGTACCTGCAAACTTCATTTTGTCGAATTCAGTGGGCGTCTAAACAGGTACAGTAATACATTTTACTTCGAAAGTTCTGTGGTTTGTTAAAAGTGGTGAATTAAAAGCACTTATTTATCATCACCTTAACCTGTTGGCTGTTAAACATTACGTTAGTGTTTGTGAGCCTTTGGGTGTTGGTGTGTTTCTGAAATGGTGGTAAGAAACTGAAGTCTCAAGAGTTTTGTTCTAATTTAAAATGTGTGACTCTCTCACAAATGACCAGAAAGCGATGCCAATGGAATTACTGGAGGGAATGTCTAGCAGAAAGCGCAGACCCAACTGGACGGATCGGGAATGCCTTTTTCTTATTCAGCTTATGCAGGAGAGAAGAGACGTTATCAGAGGAAAGTGCAATGCAGGCGTGACCGTAATAGATAAAAGACAAGCTTGGGAAGAGATTTCTCTGGCTATCAACACAGCTTTCCCACAGTACCATCGGACGGTCTCTGACTGTAGCAAAAAGTGGGAGAATCTGCTGGCAAAGACAAGAGAGGAGATCAAGCGCCAAAAAAGACAAGTGGGTGAAGGTGAGCGAGCAATTTAAACAAGAAAGTAAATCAAACATGTGTGGAATAGGCCATGTGCTTTGGGTCAGATTCTCATTCCCATGTTATTTTTTTTTACAGATGAAGGAGTTTGCCTTGAACAGTTAAGTACTGTAACCCGGGCGGTCATTTCGGTGGTGAACTGTGCTCATCAACAGCAAAGAGAAATGTCTCCCATCTCATCACTTGTAGAGGCTGAGCAAAACAGGTAATCCAGTGGTCCACTGCCATCTTGAACATTGGCGGATATTAGTTACAAATACATGTTAAAATATCATAACTAACACATATATGTATGACACACCTGAAAAGTCACCTCTTGTGGCCTCAAGCTGAGTGCAGTTAGAAGGCTTAGCACTTGTGTGAGAGCAGTTATGCACATTGTTGCATGGCTGAGGGCAAATGTAACTGATGGATGAGTTAGAGAGAGGCTGTCTTTGTTTGGCTATACAGTGGTACCTCGGTTTTCGAACGTCCCGGAATTCGAACAAAAATTTTGAGATTTCTTTGCTTCGGATTACGAACGAAAATCCAGAACTCGAACGCCCCTGAAAAAAGCCAGAAAAAACATAACGTGCGCGGACCGATCAGATGACCCATGATGCGCTTTGTTATTGTGTATAGACAGCCTCTGTATGCAGACGTTTCCCGTTAGCTACATTTACTGAGTGTTTTTTCTTCATATTGAGGTGTATAACCTTTCCTGTCTCTGGACCGTGGTAGAGTGTCACAGGGGAGGTGCTCGCTCTCCACACCTCCGAGGCTGGAGCGCTCACTCCAGGGTTTGATGTCCTGTTGTGGGCTGGAGCTGGGACAGGGATGAGGCGAGTCTGGGACAGAGCGTGACTTGGTTTATGACTTTGTCACAGCCAAACTGCACAGAAGCGCACATTCAGAGCTGGACACGCACCGGGCACCTCTTCACTTCTGGAGAGACCTCACTCACTCGGCAACCCCTCCCACATGCAGCGGCCACACACATAGAGGAACAGCGCACCTGCAGCAGACACGCTATATTCACTCCTACCAAAGCCTATTTTAAGGCTTGGAACGCATTATTGCTTTTTCCATTCATTGTAAGGGGAAAAATCGATTCAGATTTCAAACAAATCGCTTCTCGAACGGCCGTCTGGAACGGATTGTGGTCGAGAACCGAGGTACCACTGTAGTTCTGCAATGGCAGTTAGTCCACTGCTTAGGTCCATAGTCCTGAGATGGATTCTAAGGTGCATAGCTGATGTCTCTTCCTTGCAGATAGTATGATGGACTACGATCAAGCATCTCCTAAGAAATGTTGCGTTGTCGCCGTTATTTTCCTTCAGAGGTTTTACTGCAAGTCCAGAAGTGACCACCAGACAGACATTTGATTAGATTGAAGCCCCTCTCCAGCGTGTTGAACTATTTACTGCTATTATTTAAACGAATTAATATTTTTTTGTCCTCCATTTTCAGCTGCGATAATGATGGGAACCCCCACACACAAGGTGAAAGATTCACTATTAAACACCACCAGGGAGACCTTTCGCCCTCTGCATATTCAGATGATCCAGCTGTTCCACTGGTGGAACACAAAGTTCCCCCCTTTCTTCACATCCCAAAGTTACTTCCGGTACAGTATCAACATGGCATGGATTATTCTGTCGGCGGGGATCCAGCGGATACGCCCTCCTCCAGCTATGCTCCCTCGGCTGCTGTACAAGAAAGGATGGACTTGGAAATGTCGGTGTTGCGGAGACAAGATGCTGTCCTTAAACTGCAAGAGGAATATTACACCCTGAAAATTAAGAAGATGAAAAGAAAAATGGAAGAGGAAGTTATAAAAGATTGAAGAGGAGAGAGTGACTTAAGATACCTCTAGAATGTGACCAACAACTGAAACACTGTAGTAGATAAAATCCTGACGCTGTTCTATTAGATTAGATATCCTTTGTTTGTCCCATATCTAATGTATGTGTCATTTTTATAATCTGTGTGAGCTAATTGTGTGCACGTTGAATCATGCAAGAAAGTCAGTGTAGTTAACCTGCTTCTATTTTCTAAGAATTAGTAGAGAACATTTCATTTCCAGTTTTGGTATTCTTTGTACTTCATGTCATACTCATTTTGATCGGATTAGATTAGTATCATATATTATCTCAAATGAATATTCCCAGTCTCGCAGTCAGTAATCTGGACGCATAACAATATTGCGTGATAAAACAATCTGTCAACACTATATTATTTATCCTCACTGTTCTTTAAATTATTTTTAATTAAAGGGTATAAATAAGATGCAATTTGTTTTATGATATGTTTTTATTTTTCTGATCTATGTGGCCATAACTAATACTTTGGAGCTGTTTTAAGTCCTGAGTAAGAAATGCTTCTCTAACTGGAAAATCAAAGTATATTCTACATGTATTGAGACTGAAAGAGCGATTGTTCTGTGGTGTCACCTGGCATCCGATGAAGAGCAACATGACACTCAAATGAATGTTTGTGACTGGTGAAGTCAGTCTGACTTGATGAATGACTGAACCTGTTAGGTTGTGAAAGACCAATAATAAATTGTAAGAAGCTCATTTCTCATCATTTTTCTACAAAAGTATTTTGATATCTGCTCATTTCCTGAGCAGCACCACAGCACTCACACGCCCACGCCTGGGCTCCTCCCACTCCACTCCACTGCTGTGCAGTGCAGTCATGGTTCCACTCTTCCCACCTGCAGCATCAGATAGGTAAACACAGTGTTAGAGCCATCAACTTCATTCAGAGTATTGCTACGTTTGATTGGATCTATTTTGGATTGTTGATTGGTTGTCAAAAAAAACCCACTTAAGGACTTTATTTAGTTTGATATTTGAAACAGGCTTGCAGTGTAATACATAAAATTTTAGTTATTAAAGTACTTTTCTGATCAATACTATATATGTCTGTGTTGGCTAAAATATTGCTGTTTAAAATTCCATAAAAAAAGCATCTCCAAAAACAGGCACAACTGTGTTGATGGGTTCTTTACAGCCACAAAAACTGCAGTATTTCCTGTGTAGTGCTGCTCAATTATCAATTTTTGAGTCGTCTTAAAACATATTTTTATGAGGCTCCGTCATGCTCTCCCTCCTCAGATGTTTTTGTATGCATCTTATAACATCAGCATTTAACCGTTCCACCATGCCATCACAGGAATTGACAGGTCAGCATTTGTGTTGTTTGTGTGGACTGCAGCTAAGTTAAGAGGAATTGTGATGCGTCCAGAAATGTCACACCAGTCCAGGTGTTACCTATCACACCACCTGAGCTCAACAATGAACAGCCAATTATTCTTGAGGCGGTCACGGTTCAGCGACTGCACAGGGCCTTCTGTTTATTTTGTGAACGAATGCTGCATCAAAATTGCAGCTTCATTTTCCCATGATGGTTTGTTCCACCTCAGCTTGGAAGTTAGTCCCTGCGCTGACTTCATCCACCTTGTCTGCGACCCACTTAATGGTTTGCTAAAAGGCAGTGAACTTTCTTATATAGAGCTTTCCATGCTTAACCAGCAACCAAAGCCACACCCATTCAAACACACTGTCACACACTGGCGGCAGTAGGCTGCGATGCAGCAGCCATCGAGACTGGTGGTGTCTTGCTCAGGGACACGGCACATGCCAGGAGCTGGGATCGAACCAAACCTTCAGTCATGGGCGACCACAACCAACTGATCTCTGTTGTGTCTTGCATGATGATGTGGTAAGGGATGACACCAGTCCCTTAAAAGAGAAGAAAAACATATAAAATTGAAGTCTGAAATCCATGACTGTTTCGACAACAATCTTTTAAAATACAATAGATGTGAGAAGCGACTAGATAGTTGACCTGGTCTATCTAGTTAATGTTCACGTTGATGCAAACAACTGAATGCGTTTTTATTTGAGCTCAGGCTGGTTTTTGATCCCTGCATTTCTAACTGTGAAACATAAAAGCTGCGGTTTGATGACACACCAATACGTGCACTTTACAAGCCAAACTCGGTCTTGCCAATGTAAGTCCAGTGAAAATAATGTCCCGTCTAGACAAAAATAAGAGTAATTTGTGAGCAGTATTTCTCATAAGTCTGCTTATTTGTATGTGAATGAGGTTGGCACTTCGATATAAGCGTCGGAGACTGGAGCTCTGAATGAAAGTCTGCTATTTGGCTGTGTGGTTTGCTCATTTCCTCTGTTAGTTACGTGCCATAGCGTGTTAGAGCTGAGTGCTGAGACTTCTTGCTCGATTACTGCCACATCAGCATTAACGTTTCTTTTGATTGTGCCATGAAAAGAGATTAGGTCAAGTGAGGAATGGTTACCGATGAAGTGTTGATGTAAGCCGCACCTCACACGATGTCCTTTTTCCTCATATGCCTCGATAAGAATCATTTATATAAGGCAGAAATTCAGGTTGAATAGAATGCCTTTTATAGCCAGAGTTTTGGGGCCTGTTTTCTGGATGTAAAATTGGAAATGAAAAATGAATAACTGAGATTCATTTACAGATAATGCAATATAAGCTTGTTGTGACGTGTCACCAGTGTTTTGTACGTCTGTAAGTTGATGAACATTGGGTTGTTTATTTCCTCTTTTAAATCTCTTCATTGATGGCACCTGATGTCTCGCTTTGTGTGTTTCTGTGCTCCAGTGTCGTTGCCTTTTCCTCTGCCATAACATCTGCGTGGCACGTTTCCGCAAGTCCTTGTCAAGTCACTGTCTCCTTGTCAAGTTTCGTCAAGTCTCCACGTCAAGTCAAGTATAAGTTTGGTCGAGTTACTTCTTGTCTACACAAGTTTTGGCCTCGTCTTGCCCAGTCAATTCAAGATTCAAACTGGTCGAGTCTCATCAACTCGGTTGCTAGTCATCATCTCGTTTTGTCATGTTAAGTCTCCATGTCAAGTCAAGAAACTGTCCATCTTCTATGAAACAAATTTACAAATGCCAAAACAAATTTCCAAGTTGCGTTTCAAACCAGAAAAGGTAGGTACCTGCACAGTCGAGTAGAATCGGACGTGAGTTCATAGTGACGCAGCATGGATGGCAGCAGAAGTGTATTGCCCATTTTGTGGTGAATACATGAGCCAGTTAACACAGTTTTGTGCTACGTGTGTTTGGTCTGGTCAAGCAATTCTCTCGTCTTGTTGTGTCTCAAATGTTCAAGCCGAGAAACAGTCTGGTGGAGTCATTGTCTCATCTTGCTCCATCGAGTCAAGCCTCCAAGTCAAGTCAGGTGATCGTCATCCTCAAGTCTCTTCAAGTCATCGTCTTGTCATGTCAAGTCTTTTCTACGTCTAGTCGTGCTCTAGTCTTGTTCGCTTCTGTCCTCACCCTCCTCTAGCGTTGTTCTTTATGGTTTATGTTTCGATTAAAACTCCACGGTTAAACTCCCATTCTGCATCTGGATTCCAAACCTCGACAGACCCCACGACACTTTTCTTTGCTGCACTTTTTTTCACTTCCTTTGTCTACTGTCCATCTATGGGTCTGTGTTTGGGAGAAAAGAAAAAAAAAATGTGATGTCATCTTTCAAAACCTGCCTGCTTAAAAAAAGGCCTTTATAAATGACGACGCATTCTTTTACAGGCATTCCTAGATACTATCAAGGCCTGGATGAAGTGTCAATGACGGTATCCATTCCCCCCGCTCCTGACAGATGAGCCTTGTTTTGGAGTGTCCTCTGGGCAGTCCACTTAACTGTCTGAAAAGGAACCCCTTAATCTCCACTTTCTCTTTGTTAGGGCCCTTATCAGAGCTGTCAGTCAGGGCCGTTTTATCATCACAGGACTCATCTACCAGCCGCTCCACGTTGGCTTAGTATTATCAAAGGGCCACATCTCTGTTTTGCCTAAGGATGCATCCTTTCTCTTACCTCCATGGACACTGTGAAGAGTGCGTCGCCTGCTATGGTGAATATTTGAGATTTTGTCAATCTCACACGTCTACTTCTTCAGTTAAATGTAAATCAAACTTTCAAAGAGTTTTTTTTCTGAGGCGGAAACCTGAGCTACTGACACACTGATATCCCACTAAGCGCCGCGACGTCACCGGGAATACGCTGATGGCAGTTGACTCTGTCTTTTAACAGTCTTTAGGAATGTCATGCAGCTTGATCAGATGAAGAGCAATTACATGGGAGGAGGCCACGGTCTTTGAGGTGGAGGCTTACCTGCCACACCCTGCAGGCTTACAAATAAGCCCTTGGACATATCCCAAATGTGTGAGAAGGGTCCCCTTTCTTTGTGTGCCTTTCCTCCTGACACATGGTATTTGACAGGTGGGGACAGGGAGGTTGGTGTTAGCCAAGGCACCCAATTAACTCATCTACGCTTGCTTTGGTTGGCAGGACTTCAACGCAGCAATCTATTCTGAAAACTACTCAAAGCCCAAAAGAAAAATACCTCAATGTTGCCAGCAAAGTTGCTGATCATTTTGGCACTTTGTGGCTTGTGCATCAACCAAGCAATGCCAGCAATAAATCAAGTCTGGCCGTGCTTTCAGATCGTTCTCTCTTTGTTGGAGCTTTTACCTTCCAAATTCCTGACTTGAACGCCAACAAGTGTTCTGTATACGCTACATATTTCTCAGATATTAGCTCAAAAGAAGCCATTTACTCAAATTCCCTAAGACAAAAAACACACATCAGCGACAAAACAGAGCTCCATGTCAAGCTCAGGTTCAGTGGGCTGCATCCTGCCTCTGCTGTTGATGTACTCCACCTGCAGCATCATTTCATAAAGCCTTCTGTTTAAAGGGACCCTTTGTATAGTATTCAATTCTCACATACCACTGTTGTAGCTTTACATCAACATAAAAATGCAAATGTATGTAATTTCAAAGTTATGACATGTTAAAGTTTGCAAAATGGCCGCTATGCTCAAAGGGCTCCATTTACATTGACAACATAAAAAGATGATTTTAACAAATCACTGACATCAATCACTGAAGCATTTAAAGCAGCTTCAACAAATCTGTTTGGCATTATAAACAAAACTGCTTCATGTTATCTTGGCAACATCATGTGACGTCACTTTCAGTCACAGTCACTTTCAGTCACAGTCACTTTCAGTCACAGTCACTTTCAGTTCATGTGACACACATGAACTGAGGGACACCGTAAAGGTCACAGTTTTTGTTCACCAAAAGGAGTTTATAGTTGTTTTAGTACGTGACAAAATCATGTCTTCACTTCTGCGACGGAAGCCAAAGGTGATGGACACAAAAGTTCTGACTGACATCAATGTTCAGATCCAGGACGGGTCTCTGAAAAAGCATCTAGATTGAGCATAAGTGGTTCAATGAACATGTAGTGAAGCAAGTCAAGCCTGAGAAACCGTCTGCGCCAAGCCACTGGACGTCACACGGCAAACGGGTCTCATAGCGCAGGGTTCACTAACCTTCATGCAGCTGTGAGCCACTCCAAAGGCACTGAACCAAGGGGGTTGGTACAGACTCATGTATTATTATGGACGACAAATGATATTCATTTGACACTAAACACATTACCAGTGGTGTAGCAAGAATGAAAACTCCGGAATCTACAGCTGCATCGGTGTGATAACCATGCAGAGAAAGTTCACCACTTTCGACCAAGCGGCTACCGCAAGTTTAGCCCTTGGTGTGTGCAAATGTTATTTTGTTCATGTGTAACATGTTAATGACGGGGCGCACTGGCGCATTCTACTCTGACATGTTTCTTGTGCCGCGGTTGGCAAACTGTGGCTGTCTTGTTGGAGTCTTTCTGATACGAAACTGAGACTTTACAAATGAGTGTATAACAGGGCTTCCGCCACATAGAAACTAGCCTGGCGGTGCAGCGCGGCTTACATGAGAGCTGCCATGCCATCAGAAAACTGATCTCTTTTTAACAATGAAATCTTACACGATTGAATGTATTAAAACGAAGTGGAAACTTCAAGGAGGAGGTCGTGAAAATGTCGGTTTTAGTGTGTTATTTGCGGAAAAATCCCGGAAGAAAAATCATATAATGACTAAAGTCTGTTGCTGGTGAAGTCAAGTTGCGGATTCCAGCATATGAGCAGACGGACCGCTGCTGTCTGGAGACAGGGTCACTGCTCATTAAAAACTGGCGTTTTTGCGGTCAAGTCAGCAACCATTGGCGGAAACTACCTGTGGTTAGTGATGGGCTGGTAAGACTTCATGAAACAGTGTCTTCATTTTCAGAGCACACTAGATGGCACTTAAATGTGGCTTAAAATGACTCTCTGGATTTGACCAACCGTTTCTAGTGATGGTTTTGCTGATGAGGCTTCATGAAACGGCGTCTGCATTCTCTGAGCTCAGTCGGAGGCGCTCTCCCTGTAAAAATGATGAAAGGTTTCATTGAAATGGTTGTTCAAATCCTGAGACTTTAGGGCAGAGGCTCCCATCTAGTGGGCTCTGAAAATGAGGACACTGTTTCATGAAGCCTCATCAGCCCATCACTACCTGCAGCAGAGGAGCCACCATTATTTCCGATGTGGAGAACATACAAGAATGACTTGCCCTCTCTATTCTACCTTCATGACCAGGACCAGTCCTCACTATGAATCACCAGCCACGCATGCAAGCTCATGCTCACGCAGATTTCCTGTCCGACTAATCACAGAAAATCTTAGGAAAATCTTGCTGGAGTAAAGAGCTGTCCATAGGTTGGGTACAGATGTTGCAATCACAAATTGGATTTTCCATAATGCAGTCGCTGTTACCGATGCTTAACTCTGTTTAGATTGAAAAGGGCATTAGCCATTACCAACAGGCTTCAGGCACAACAGCTCTGCCTCACGGATTAACCGCAATTTATGCTGGTACTTTGTTGGCATCTTGACAATAAAAAATGGAGCACTTTCTCACAGACTCGGTTACAACTCAACGTCCTCAACGTATTACCATTTTCATTTTGCCTGTCAACACGAGCACAACTCATATGTTTGCGTGAGCCTCTGAAATGGAATCTTTCACTTTCGTCCATTAGTTTGAAGCATGTTTTTCGCAAAAATGTGCTCTTGAATAATAACATGGTTCGGTAAGATGGGCCAGATTCGAGCATTGTGGACATGCTTGACTTGATGATTTTCCACAATGGACTTCAAAACTGGTCAGCAATTGCTCCACCAATGAAATGAGATCCTCTTTGTAATTAAAGCCACAAGAAAATTGGATAATTTCTTGCCTGGACAGCTTTCACATTCCAGCCTAATATGACACTGGACGCTTTTGATGTTTCTGCTGCCAAATTATACCTTTCATCAGCCAATCATAAGTGAATGGCAACGTGACAGTCACAATAGCACCAGATTTTGATACTGACAATTTCAGTGTCTCCCACAGCAAAAACTAGTATACAAGAAGTTCATTTTATTAAGTATACTAGTAGCCTCTAGACCCTATACTAGTAGTTTACAAAAAGTGTAGTAATTGTGGACTTCTTCAGATTAAATTTGGAACAGTATTAAGTATACAAGAAGTATACCACTAGCGTACCATGTATATAATTCTCATCTGCATTATTCAATGTATATTGAAAATTCATATTTTGCATAGTCAAAAACTCTGTAAAATTGTGAACCATGTTCATCTCGTACCTGTACACAGTGTAATATACGTACATTACCAATTTATGGCCACATACTGCAAGCCATACCACCTATGGCTGACAGCAGAGGGTCATTTATTTAGTGCGTCACTGAAAACAAAACAATATCAGATAAAAAGTACCTAACAATAATAACAAATTCACCCCTTAGAAAAAAATATGTATTCTTGAAATTCATTTCCTTAAATATACTTGAGTGTATGTGTACTTCAGTGTGCTGCTTTTAAATATTCCAATGTAGTCTGTCAAAAGTAAATTTCAAGTATACTTCCTCAGTTTTAGTATAAAATAAATATACTCATGGTAGACTTGAATAAATATGTTTTTGCTGAGGGTTGCTGAGAAAAAATTCAATCCAGAGAACGATCTACTGACACAACTTTAATCCACATGTATCCCTTGTTTATTCTAATATATGGCGAGCTAATGTGCCTTCACCTTCACCTTCACCTTCTTCTGCCGCTTATCCGGGGTCGGGTCGCGGAGGCAGCATTCAGAGCAAGGAAGTCCGCACAAACCTCCAGACCGGAGACATAATCTCTTCAGCGAGTCCCGGGTCTGCCCGGGGGTTCCTCCCGGTAGGACATGCCTCCCCAGGGAGGTGTCCAGGGGGCATCCGGATCAGATGCCCAAGCCACCTCAGCTGGTTCCTCTCGATGTGGAGGAGCAGCGGCTCCACCCCGAGCTTCTCCCGGATGACCAAACTCCTCACGCCCAGCCACCCTGCCGAGGAAACTCATCTCAGCCGCTTGTATTGTGCCTCCCACCTTTATTTTATGGTGACTGCTTGCCCCTTTGTGTTAATGTCTACCTGTTGATAAACTAGGCAATAGGTCTCACCTCATCTCTTGGTTGATTTTTAAGGATTCTCAAATGTTTATTGTTTTGTCTCAGACTGTAGGTTCTCATTGACTGACGTGGATATCTCCATTGTGAGATCAATAAAGTCTCCTACCTTCATAAAAAAACTAAACAATTGAACACAAGTGAGGAATGATGCGTGAGCCATGTAGGTACCCAATCATGGCAGGATTATCCTGACCAACCAAGTTCAAAAGTCATCCACACCCCTTCACACTTTTCAGACAAAACACCAGACACAACACCACATATTCAACTCCCTGTGCCCTTACAATCTACTGGCAATTTTGATGTCTAGATTCATCATTTGTTGCATTGTACTGTAGCTCAGTGAGTGTAAAGAAGTAAGGACCCGAGTCGTTGCTTCCACAACAACGTGGTTGGAATCAAAACCAGGCCTTTGTTCACATGAAGCTGCTCTTCTTCCTCAAAAACCGTTGACAAATCCCTCATTATTCAATCACAATGGATTTTATGGTCTGATATGGGAACCAAGTTCTATTGAATTGTTTTGTACACATGGAATGAAAACCCAGCACTTCTTTCTTATGATGGTTTAGTTGATGTTGCCGTGGTTGAGACTTTATGCATCAATTGCGTTGAGCTATCCAACATCAGTTTGTGTCCAGGCTGCAACCTTTCGATGACATTATTCTATGCAGTTTTGTACAGGATTTTTTTGTCTAAATTTTCATCATTATGATGGAGGATCAGAAAGCGTGTACCATTCTTGATATTGAATATTTCCATCTACATGGGTGTTAAAGCTCACTAAAAAATGCTCAGGCCCTCATATGTGTTTGAAGTGTTTGTTGCTGTAACTTACTGCGCGCATGCGTCAAATTGCTTAAACTTATAGTTTGAAAAAAAAAAAGCCAAGATCATTACATTCAAATGGGTGGGAAAACAAAGTTACTGTCAGAGTCAGAGTGCCACCTATTTAAATTTATAAATCAAAACTGTGGTCAACATTTCAGCTAAGAGCAGTTTGCAGACGTTTGTAGTGACACAATGGTCTTCCAGGTAATACAATGTTTTGCATTGACGGAGCAGAACCTTTGACTCATCCCCTCACTACACTGTAATTTTGAACCGTTTGAAAGGATCTGGAGGGGGGAAATTACAGGTTGTCAGTGAGTCAACAGGTTCTCAGAGAACTTTTTTATAGTAAAAATATTCAACTGTGGTTTCAGAGGAAGGTTTGGAATAATAAATCTTAATAACGTAGCAAGTTGACAACGTGACCCTTCAGCAATTCGGTTGACCTGCTCTGAAAATAGCTTAAGGTGGTAGTGAGTTCATTTCGGCTAGAATGCATCACAGCCATAATTTTAGAACAGCGACGCCATTATGCATCCTCAGACATGTCAGCTTCACAATCGTGCCCTGCTGCATCAGAACAAACTGCCGTCTCCCCAGAGGTGAAGGGCAACATAACCTCATCTACGTCCCATTTCTAACTGCTCACATCATAAGTGACGTACAATTACAAATGAGTTCAAAACCTGAGTCACGTTTGCTGAGTCTATGGGGTTCATGCTTTTCTTATTGGTCAGAAGGAAATTTATTAACATCCAGAATCAGAAAAATGCGATTATTTCTGTTTACAGAACAAGAAACCTTTGCTTTCGCATTGAGCAAATCGTAAGACACAAGCTGATCAAAACAGCTGCCTATAGCTCAAGTATGTGGGCAAATGAGGAGCTTGAAATGTTTCCATGAGGCGAAGTGGAGACGAAACGTCAGGACTGTTAGATCCAGGTTCTTCTGTTATGATCACTGACCGAGGAACCTGGATCAAGGAGGACAAAAAAGTACACACTCTAAAAGTATGTAATGATGATCACCAATGTTCTCTTTAAGGTGCACGCGTGCGCAATTGCGCACAGCTGACGCAATATCAACACTGTGCTAGAAAAAAATCATCCTGAATTTAATATAAATTACTAGAAATTCTGGACTTTTTGCCGCCAGGAAATAAAGCCTCATGACATGAGACCAAGAAAATGAAGTGCTCACTGTGCTGTTCCACCGTGTGTAGCCTTCCCGGCCGGCAGTTTCCACCATTCCGCTGGTGCAGTGGTGGTTAAGATCACCATCCGCTGGTTAAGTGGCACCGCTACATACACAATGGAACAAACAGCAACTAGGAGAGTGGGCTATTGGAAGTGAACTGTTGGAGCTGAATGATGTTTAAGAGCTCATTCCTTTTAAAGTCACTAGTGGTTGGTCAAAATGTGAGCATGCACTGAGCCCATTGGAGAGAGAGAAACAAGAGAGAGAAAGAATCATTGCAGTGCAGGTTTCAGAGGCTGGTCAGGTGAAGAAATTTGCATTGTAGTCAGTGAAAGAAACCTGTTCCTTCTTCATTTTAGCCTGATCCACACAGGCTCACTGCGCCATGGGTCACAGAATACGGTGGCCTCAGGTGGACAAAAGTGAGTCTCACAACAGACGGACTCATGAGCCTTTGTCAATTTGAGAAAGGATAAATGTTTGTAAAAGTTGCTTTAAGTTCTTTTATATTAAGCGCCCTTAATTGTGTAATGGGCCTTCAATGACTAGAGTTAGTTTACTCATTGTATTGGAAAATTCGTTCTGAACATATTACATTATGATTCAGTTGAAAACATATGTAAAGAATCTATACACTTGAAAGACAATTGAAAGGCTTTTATTTCTACCTTTTTATATTTTTCAATTGCACACATTTTCCATTCCTCAACGTGAATGATGCAAATTGTAAATTCTCATCTCTGTCGTAAACGCTCATAAACTATTACAGCAGTCACCATGTCCGACGTCGACCGATCGTGAACGCTCAGATAGTTGTTGTGTGGAACATTGGTGATCACATGTAACGTTACACAATACATATTTTGGGGGAAACAACTTTTCAGTTACTTGGTGATGTAAATTGTGCCCATTTCCATTTATTTCTTCTTCTTATACACTTCATCCCTGCTGCATGCTACACCCCGAGCCTGCCTCCATCAATGCCCCTGTGCCCGAAAGCATTAGTGTTACAAGCCTCTATGGTTATTATGGATTTTAGAATGGAAGCTGAGTGTCCCTTGAATCCGACAAGAAATCTGTCCTCATGGTCACTTGGAAAGTCATTCCGTGGTGCGCAGCACTTATTCAAGGAACGACAGGAGAGTCAGGACGTGGACCTCTGTTATTGGCTTGAGCTCAGCTCTTTAGTCAACCCTACCATTACAAAGCCGCAGGAGGCCCTCAAACTCTGCCACTGTGCCGGCGGTTAACAGCGTGCGTTACGCATCTGATGAGCTCACAATTGATGCAAAAGTCTGAAAATATATTATGAAAAATAAATAATACGGAACTTGCTGTTCAATTATAAAATAGTCTCCTTTCATTCTATTTTGGTCACTTAGACAGAGCACCTTACAAGTATGGCTGACCTGCAGGACTTATGTATTATGTATTATTATGTTATGACTTATGTATTTCCCCAGTCGAATTAGGAAACAAACCCTCTGTTACAAACGCTGAAATATCAACCCTCTCACTGTCAGAGTGTGAGGCTGCACCATCCAGGCCTCTGCCACACCCCGAGCGAAGAATGAGAACTCTGTGTGACTGACGGTCACTTCGAATTTAATGTAGGTTTTTCACTGTGTTTCTCCGGTGAAATATAGGCCTCTTAACAAGACCAAATCACAGACGCGGCCGACGGCAGGCTTTGAAATGTAGCAACCTCTGAACCAGAAAATAATCAAGGGGAGTTAGGCATGGCACTGTGGCCGGAAATTCACTGTGAATACTGGTTTCAACCATGACCATTTCAGATCCCAACTTTTTGGCTCTCGCGCTGATTTCTAGTCCCCCGCCTCTGGTTCTTCGGTCTCCCTTTCCGCGGTGTGTCGCACACTTAATTTGGGCTCCCTCAGACCCAAAACTTGATGAGTAGCGTCTCTGTTTTCAGGGCAGCTGACTTAATAAGCACATGCATGCCCTTCTCCCCCCCCGAGCACAAATATACAGTGTGCCCCTTTAAGTTCTGCGGTCGGCCTTCGTTCTTCGCACCACATCACAGTGATGGCTACTTTTCTGCACGTCCAGCAAAAAGGTTTTCTCACCATTTCCCGCTCTGTTATTTGTCCTGGTCTTCTTCCACTGCAGAGTACGGCATTGCGGTCGGGAGCTTTGGACCAGTCTCCCCCAAAACTTGTCCTGATTACTAAACAGACCCATGGCTAGATGGAAGCAGAACCTCGGCCCGTAAACACTGAGCGTGCTCCAGGAGTTTGGAAAGCTGCTTTAAATATTGAAACAGGCAGTTTATAAAGACTCTATCCTCTGCGTATGATGCATCCAGTAGCAGTACAAAATCATTATTTTACAGTTTTGACGACGTAGTGTGGTGTGTTCATTCTGAAAAATTTAAGTATTAAAATAAAAACTTACACTCATAATAACTTGCTCTTGGGAAAGCACATTCTGAATGCAGATCCAGAGGTGATTTTGAATGTGACTTCAATGTGACACCACCTAGTCTTGTTCAGGGAGCCTATCGCAGAAGTCATTGGGCGAGAGGCAGGAATTCACCCTGGGAGGAAACCAGAGTGCCGAAAGAATAATGCTTCATGTGGGAGGGGTTGCCGAGTGAGTGAGGTCTCTCCAGAAGTGAAGAGGTGCCCGGTGCGTGTCCAGCTCTGAATGTGCGCTTCTGTGCAGTTTGGCTGTGACAAAGTCATAAACCAAGTAACGCTCTGTCTGAGACTCGCCTCATCCCTGTCCCAGCTCCAGCCCACAACAGGACATCAAACCCTGGAGTGAGCGCTCCAGCCTCAGAGGTGTAGAGAGCGAGCACCTCCCCTGTGACACTCTACCACGGTCCAGTGCGGAGACAGGAAAGGTTTTACACCTCAATATGAAGAAAAAACAGTCAGTAAATGTAGCTAACGGGACACGTCTGCATACAGAGGCTGCGTTATACACAATAACAAAGTCATGTTTTTTTTCAGCTTTTTTCGGGGGAGTTTGAGTTCTAGATTTTCGTTCGAAATCCGAAGCAAAAAAATCTCTAAATTTTTTTTTCCGAATCCGAGACGTTCGAAAACTGAGGCACCACTGTATGTGACTTTCAAATTATTGAGAATAAATTAAAGATGTAAATTAAAAACTACATGTTTTAACATGTTTAACTATTAGTCAACCAAAAATGTATGATATAAACAATTTTTTAAATTTTAAAGTGTCTGAGTTGAAAGTTTGAGCGTTACAGCAGAAAGAATTCTGCACCTGCTGGCGGAAAGATAAATTGCGGTTGGAGTTAATCGATGAGTGTTGCGGTTTTAGTCTCATCAGATGGCGGACGCTTGACCCGAAATATGATTTCTCTTGGCGAGGACATGAAATGCAGAAGTGGAGTTTTATTCTGACGCACTTGGTCATGACCTCAATCAGCCTGTGGGAAAGCATTGTTTTGCGTAAACAAGGTTTGAATATATGTCTGGCGTGTCCTTCCAAGCCATCAGCACGCCAACCGAGCATGCATTTGCAAATATACACCCATGGCTCCTCCTATCCTCTTCCAGCATCTCCCCCTGTGATCAGAGTTTTCCCTCTGATTTGTATCAGCGGCTTGCTGCCCTCCGGCCAATTAGTCAAGACAAACACAACAACCCTGGGTCTCTGGGCTTAATGCACTCCACTTCTGCTGCAGTAAATACCCAGTCAAACCTCAAAGTATTGTCATTTAGAAGAGCCTGCTGGCTCTGCTTTTTGTTGAGGACAAAAGCTGCTCTCATAAATGGGAGACTAAAGGGAAAACACAAATTGTCAGAGGGGGAACAAACCGCTGAGAGCAGCATCACAATAGTCAAAGGAGAGTGGTTGTAGCAAATTACAGTTAACTGGTCACTTCATCAATGACTATTATGTTTTATGGTGTCACAAGGATGGGTCAAGCCACAGGGGTTAGGGCTTTCCACTGAGCTCAGTAGACCTGTTTTCCAAATATTAACCTGCGATGACCTCGGTTGATATGAAGCCAGATGACTCCTTTGATACTATTTTGGTTTGAAGTCAAACACACTGTGTCCCATTGTTTTCTTCTAAAAGCCCCAAAACAATAGGTGATTTGAAAATAGGTAAATACATGAATTGTAAAAATGAATTGCAAATTCCTTTTTTTTTTCTTCTCAGTTAAGTAAACACAATCACAGGATTGACTTTGATGTTCATTGAGGGTCTGCGTGATTCTCAAAAGCAGACTGTTTTTGACTTATGACATGGGTGTGTGCAATGGAAAAAACTATCACAATACTTTTTATTAATCTACTTTGTTTATTATGTTTATATCTTTTATTAATCGACTTTGTTCAGTAGAAAAACATAAACTTGTGTCTAGACTCTAGAGAGTATGAGCAAACCCACGGCCAAGGGACCAAATCCGACCCAAGTCAGGCAGCGTGGCCCACAAGACCATTAAATATTGTTAAAACATATATGAGTCTGTCGTGCAGTAAACACTAGATTACTCAACAAAGTTCAGAGTCGAGACCTTCTCCCTGAATAGACCGACTAATAGCCTAAGCAGAATGTGCCGTGTAGACTACCTTTTAAACGACACTCATTCACTGTTCAATAAACTTTTTTTTTTCACGTGTTTAACATTTTGGCCCTACGCCTGGTTGAGTTTGAAGATATTTGCTTTGCTATGAGACAATTCTGACTCGGAAGGCATCATGTTTGACAACTGTCGCGGCTGTCAAATGCCAAATCCCAAATAACTTGAATATGTGCTGGCTGGAAGCTTCAAACATTCTCCAACTTGGTGTCTGAATTTGATCTCAGTTCACTTATTTAATGCACGCCTACAGTGTCACCAACACCAACCAATACATATTTACAAAGAGGAAGTACTGGGCTTTCCAACCACGTCTGAATGAAAGCGACGACTCAGACAATTGTGAGAGGATGAAGTGTCTGAATGGATCAAAGACGGACGGCAACACTGAACGCTAATGTTAATGGGATGTGAGACTCTCTTCAGAAGGGTCAGCAGTACAAAACATGTCATGCGTTTGAGTCAACGGTGGAACTGACTCGGAGCTTTTGGAGTCTTGACTCCTCCTTACCCATGTTTTGATTGGTTGCTATTATGGCTTGCGTTTGTTTACGTTGGCAAACGCATTTGCAGTTACTTTTAAAACCTGTTTGAGGCAAACTTTGAGGGCAAAATAATCCTGCAAAAAAGCCAAAGGCAGATGGTTGCCACTCGTCCCTCATTGTTTAAACTTGCTTCACCTATTTCTTGTGACGCCTTAACTTATTCATCATCATCAATTGTTATTCATCATTTGGTTCTGGCTTCGATTCAGTTGGAACAAAATTTAGCATTGTGATTCAATTTGTAGATGATATATGATCATTTCATACTGCAGATTTATGCCTCCCATGCATCACTGTTTACAAACTTCAGACGGGTCTATCGTTCACTCCCAAAATATTCAACTTATTAAAGCTCTGGAACGAGGGATTGCTCAGAACCACTTTTCACATCTCATACTGACAGTGCAGCTTTGAGGATCGGTCAGTCCGACGCTTTCCACTTAAAAAGTCACTCAAAAAGTTGTATAATACTGGCACTTAAAAACACCACTGAAGTTATGCACGACTGCTGTGGCTGTATTAAAACGTAAAGCTTTTAGCAGCGTTGGTAAACACAACACCGCGTCATTCAAACATTTAAAGTAAATTAAAGTATAAAAAGCAAATCTAAATGAACATCAATATAAAATGAATATAAAATTGAGCTTATATGGATTTATGAGTTGGCTGGGATGGGTTCTTGAAAAAAATCAGATCCGGTCATTTCGGCCCCGGGTCAGACCAGTAAGCATTCTTTGTTTAAGCTCAGGGAACCGGAGCGAAGTAAATGAACTACCCTACTGAGGTAAAGGAAAACAGCGCTTCATCACAATAACAAAGACAAGGTAATCGGCGGACAGTACCATGACAAAAGCTGCATGCAGTAAAAAAGACAAAAACAAATCTTTGTATGTAAATAAGTCAAGTTTCCCTGGCATCACGTGAAAGCAAGAGAGCGTGAAGAATCTCAGGCATGCGTGCTCAGAGAAGATCCTGACGCCAGACCGAGTGGCGGAGCCATTGTCAGATTCTCCGTCTAAATTTCTTTCTTAGAAACCATGAGATCGAGAGGGAGGGAGGGGAAGAGCCATGGGAGGGAGTCGGGGGCGGGGGGGGGGGAGACGTGTGATAATCGAGGAAAGAAAGGAGAATATGATGCAAAGGCTGGAGAGATGGCGAGGAAACCAAGAGGGGGAGACAGGTGCCTGTAGGTTGCACCGCAGACCGAGGAGTGGGGAACGGGTGAGGAGGAGCCGAGGCAGGAAGATGGATGGAGCGGAGCCCCGCTGGGCGTCCGTCTCCAACCCTCGTCTCAGACTCCTCTGCGCTCCTGTGAGCACAGTGGGAGCAGGCCAGGAAGTCAGCAGCCTCTCTCTTTGACACGATTCCTTTCCTTCATCTGAACTTCTTCATTTCCTCCCTCTCCCCTGCTCCCTCCTCCTCACCCTCTCTCTCGCCCACTAGAGGCCATTTTCACTTCAAAGTGCCTCCATTATCTCACATCTCTCAGGGCAATTAGGAATGGGGTGAGTTTGAGCGGCAGGTTTGGCCGCGACATTATGACTACTCATCCCCTGTCATGTGAGCCTTTGTGGGGGCTTCGGACATTGATGGAGAGGATGCCGGGGCCCTCATTGCTCCGGCCCAAGCCCCGCCCCCTTCTTCTTTTGACTGCTAAACTGTCCAGTTAAACTGTGTAATTAAGCGGCAGTCAAAGCAGGTCCTGTTTGGGTGTGTGACGGCCAGGGCCGAGGGAGGGGGCACCAAGTCACAAGACTCACAGGCCAGTGCTCTGAGGGAGGGTGGGGTAGTTCTGGATGAATGACAATGGTGGGAACACAATAGTGAAGCTACGAAGGGAAGAGCTCATTACAGATCAAATAAAGTCAACATTTACTTGCTTGTAATAACCGATGTTTTGAAGGTGCCAAAGACAAAGCAGGGCTTGTAAATTTGATCCAAACATTCAACGACTTCCATTCAATCAATCCTACGCCGTCCCTTTACATGAACGTAAAACCGTGGCACAGCGAGTGAAACTGTCACCAAATAAAAGTCTCATTATATTTTCTTTTCCGTCCTCGACAGCTTTTACCGCTCGTGTCAGGCCTCTCGTGGCGTAAGCCCCTTGGTGAGCGTGTTGAGTGGTATATGAGATTTTTTTGGACGGTGGTTACTGTGTGGCGGCTGCCAGAGTAATGAAAGAGAGCCAAGTTGAAAGTACAAAGTGAAGACAGCTGCAGTTCTGGACAAGGAGCAGTCATGTAGTGACTGAGTGCTTGATATCAATAAAACCAAATCATGAAACACATACAGACATGGCCTTGTCTTTTATTATTATGGGGTGTCCTGCTGTCCTGCCACTTCCATTTCTGGCTGGATTATCGGACATATTTGCAATGAAAGAACGACAAGTACTGATTTAAAATGCACAAAAGAATCAATTCGACAGAGAAGACGTTTGTAGATCAGGTTCCTGTTCAGAACATGGCCCTGAAGTTCAAGGTTTATTTGCTGAAAACCTTCGTTGTTTTGGATGTGACAGAGTGAAATTAGACAGATGTATTTATCTTTGAGTCAAAATAGGCTTCAAGTCATTTTTCTTTTCTGGTTCCGTGTGCTGAGCTATTATCTCCTTCATATCAGCACAAGAGAGGAATGCGGTGACTGTTGTGGTGGAAGGAGCTGATTTAGCTGTTCTTTGATGCTCCCCCTAGTTAGCCGGCTCCCACTGAGCACTGACATCCTGTCAGCATGAAACCTCTTCTCATCCCCCTGGTCCGTCACTACATGACCGCCAGTGTGTGCGTGTCCTTGAATAGCAATGCTTGTGGGGACTTTTTTCAGCCGGTCCTCAGAGGGGTTTGAGGGTTCAAACGTTAAAATAGCTGGGTGATTTTTGTTAGGTTTATGTTTGGTTCAGTTTTCTGGTTGATTTAGGCCATTTCTGTTGGATAGGTTAGGGCGAGAGGCTGGGGAAAGGGTTATGGCAATGAGCGGTCCTCACAGAGATAATGTGACAGACCTGTGTGTCTGCTTGCATTTAAGCATGTCTATCTAGTGAGGACCAACTTTGTCACCTTGTATAGCTATATTTGTGGGGACCAAATCTTGTACACACACCTCCTTGTGACCTTTTGCCGGTCCTCACAATGTTAATCCACAATTTGAGGATTACAATTTCAAAATAACTGGGTGGATATAATTGAATTGAAGTTTGGCTCAGAGTGTGTTTTGGATGGTTAGGTTTAGGGTGAGAGGCTGGGGATAGCATGAAAGTCAATGAGCGGCCCCCACAAAAGTTATCCATTTGGATGTTATCACACAGTCGAGTCGATGGAAGTTGTAGTTACAAAGAAATACAAAACCTAGTTTGGAATAAAAGTCAAAATAACAGTAATGAAAACCCTGAAACGTGGAGAAAATAAAATACATATATAGCTGCATTTAGAAAAGCATCATTACCACTGAAAAAAACATCACTGCTGAAAATAACTCACCTTTCAATTGTGTTATTCAGCTGATCTCTTACCGCTGACTGTAAAAAGTTTCTGAAAACATCTTCATATTGAAACATTCCTTGCAGAAGAACAACATGAGCGTGTGAGCTTTAATGTGTCTATTGTCACATGGTAGCTCCTGAGTTTATCTCAGACCAAATGAGCTTTTGCTTCCCGTCTGTATTCCTCACCGCATAGTTCATTCAAAATAAACCTCTCACACCTCCCAGCTAAATAGATCACTTCTAATAAGCGAGGACCTGAGGGGCATTTTTTGTAATTACTGCTCCTGAGTTAATCATTATTGCACCACAGTGTAATAAAGCAATTCACACCACCCTCAAGGACTGCTACTGCTGTCATTCAAATGCTCTCTGGAATTAGTGGGAGTCAAACTCTGGTCTCACGCCACTTTACTTGTGTGGAGGAGTCGGCCCCGGGGAGCTGGAGGTCTCAGATGGCTTGAATTGATTCGGAGGGGAACGTACAGGTAACAGGATCGTCAGGAGAGTAGCGCCTGAGGGCTTACAAGGCGTGAACGGGACGCAAGTGTCACTGCAGCACTTTAGTTTTTAGCCTTCGTGTGGAGCAGAGGTGGGAAATTATATTCCCTCAAGGGCCAGGTTATATACCATGACCGCTGAGAGGGGCCGTCACACCCGAGGAAAGGGGGGTAAGAGAAAATTGAAAATAAAAATCAAGTGAAGACATCAGGTGTGACTGCGAAAATACACTTTAAAAATGCGCAGAAAATGTTGCTTTGTTGTGTTTTATTTAATTTAAACCACATTCCATTTAAAGATTATTGATGTGTCTCATACATTTCAAAATCTACTTTCAATTTTGATGTATTTTAAGGGACAAGCAATACTCCTAAAATAGCCAACGGAAAAGACAAACAATTAAGAAAAATTGTCAAACGAGAAAGTTATGTTTCAGTTGCATCATGATAAACAAAAAAAAAAAAACACACGACAAAAAGGCAGAAACAACAACAATGTCAGTTTTATACTTTTACTCTGACTCCAGGAGGGCCACATAAATAGAGTCAAAGGCCGCATTTGGCCCCCGGGACGCACTTTGGTTTGGAGGCTAATGCAGAATGGCTAACTGAGTTTTGTGCGCTGTGTGTAACACGAGAGAGTAGAAAGCACTGCCATCATCACTGGCAGCCACGGAGTCGGTTCGTATGGCACATGGTAAATAAACTCGATATTTAAATCTCTCCTTCAGACTCATAGTCCACCATGAGATTCTGTTTGGTGAGGTGAATCCAATGACTGCTGCACAACCACCTTTTTACACTAGTGTTGACGCAAATATGCTACTATTGAAAACAAACATCAGCCCCTGTGACATTTGGTCTCCATCTGTCTTCAAGTGTCATCATGGATTGAGTGACAGCTAAGACAGTTTTTTTCTTTATAGTTTTCATTCAGACCAAGATTTCTCACGATGGAATAAATGAGGGGAAAAATACAAAATTAATCCAGTAAATACACCATAGCTGAATTAAAAAAAACAAAACAAAAGAAATAGATGCAGAACTATAGATGAAAAAAAAAAAAAAAAAGAATATATATATATATATATATATATATATATATATATATATATATATAGATAGATAAAGTATTATAAATTTACTCCTGACATTGTGTAAATCAATCATTTCAAAACATAAATTTCTCCTCATTTTATTTCACATACATGGCTCTTCACATGTCTGTGCTAATACCACCCTTTGCAGTCACACAGCAGTGTTTCATGCATGAAAATCATAGAAAAGGAAAGTAATTAATTTTTTTTCAGCAGGCAAATCCTAAAACATTGGGTTAAAGTTGTCAAGAAAGGCATCAGCAATATGTATTCTATTCCTCTGCACTAATTTTTTAAAATGTTGAATGTCAATTAATCGCGCTAAAGCTGAGTTAGCACGTAACTAATGGAAAATTAATCTCTTATTTTGTCAAGAACATTCTTTAGAATAACCTCAGAGGCTCTGAAGAGGCTCGACAACATGCTAACAACAGAACATTGGGAACATTATTGGCCAATCTTCCTTTGAGTTACATTTAGAACAGGAATAAAATGTGGGATTAATTTGCCATTAATGAGTGAGTTAACTCAGCTTTAAGTGCGATTAATTGAGACGAAAAATATTAATCGAGTGACAGCCCTAATGAAGAACATCATTTCATACATTTTTCTTTCCAGTACACCAATAAAAGTGGATAAATTAGATTAAAAATGGCAAAACATTTTTTGCAGAACACTTGAATAATAAATTCTTTGTGGTGGACCTGACACAATGAGCATAATTGCTGGGTGTGTCTTTCTCTCTGTCACACACACACACACACCCAACCACACCCGATGCTTCATTTTTAATCACCAAACTGTGAACCTCTAATGTCTGCTAATCTGTTTTTTTAACGTCTCATTCGTGGAGTGAAAGGCCGACAGCCTCTTGTTTTCAACAGCATGTTCCTGAGATTAAACAAACACTGTAATTAGTTCGGAGATCAGGTTGTGTTTTGACTGTCTGTCGTCTCGCTGTCGCCTGGTGTGTGTTTGATCTGTGGCTGGACGACAGCAGCGCTCCTGCTTCAATCCTCACGTCTCAGCTTCACGTGGATAGACAGCAAACCACCATGAAGGTAGGACACACAGGCAAACATCGCACACGGACACACCGCGTATCCCGTAAGAACCTTAACCATGGCATTTTATATTCACGCTCAAATGTTCTTCTTAAGAATTATTTGTATACGCTACCTAGTAAAAAGTCAAATATTTATCCAAGGGCTAACGCAAACACAATGATGGTGCAATAAAATGTAAAGTGGTTCATAATATTTTATCCTGGGGTGTAATTGGAGGTCCTAGTGGAAAAAGATATAAAATTTCATGCCTCCACGGCGAAGAACATGGCCATTAAAAAAAAGAAAAAATCTGTCGCACATTTAATGGTGCAAACAAATCATGTCCAGATGAGCAAAATAAGCCTGGCTCAAACATCTCAACTCAAATGAGTCACAGTTGTCAGCTAAAAATACTAGAGAGGAATCTATGGTTCAGAATGGAACCTTGATTGTTGGAGGCGGGCACCAGTAGTGTCTCCTCTTGCTTACGAGCTTCAGTCAAGCAACGTGACATCCTGACAAATGGTCGCACAAATGAGTCCGATGCACTTTCCAGTCAGTCATGACAACCTCTCAGCCAGTTACAGGCGACCTTGTCAGCGAGATCATATGAAAGCAGTCGGCAGTGTGTCGGCTCCGGTAGCCAGCTTTGACCTCAGGGATCAACCTGCAGGTGCAGTCCATGTCAAACGGACTAAACAGTTGGCTTCAAGAACCTAACCCGCCGGGTCACGGGCGCCGCCTAGGAGGTGAGGAAAATGTACTTCTTTGTGCAGCATGCTGCGAAGGGGAGATTTTCAAGACTCAATTGTCTGTGGCCAACTGATGCTGGACGGCTTCTTGTGTCTTCACTTTGTGACTTTTCCTTGGTCTGATGTAAACCGACCAGCACTCCGCACAAAATTCTAAATCCCTGTAGCGAATACACCAACAGAAGCTATGTGAACTATTACTGTTTATATAAGGTTAAACATTGTAGCAGCAGTTCTATTTAAAATGTACTTTTTTAAAAATGTGGCTGTACAATGACAATAAAATCTATCAGGAGTATTTAGTTTTTGTTGCCAGACAGACAATGAACAGAAAACATATAATGATAACGTTCTCGGTTTCATCTTGAGGTGCCGCAGACGTACTGTGTCACGCTCAAATGATGCTGTTTTTTTTGTTTTAGTCTTGTTAATAACTACTGCTAATTTAATTTAATGAAGCACTGCGCCAGATGTCAGTTATTTTCTGCCTCTATGAGACAAAATTCTAGGTCCTAGCTTCATTTGGCGCTTAGATGAGCAAAAAAACATTCACCCAATGCTAATGTTAACTTTTAAATATGTGCCTATAAAGAGGGAAGTTTAATTATTGATTTAAAGGATTTGAAAATTAATACTTGCCATTGTGATGGGGGACGACGACGTGCTTCGTCTATCGTCTATTTCTCCTCAGGAACTTCAGCGACAACGGCGATGTTGGAGGGGCTAGCGGCGTAGCACGATGCTAGTCACAGAGCCATAGCTGGCGGCATTCCAAGGCTTCTCTCTCGCTCTGGCAGCCTGTAAACATGAAGTTTGAAATGACCTTTGAAATGACCTTGGACAGGTTGAAAAGAAGCCTTTAAGACACCATAACGGCTTTGTTCTATCGCCTTTAAAGTGGCCTGAAAAATGAAGACAAAAACACTGGCCTTCACGTGGAACGTCTGACAGCTAGAATGTAGAATGAACTCTGGGGCTTTTAACTTAAGTCATTTAAGTTATTTCCAACTGAAGAACATTCAGTCATTATGGATTGCTTATCTGCCAAAACAGGGTCACGGGGTCATGGAGCAGAGGGAGCAGAACGTTTATGTGCAACTGGAATAAGAATATATACAACAACAGAGTGAAAGACGAAGAAGAAGGTAGTATAATATAGTATAAGTAGTAGCAGTAGTGGTATAAATATTTCATCCGGCAGAGGAACTTTTTTGTTATGACAGATATTCAAATAACACTAGTTGCTGTGTTAAGTCCACTTATGGTCTAGTGTTTAACAGCTTCTTATATAGGCTGGATGGATGCATTTATAATTTCCGTGTTCCCTTATTGAGATTTGATCATCAATTTATTGGTCATTAACATTTTTCTCAAACAATTATGACAGCAGTTAGGGAGCGTTTGGCCTCTAAATGAGGCATAATGACGCCCTGCAGGCAAAGCTAATGCCAATAAAAGTGCCTGACAACGGTACAGGAATGTTGCCACAATTAATGAAAGCTAGCGGCCTCTCATCTGTCTGGTGCCAAGGCACATGTGGAACCTCTAAAAGCCCATGTTTCTGGTGGAGTGAATTACCCCCTGAAACCAGTCACACCAGGATATCAGGATGCAGCGCTGACTGAAGTTAAAAGGACCGATGCAGAGTCTAATTCCTAAAAGAAACGGTGGAAACACGCAAGGTCTCAGGGGACACTTACATGTAAAATACAGAATTCAGTTTCCTGGCAGATGGAGGGTGAGGCGTAAACACTGATTATGAATCATGGAAAGATTGATAGCGAAGAGGTGAGTGGTGCATAGCATAATCACAATTATTATTATTATTAGAAGAAGAAGTAATAGAAGTACAGTGTAACCTCGGTTTTTGAACGTCTCAGACTTCGAACAAATCGAAGTTCGAACAAAAATTTCAAGATTTTTTTGCTTCGGATTTTGAACAAAAATCAATAACTCGAACACCACCGGAAAACGTTGGAAAAAACATAACGTGCACGGACCGATCAGCTGACCCATGGCGCGCTTTGTTATTGTGTATAACGCAGCCTCTGTATGCAGACGTGTCCCGTTAGCTCCATTCACTGACTGTTTTTTCTTCATATTGAGGTGTAAAACCTTTCCCGTCTCCACACTGGACCGTGGTAGAGTGTCACAGGGGAGGTGCTCACTCTCCACACCTCTGAGGCTGGAGCGCTCACTCCAGGGTTTGATGTCCTGTTGTGGGCTGGAGCTCAGACAGGGATGAGGCGAGTCTGGGACAGAGCGTTACTTGGTTTATGACTTTGTCACAGCCCAACTGCACAGAAGCGCACATTCAGAGCTGGACACGCACCGGGCACCTCTTCACTTCTGGAGAGACGTCACTCACTCGGCAACCCCTCCCACATGCAGCGGCCACACACATAGAGGAACAGCGCACCTGCAGCAGACACTCTACATTCACTCCTACAAAAGACTATTTTAAGGCTCGGAACGCAATATTTCTTTTTCCATTCATTGTAATGGGGAAAAATCGATTCAGATTCCGAACAATTCTCTTCTCAAACAGCCGTCTGGAATGGATTGTGGTTGAGAACCAAGGTACCACTGTATTCTTATTTGCAGTGTTGAGGAAGCATCATCGGAAACGCGGCTTGTAAAAGTGTTTCACTGGAACAAACTCCATTTCTCTGCTTGTGGATGCATTTTTGTTAAACTCATTGTGCTCATTTTACTCAGTGTTAAATTAGATGCATCTATACTCAACACCTTGTCGAGCATCTGCTCAAACATAGGGTTGTTCACGTATGCGCTGTGGGTAGGTGCCCGAGGGGTGTCCATGACGTGCTTGCCTCACAGGCACAGTGCAGTCAGTTTAGTGCGTGACAGTGGTTGGACAGTGGACAGTAGCACAATAAAGATATCCATGTGGCAGGCCATCATTGTAGTTTAACCGCAAGAAATGAACTTGATGCATCACAAATTATGAATGCAGTTCAAGTTACCTGCAAGTCACAGCAAATTTTAGTCTGATTATATGTGGTATTCCTGATAGCAAAATGTATCTGGCCAGGATGTACACTGGGACCAATTTACCTCTGAAAAATGACATTAAAATTCATTTTAAATGAATTTTGTGAACAGAAAACCACCAGCTACAACAGCTGGATTTTGCCTTCACTTTTGCTCACCACTAGTGGCCGCTGTCCTCAGTATTCCTGTCTCATACTTCGCTCTGAGCTCTGTGGAGAACTAATTGAAATTCTGCCTGTTTTGAGATTAAATTATAATCTTAAAGCATATAACTTAAAGTTATGGCTCGAGCCGATGAGAACAGCCGAGCCGACCTGGTGCTTCCACTGTTGTGGCAGAATGACACACTTCTGGCTTTGACCTTTCTTATCAACAATTTATCATAGAAATCAGCCTCTTTCCTCTGAACTACGTCTTTTTTAAGACTACCAATCTGACATGTTGATAGCTGTCCATTCATGTTTCTGATGCCCTTTTTTTCTCTCTCATTTCTTAAGGGTAATAAACAGGTCTGTCCGTCTGGCTCATAACAAAATAACACAAAAAAATTCATTTGATAACGTGACGAGAAACAGATGGCTGAAGCTCAAGTGTGAGAAGAAAAGTGTCCGGCAGCAGCAGGATGGGGAGGATCCTCAGCAGGGAGGTAGGGTGGGAGGAAGGAGGACGGTGGGGATTCTCCTGTAATCGTCGGAGCGACGGGCCGATGCTCTTTGGGCCTTGGGCTGATATTAAAGTGACCTGAGAGACTCCAGACACAACAGCCTCTAAACACTCCTGGCTCCACTGTGGAATGAACCTCCCACGCCGACCCGCCAGCCCAAACATCCAAAAACAAAATGCCGGCATTGCAACAATTGACAAATGTGCGTGGACAGATATCTGCAATCCACACTGGGAAATTAGGTGCACACAGTCATAACCTTCGCTGAACTTCATGCCTTTGATTCATGAGCTTCATCTGTGACACTTTGTCAGACAGATCTAACACAACTCTTGACACCTGAACCTTTTACCTGCTGACACATTGGGGGCTCCCTGAACCGACTCTGCACTTACTGATCCTGCCAACAACAAAATGAATGATTATATCAGACTGCTAACTTGTATTTATCGGAGGATTCCAGCGATTGTGCCGCTGACACAGACCTCATCACACCTCAGCTCTACTTAATGATGTCGAACCCGCTCGCCAACACACTGACACAGCTGAGTGACGAGTAATTATGAGTCATGATAAATGACAGTTCATTTACTGACAATAATTAATAACCATTCCAACTAAATTAGTTCGAGTACACCTGGTTCATGAAGAGCTGCATGTCTCAAGATTACAGATATATTTCTGTGACAAAGAAAATGGTCATATTCTGCTAAACTTGACTTGAAAGACCAACACAAGAACATTCTTCTCCTTTAGTTTGAAGCTCTTAACCGACTCCATCCCTTACATTGATGTCCTTTTGTTAAGTCCCAAACCCCTGAGGCAGCAGCCTGTGATCTTGCTCAACACAAACAAAGATGTACCGCTCAATGGCCTCTTCAGCTGCAACCACTGATAAGGTGAGATGAGATTACACCTGCTGCTGTCTGAAAGAATAACCTTCTGTCCTGGCTTAGGTGGTAGATCCAGCACTCCTGGGACTCAATTCCAACCAATCCGCGCCAGTTCTGAGTGGTGCTGCGATTTCTTCCAATCCACTCACTTTAGTCTTCTTCCTCCCACCCCTCAACGCGGCCTGTGTGGCATCATATTCCCTCCCTCCTTGGTGAGAGTCATGTGACGCATTTGCCCACAAATATTGTTGCCAAGGGTCGCGATTGAGACGTGCACAATTCAGAATCCATTCATAAATGTCCCATGACTGACACGTAGAACACACAGAACTAAAAAGCAGAACTCACTAGTGCAGCGTGCCGCCAGCCGAACACTATACGGGGTGGACATAAACAAACATGGCTGACCACCAGATCCACATCTCTCCTTGCTACTTCTGACCTCGCGACTCTGTGGAACATATCAGCAGTGACTGTTTTAACCGGCTGTATAAATGAGCCGCTGAGCAACTCCGGTCACACACACACACACAAACATTCCCCACCTTTACATCTCAGACTCCACCCTTGTGAGGAGCTCTGTAACAGAACAATGAGCACTCACTACTGTACACTACTACTCACTGAGCATCTTCATAAAGAAGCTGGACTCATTTTATAATCCGTTATTTATTCATTCATGTATTTTGTGTTTGTGTGTTCTTTGCACTTGCTAAAAACTGACACACATTTTTTACAAGCTCATTTGCAAAGGCCTTTATTTCCTGTGATGTTGATCGAGAACCACTTAAATGTTCACAACTTTCACCGCGATAAACAAACAAAATCTGCCTCAAAATCAGGCATTTTTGATTGTAACAATGAATAAAAAATGGTCACTGAAATCCGGGAGGGACTGGTAAATTGTGCTGTTGATCAAACTATGGCATCAAGAAAAGATAAATTTGAAAGAAATGTGATCCACGTTTCATGAAAGGTAACCTCTACTCATGCATGATAGAATGAAATATAGTATCACCATTGATTTAACTTATTTAAAATATTTTGTTAGCTTCACTGGCAACTTTAGAACATCGGTGTTGTTTGCTTCCAGGTTATAGTCCTGATGAATGGGCATACCAAGAGTTCAGGAATACATTACAGTGGCAGCTCGCATCCTTCTTGGGCAGAACTTGGGCAGTGTAAAGCCAGTGTGGTGGGCGCCTAAACCTGAAGAGGTCTGTAGGCAGACATACTGATACTGAGATTAGTTACCATAAACTGCCATTTTTCATTTGTGACTTATCCAGTATTCTTCTAAATTGTGTTTCATTGGGTCGATCAAACTTCTATCCATCTTTTTTTACACTGCCCTCTTTTGACTAACTTGAAGCAGATACCTTACCAGAACAGGATCCTGGCTGCATCGCATCTATTAAACTCGGCCTCAAACAAATGTAGTCAGCGCATTAGTCGTGATCAAAGTACTGTCAGGCGGCCATCTTCAGTATGGAGGTGGATCATATAGGGGCCTCTGCAGCTGCGTGTTTACCACTGTGAGGTCCATGGATGGCTGACTGATGCCTACCTTGGTCTAACACTGTGTAGTTAGCTCAGTCACTCTGGCTCCACAGTGGGTGGAGCCCATAGACAGCTTAACTGGTCCCTGCAGCCCACTGTAATTACCCTTATTGAAGCTGTCGCTCAGAGAGCCGGCCCGATCCGGTCTCTGGGCGACCCGTTGCGTACATCAAGGGGAAGGTGCTGAAGAGGTGAGACCCTGGAGCTGCTGGCAGTGCGACGCTGAGAGCAGCTATCTGTTACTGCTGAATAATACCCCTGACAGACCCTCCTGCTCTCAGGCCGTCCCTCAAAACCGTCTGCCGCTCGCTTCTTATTGAGGCTGCAGATGTTTTGACACACAGATCGTGGAATGACGTGATGTAACAAGGGACACATGGGAGGAAGAAAACCTTAATGTGGCATCAAAGAAGCTAAATCTCATTTCAGGACCATCAGGAATGGAAACCAGCAGGACGTTCCTACCTTTATTCAATTATACCGAGACTCCTGCAAGCGCGCGCGTGTGTGTGTGTGCGTGTGTGTGTGTGTGCGCGTGCGTGCGTGCGTGCGTGCGTCTTGGAAATGCACTTACTTGTGTAGCACTTATTAATGTACAATACCATGTCAGACAAACACGATGGCACTCCATCCAGCACTGTTCCACTCAGGATGTGTGTTATAGTATTATGTCGAAGAGAAATTATCCTGTATGTTTACATTTGTGGGGACTTGTAAATCAAAGCTGGACTGCGCTGAAATGTATTAAAAGAATTGAGCTGCATTAGAAATATGTTTTTTTTATTTACATAAAACATTCTGTAATTACTTCAGTTGATGTTAAAAGGAAAAGTCTCAGTGTTTATCATTGCTTTTTATATTGCACAGGTACATATTTTATTCTACTCGCATCTACTCGCCCATTACAATTTTTAATTCTTTATTTTTTTCATGTATATTTTCGTTTTTGTTTTCAATTGTGAGATATGAAAATTCTATCATGTCTGGGATCTTGTTTTTATCTGGCTAGTTATTATTTTAAAACAATAGTTATTATTTTCAGTTCATATATATATATATATATATATATATATATATATATATATATATATATATATATATATATATACTCATTTTTTTCTCTTACTTGTTATTATTTTTAAAAATCTATACTTGAATTTAAATAATTAGCAAGGTAAAAAATGAAAAAAGAAAATACATATTTTTAAAATGGTATGTCACAGAACAAAGCACATACTGAAACAAGAGTAGTAATTATGCAATATGTAACTGTAAAAATAAAATGACTGCAATCATTTCTAATGTGCAGCGATCATCCAAGGCCTGCTGAGTTGTGTGTGTGTGTGTGTGTGTGTGTGTGTGTGTGTGTGTGTGTGTGTGTGCGAGTGTGTGACGGCAGACAACACAAATGAACACACTCCGGAGTGGCTTCTAAACTGCAGCGCCAACATGTGCTTATTAATCGGCCATGTCAGACAAATACACAACCATCAGGAACTCTTGCGCACAACTCCAAACAAAAAGCTCAAACAAGCACATCTTGCTGCTGAACATTTGTCTCCACTGTTTGGTAAATAAGAGGTGATGCACTTTAAACAAGCACAAATATCCTGAGGCACTTGTGGAAGACACGCAGCTCTTCACTTTGATTGCTACCTCCTGATATCCACCAGCTTCAAGCAGCCGAGTTCGAACCTGACTGTGTCTGTAGTGTGGAACATTGCTGCTAAATAATAATAATAATAACATTATTATTATTATTATTATTGTTATATGTTTTTAGGAGTTTATATAAGTAAAATATCTATACAATTTATGAATGGTAAATAATTTGAATTTAGATTATAGTTTCCAACTCAAGTCTTATTGTTAACAAACTCAGCTTGCACCTTAGCTATGTCTTCTATTACTATTATTTCAAAAGTTTCTAAAGCTGCACAACCTGCTCAGAAGCTAACTTCAGTGCAGTGGCCTTCAATGTTTCTCACTTTATTTAGATGAGCAGTGAATGGCACATTTCAGTGGTAGACATTTCTGCTGATTCAGAACCAGAATCAGAATCAGAAACCTTTATTAATCCCAAGGGAAATGATGTTTGTAACATGCTCTGTCGCAATAAAATATCGCAATAAAATGAAAAAGAAATAATATAATGAAGTGCAAAAAGCTATACAAAAAGCTTAGAAACAATGTGCATAAAAAGCAGCTTCAAGGACTGAGTGAACAGAGAAACATGCCAAAGAATCCTTCACTGCAGTTTTTTCAAGGATGAGTTCTACAGTTATTCTCAACAAAGGTTCATTCTATATTTCCATCAAACAGAAAATTATTTTGCTGTTACATTTTTCAAAGCCATTTTTATTTTTGTTTGCCTCTCCTTATGCCACACACACACACACACACACACACACACACACACACACACACACACACACACACACACACACACTCTCACACACACACACACACACACACACACACACACACACACACACACACACACACACACACACACACTCTCACGCACACACACACACACACACACACACACACACACACACACACACACACACACACACACACACACACACACGGATTACTAACAATATTAATCATGAAAATGAATGAAAGTCATTGGGTTAGCTCTTCAAAGTGACACTTCCCAGCTACTGACTGAGTGCAACTCAGTCACCTGCCACAGATCCAATGAAAATGATCCATCTAACAAAAGTAGTATCCAACAAGTGTCGAGATAATCACATTGACAACACCACGTCAAGTCAAGCACTCGGCGGCGGCTGAAGGCAGTAAAACAGCTTTGTTATAGAGCCGGAGGTCTTTGTGGTCTTTATGACATTTATTTCACTCCTGGCATCTTAATGGTAAAACACTTAGCTCAGGAATGCTCATTGCCTTTGTACACCATTGTAATGAACACAAACCCCGTAACTGTTCTCAGCCATAGGCCCTCAGTGGACTCTTTCATTTTCCATCACTCGCTCAGTCGCAGTGCCAAGTTCTCTTCAGGCGCTCTTCACAACACAGACAAAGCCAAGCTGTAAACGGAGCTAAATATATACAATATTCATAAACGCTTCCTGGGATTTGTCATACAAGTAGACGCTGCCTCTTCAACAGAGCCTGGCAGCGCTGTTTATTGTCATTAAAATTGGCATTTAATTATGCCGTGATTGTGCTTTTGCTCTCGGAAAGCAGTCGCTTAAATGTAATTAAAGGCTAAGCCCGAATTCTGAGTGAGCCACAGCTACAACAGCTGCACTTTAATGACCAAAACGCTCTGTTGTTCTCGTAATTATTGCTTTATTGTCGCTGAGGAAAAACGGAGCCATATCTGCCAGTGAATGAGAGGACACAGGGAAACGATCAAGAGCAGAGAAGGTCCATTTGGGGGGGGATCGGAGATGACTGTTGAGAGTTTCAGAACATGGTATAGCTTTAGATGAAGCGCATTTTTGTTTGAAAAGTGAAGCACATGGCTTCCAAAATGTCAAATATTTATAGCACTGAAAACACATGCGTTTTCTTATTTCTCTGTTTCTGCCCAGTTCAAGATGAAGGTGATGCATCGCACCACAAGTTGCTTTTTCATTCTTATTTTGCACTTTTTTCGGACGCCACAGAGCAAGTGAAGGCCCGGGCTATGTGGTGAAGGAATAACTGAGAAGAGTAAAATGCATGTTTAGTTCAGTCGCTCACTGTTGTTGGCGCTGGGGAGAGCTCGGGGTGAGATGCCGCCGCTCCTGTTTCCATTTTGCTCTTGCAATTCTCACACAAACAGACATGTGCAAACACATGCAGGCACTTGCACTCACGTGAAGTGGCACGATCGAAACCACAAACCAGAAATGCAACAGCATAAAAGGAATCTTTTACAGTCAATTTGATGAGCAAATAATATTAGAACCACTCAGTCATGGGTAATAAACCGTGTTGAAGTGGTGTTAATCGCACCTTTGATATTGATTTCCATGCCGCGACGCTCGAGGAAGGGGAGGTCTGTTCATTCCAGCGCTGTGCAGCTGCAGGAAATGTGAAGACACGCAGGAAGTAAGATGGGAAATTGAGGATTTAGTTTACTCAATGATGCTCTTTATTATCCAAAAAAACACACGCTTACATACTCATCTGTATGTAGATCACCAATGTGGATTTGCCGTGGTGAAATCCCTTCGAGAACAGTTGTTTTGAAGTGATAAATGAAGATTAGAGAGTCACATAAATATGTCAGAGTAAGGAAAGGGTCAAGGTGAAACAATTTTCTGTTGCTGGAGTCGATGGAACTTCAAACTGTAGGCTGTGTAGCAAGCATCTCCTGTCTTCCTCTACATGAAGGGTCGCTCTCTCTGGGTGGTCCTTCCATCACACTCTCTTATTTAGCCGAGCAAACATGTGAACGTCCGCAAATCTAATCACGATGCAGAGATAATGATGTGCCATGTGCATAAACACGAGCCTCACACAGTATACATTCCCTGAGCAAGTTGACTGAAATGCATACACACCCCCAGACTCAGTGAAAAGACTGGGGTCACCATCATCGTGGTGGTGTGCTATGGTCAAATATCAAGCTTAGATTTCAGAAATACGCTTAACAACTGTGTTGCTCGGAAATATATCCCAATAAATTCTTTACTATTAATGGTTTAACTGAGGCAGTCTTTGATGAAGACTGCGAACCTTGAATTTGAACCTTTGATATTAAAAATACATGGTGGTTCTTTTTTTAAAATGTTCTATCTAATATGATTGCAAGTATTTTTAAATATTTTTTATTTTTCGTAATTCATGTCACCATTGCATTAATAAACCTCATTTTCCTCAGGTTTCGTTCTTCTAATGTATTTCAATGAATGTAATAACTATGGAATATGATACATTACATAGTTATGCCTTATGTACAAGTATACTGAAATATAGATAAATAACAAATTTTTAGCAGAAGTTTAGCACATTTAACAACTCCAGTTTCTTAGGATGTAATGTTGTGACTCCCCCCATGATATTAACTGATTTATCTCTCATAAATAATAAATACATTCTCAAGCATTTTTGCCAAAACTATTGACTGCAACCCCAGTGTCTATCTACCACTGGGGTTGCAGAACTGTCTCATCCTCTTGTATAAAGATACTTTGCTAAAAACTCTTTAATAAATAATTAAATTTTGAAACGGTTTCACATAGTTGGGCCAAACAAACAAACAAACAGACAAACTGTCATATAAAGATGACTCTAAACAAAGTAGTGAAAAACTAGCAAAGAAAACGTTTTCATAATTCAACATTGAGTCACCAAGAACAATCATGCTTTTGTTTGCTTTCATTGTTGAGTGTTTGTTTTCTCATCTGCAGCATGATGTCTGGCGCCACTGCAGTATCACTCTGGTGGACGATGACGTCCTCTGCGTCACTAGAATAAAACTCACCTTTTAACCCCTAAAAAAATCTGATAGTTTTTTTCTGTTTTATTTATCTTTATTATTTTTAAGACAAAAATTCCTTTTTTTTTTAACCTGAAAACAATTTTGTTATTGTAATATCGAAGCATCTTTCTTCAGCTACTTTAAAGTTTAAAGACGTGGATTTTCCCTGAGCGTGTTTACGTGTGTGCCTCATGGAGCACACACACTTGGACCTTGCCTGCAAACCTACTGAAAAAGAGGACCAGCCTTCACGATCGCCCCAAGTTCGGGCTGACTAGTTTGAGTGTTGCTCTGAATGGGTTGGAGGTCGGAGTGTAGTTGGGAATGTCAAAAATGAATCGAGACAAAAGCACTTGACAACACACAGACACAGTGGAAGCGAGAGAATCGCGTGTATTGTGTGGGTTTTCTCGCGCTCGTACAAGTGAGTCATCAAGCCACTGTTGAAAGACGGATGGTGCAAATAAAACGCTAATGACACTATAATGGCTCGTTTCTTATGATGTGGGTAGAGTTGTGTGTGTGTGTGTGTGTGTGTGTGTGTGAAGATGAAGACATGCCTGTAGTATGACTTGACTATGTTCCCAGGCAAACCTGACTAGGTGAGACTCTCTGGCACCAGCCTCTAAACGTAGCCCCGAGGGGAGCTGTACAGTGTTGCAGCCTCCATAGAGCGGTATGCACACGCACACCCTGCCTGTGTGTGTGTGTGTGTCAAGAGAGGAGTCAGTCTTCAAACGTTCTAACCACGTCTCTCCATATTGTCACCTCTTCTGTTTTACAACAATGACAGTGTTGATGATGACTGCGATGATGATGATGATGTTCCAGCTGCGGGTCGAGAACAAGCTGCACCGCATGGTTTAGAGCGAAACACTGGCGTAACCTCCTGCTCGCCGCGGTGGCGGGTGAGCTGCAGGGTCACGTCTCTTCATGTGTTTGACATTATTAGCAGAGCTACCATGTAATCCAGAGTCAATCCTCAGGCCAATGAGACTTTATTGGGGGTAAAGGGTGATGGTTATGGAAGCTATTAGACAATAATGGAATCAGCTGCCCTCCTTCTCCTTATTGGGTCCCAGGAGGATTGCTTGGGAATTTAGGCAGAATGGATGACAAACCTTAAAAGGTTTGCGTAGCTCTGCTTTCAAAACCAATCTTTGACGATGATAATCCGCTTTTTAAGTTGTGATTTAGAGGAGGGTAATCTCACCGAGCGCTTTCCCAGGGTCAGAGCAGGAGGAGGCAAGAGCCCACGAGATGTTATCAGTCGCCAAAAATGAGAACGCTCATGTTTGCTGCTTCAGTTTCGACTGTTTACTTCACCAGCTCAATATGTCAGTCGCTGCCAGGACGATGACAATTATTATACTGACAGTTCATTTCAGTGTAAATAATAATATTGATATTCTTTAAGCACACATTTAAATTTCTTCCTTGCTCAAATAGACCTCTGTCGTAGGGATGTTTGTTTATCCAGTCTTCTAACCACAGTTGAAATATAGCAGCATCTGCTTATGAAGCATAATTTGTAAACCACTAATGGGTTGATTGCCGAACACACCTCAGATAATATTTAAATTCATTGAACCAGTTGTAAACAGTTCCTTCCCAAACCCATTAGCGCTGAGCGCACACCTCAGGAGGGAACGGCGAATGATCTTCTCTCCATTTATTCCAAAACGTAAGTCAGTGCAGCGAAAACAGGCACCTGCAAATGTTTGTTTCCAGCCTCCATTTTCAAAATGTCAAATTCCTTGGAGAACCATTAATAACTGCAACTGTGTCTCAGTAAAGCCGAGCCATTATCTGTCATTAGCGTCTATTAACCACTAAGTTGCTGCGCTGATCATGGGCTCTGAAGAGGCTGTAATTACAGGGGACGCGGCCAGGAGAATGCTAGAAACGTCTCAGACAATATGGACTGACGAAGACAAATGCTCCGTAGGTTGCCGCTGCTCGCGTCACTCCCGCTTGAGTTTGCCGCTGACGGCTGTGTTTTATTACCTTGCTTTGAAGATGGAAATCTGAACCGTGGATGAGACAAACATGACAACGCTTCGGTATGTAAATGTAACAACAACAGTGCGTGTTTGCGCAGGCCGACCGCGCGTCTGCTCTCTTTCCTCGACCCATTCATCCGCAGTGTGAACGTGGTGGGGCTGTGTGAGAATGTGGTGTCCAGGCTAAACCCCCTTTCAAATAGAAGCTGTTTTCTTTTCTCCTTGTTTGGGCACATAGCAGACAAGTGGAGGTTAGGACAACACTCCACCAGGAGCCCGAAGACTTACCCGACAAGTAATTAGGAGCAGGGTCAAGTTGAGAAAACTAAGCCTGGTAATTCCTCCCGCGACGCTTTGGGTGAGGTAAAGCTGGACTGGAAACCCTTCTCCCACTGAGAGGACACTGGAGCAGGACTGAGAAGGAGGGAAACCTGCAGTCTTTTCTACTCTTGCTCTCTTCGTTGTTGTTGTTGATAAAAAACATATTTTACGTTTTATATTTGCAAACATATATTGTCAGAAATAAACAACTCATTCCTGTGTGTATTAAAGTAAAGTACGTGTTAAGCATGGCTACATTTTATCCAGGAAAGGTCACCAAAAGTTCAATCTAAACAACATCATACTAACTGGTTCTTGACTGTTCATGAGCTAATAATTACTTTATTAGCAGTTAATATGGCTTTCCTAGTCTAAAGTGTTACAAATTGTGAGTTGTGCAAAGTCACTAATAAGAATGCCAGTTGCTCTGGTCGTTGATATTTTGAGATAATATTCTTTTTGAGACATAGTGACACTCATATCAACAAATCATCCGCCGAAATACCTTTTTATTTACCGTAATGTGCGGACTATGAGCTGCTACTTTTTCTTGCAGTCTGAACTCTGCGGCTTATACCAGAGCACGGCTAATATATGGATTTTTACAGGCCAAAGAGCGTCATGCTGCCAAAATATTAAGCCTCATAACATCAAACCGATGAAATCACATTGAAATATGATTCATCGTATTTCAGTATTCATGTTCATATATTCTTATTTCCAGTCATATGGATGGCAGGAAATACAGGTGGTGCCGTTTTGTGCAGAGCACAAAAACTTGAAAACATATTCAAGAATTGATAATTCAAGTTGAGTTTTTCATTTTCTAAAGTCTTTAGGTTTTATACAGTCTTTAATTGTCCACAGAACGGTTCTGTTACAGAGTGAAACAAAAAGGATGGATGAAAATGACTCCAGAACTGTCCGTTCTTGTTGTCCAAAATTTGTGATTTCAATTCATATATTATGCACATTGTTGCCACAGGTTGTCAATCAAAGCTATTCTAACTAACTAACTAACTGGACCACTGTAACCTCTGTAGATCACTGTCTTGAAGCGTTGGAGTTGGACGAGGATTTCTTACACTTGATTTTCGGAATTTTTGAGTTCACTGTACACATGTCACTTGTGGGCCAAAACAGTGACTTGACTTGGCCAGCAAGCCTTGAGTTTGACAAGTGATTTAGAACCTCGATAGATAGATAGATAGATAGATAGATAGATAGATAGATAGATAGATAGATAGATAGATAGATAGATGGATGGATGGATGAGTGGATAGATTGATAGATAGATAGATAGATAGATAGATAGATAGATAGATAGATAGATGGATGGATGATGGATGGATGAGTGGATAGATAGATAGATAGATAGATAGATAGATAGATAGATAGATAGATAGATAGATAGATGGATGGATGGATGGGTGGATAGATTGATAGATTGATAGATAGATAGATAGATAGATGGATGGATGGATGGATGGATGGATGGATGGATGGATGGATGGATGGATGGATGGATAGATAGATAGATAGATAGATAGATAGATAAATAGATAGATAGATAGATAGATAGATAGATAGATAGATAGACAGATAGACAGATAGATAGATAGATAGATAGATAGATAGATAGATAGATAGATGGATGGATGGATGGATGGATGAGTGGATAGATAGATAGATAGATAGATAGATAGATAGATAGATAGATAGATAGATAGATAGATAGATAGATAGATAGATAGATAGATAGATAGATAGATAGATAGATGGATGGATGGGTGGATGGATGGATGGATGGATGATAGATAGATAGATAGATAGATAGATAGACAGATAGATAGACAGACAGAAGTCAGAATAGCATTCAGAGTGGAAACATCAAGCCAAATATGTACAGTATGTGACACATCATGGAGCCTTCATTCATCCCTGTCATATTCAAGTGTTAACAATATGTGTATTACGTTTACATTTGGCCTCGCCCCTTCAATTGTAGTCCATCTGTCGGCACAGGTTTCATTTATAATCCCCATCTATCACACGCCTTTAGAAGGTTCCAAACAAATGTTGACTGACAACTGATTCACTCGTGACACATTCTGCAGATGCTCATGTCAGTGTGTGTAATCTGAACAAACAACAAAACAATGTGTATTCTTCCATTGTCGTTGAAGCTCTCACCACTTCTTCAAGTGAGGAACCAAACCAGTGGGCGATTTTTGAACTTGTTGGGAGTTAAAGCTTCAGTTCACAGGTGGCCAGACCGTTTTACTAATTGGCAAAAAACACCAGTTCAAGTTAGTTAGACAGCCACGAGGGGCAGAGCGACTAAGAATTTCTGCATGTAAAGCCAGTGGAATGTTAACTTTGGAGTTAAGTAGTGAAGAAATCAACAAGCCCATGTAAGAAGCCCATGAAGCGTGAGTTGTGCCCTTCACTACACAATCATGAAGACGGTGAGTTGATGTGAGATGAGTGGGAAGACAAAAATACTGGGTCTTCAATACATGTATACAAAAAAAGACGTCACTGGAGGCACCAAACACCAGTGCGCTGTGCACTGAAGCAGTGGAAGTAGTGGTAATATCAGCCAATAATGACATATTTGTCAACAGTTTTTGAGAAAGAAGAGCAGCTTCACGTCAACCAAGGACTTGTTTTGACTCACGACCGTTGAGGAAGTGATGACTCGAACTATTGTGAGAGGATGAAGTGTCTGAACAGATCAGAGACGGACGGCAACACTGAACGCTAATGTAGATGGAATATAAATCTCTCTTCAGAAGGGTCAACAGTGGGACTGACTGGTTCTTTTACCGGCGACTATTGGCACCTCCATGTTTTTGACAGCTTCTCTACTGTTTTGATAGGGTGCTATAATGACTTTGGAAGTTTGGAAAACCCCTGGCATTTGCAGTCGGTTTCAAAATCCGTCTGAGGCAAACCTTCAGGGCAAAATAATCCTGCAAAGCAGCCAAATGCAGATGGTTGCCACTCGTCCCTCACGCTTTTAACTTGCTTCACCTATTTATTGTGACGCAAATTATCTCATCAAACAGTTTAATGCCTTGTGTTCTGGCAAAGCTTAAATTTAGTTGACACTATCATTCATGACCCATGGGTTTGTGAGTTAAATCTGTTTTTCCTAGCTATAAATTGTGAATCCCACCTCTGGTTTCAACAGTCTGTTTAAAGAGATAGTTTGCATTTGAAGTGATTGCAAACACTTGTTTGAGACACGATTGACAATGACCATCCAACTATGGCGTTTAAGTCTGCATTTTTGCTGCCAGGACCCGAGCCCTTTAGATCGTGTAATATCACAGCCCCATCTTCTTAAAACAAACTCCTGTTATGCTGAGTCGGCACAAAATGTAAGGTTGCTGTGAGGCTGGCATGTCTGTGAGAGCCGCGTGTTTTCATAGTCACAGTAGGCCAACAATACTGAAGTTCACGTCCACTTTAATGTGGCTTGCCGTTAAACCAACACCGACAACCACAGCATGACCATAGCCCGGTCGCTGCTGTCAGACGGGTGTCATCCCTCAATTTTAAATCCTCGGAAAATGAACATAAACATTCCACAAGTTGATTTACATTGTAATAATGTACCTCTGTCCTCTCTGATGCCCAGCAGGAGATGAATGGCACAAGATATTTGCTACGTTTGACTGAAATTACAGTACGTTTAACACCAGGAACAGGAAGTCATGTTCCTATATCCAGCTGATCCACTGCAGAACACTTCCAAACACTGCTGCTTGTCTCATGATCAGAATTCCACAAAAATTTCATTGAGACATGCGTTTTCATTTTTGAGATATTTTATCTTGAAGCATATAAACACAGCAATCACATGACTCTCTAGCTGGGAGTAATAACATCAATGTGTCCAGTAAACCCTTTAAAACGTTTTAAGATTTACTACTCTGATGAGTAATGTCAGGAGTCTGAAGTATTTTAGGACAAGTGGAATGCAAAATTATGAGAATGAACATATAAAAAGTAGTCAAACACAAGCATCAAATGAAACATAGGCGACAATATTCAAAGTTATTTGATGATAAAAACAACCTAAAATCACAGATAAATGTACTGAGTTTGGTAAAGGTCTCACAGAGGTCGAACACAAGAGAAACGGCTCACAGTGACCTCCTGAAAGCGTGTACCAGTGTGTGAGTGTGTTGTGCACCCTGCCACAGGATGGATCTCAGGGGCGGATTAGTGTGGACTCGGAAGCTCTGCAGGGAAATAAGGCCTTCATTAGAAAAATGGGAAATAGACCTCTGTTTTATAAAGAGCCATTAGCGTTTATTGATGAGACTAATGTGTGTGTTTAAAGTAAATTAGAAGGAGAGAGGCCATGCTTTTGGGAAAGCTGGTGATGAAAGGCTTGCATTAATGTACATGGTGGAGAGACTGCTGTTTTTCATTTGAACTAACCGCTTCCCCTCTGTGCAGCACAGCACACACGCCACATTCTCACACGTAGATACACACTTGCTTGCATGTACTGTACATACTGACACAGACTTTGTACACACACAAACACACAACATTGCCCCCGCCACCCTCCCCCAGAGCAGGCTACACATGTAAGTCATATACTAACCAGAGTGGGCCTGGCGCCCGCAGAGAGCAGCCTGGAATTGCCCCTAAGAAACCAAATCCACTTTATCAAACAGCCAGATGTCACTCCCAATCCTCTTCCACTGGACGCTGCCTTCACCCGGCAGCAGCTCGGAGACACGCAGCCTGCAGGAGCCAGCTCTGGGACACGGGATCAGTGGGGAGTGGGGGGAAGAGACGTCTCCATATTTGATGTGTGTTCATATCCGGACTCTCACAAAATAAAGGTCTTCACATGTGGATGTATTCTCAACTGTGAATGGAGAATAGTTTATGTCACAAATTCCTGAAGTCAACACAAGTTAGTACTGTAGAACACTCATCCAAAAACATGTTTTATTTCTTTTATATTGCTGGGTGAACGAGTATTACATTTAAAAACTGACTCTTAACATTGGACACAGTTAACTCATGAGACAGCCAGCTGTTTTCTTTTTGTTATCAAATAATAATATAATATTGTGATTGAACAATAAGTGTCTTTCTCTTTCCTTTGGCTAAGAAATCCAGAGGTTGGCTAGCCTACCATTATAATGCTAATTTTCCCGAGCATTAGAGTGTTCTCTTCTTAGAGAACACCAAGATTAACCCCTAACCCAAAACCACAGCACCTCACCAGGGAGGTCACTACAGTAGGAAGCATCCTGACAAGTGATTTTCAGTCTCGCCCACACGGCTTCATAAAGCACAGGTATTTCTACGGCTTGTGTTAGCCATTGTAATCTGGTTAAAGAACAACCTACAAACAACAAAAACGAAAGAAAAAGGCTGAAGATAATTCATGTCAATTAATGATATTTAAAGGTTCAAAATGAGGTCTACGTCTTAGATATGCTGCATAGTTATGCTATGCTGGGAAATGGAACACTTTTCCGGGAGGATGAGGTGCAAATTGATATAAATACACAACTTGTAATCTCATTTGTCAAACCTGAGAGCCATAAATAGATTTTTTTTTACCAGGGCAAATACATTTTTCTATAAATGTCCACACCAGGGTGCAGTGACAGCAGCAAAAAGCAGTCACCACCCCAATAAAAAAGTCTCATAAATGTTTTGACAATAGTTTTAGTCATTTATAATAAAACATACATGAGTGAAATAATCCAGCTGAGTAAAAACAAAATGGTCTCTTGAAGAATGGAACAGAAAGAAGATGACTGGCTTCATAAAACAGGAGTTTGTCATGCGTCTTCACGAGACGTGACTGTACGCGGATCAGCAGCTTCTGTGTAGCGGTTGTCAGAAGTTCAACCATGTTTTGCTGCTTCTTGTTCACTCCCATCGCTGGAGCTTTTCTCCGCTGCTGAGGGATGTTGCTCTTGTAAATAAGGCGTGCAAAGAAACAAACTCTGGAGAATGGTAAATGATGCCTCATTATCACGGGGTCACGGCAACCGGAGATGGCGAGCCAATCAAACACGTTTCAAAGAGCAACAGCTCCCAGGACGGCTCCAGCGCCGGCGCGGATCGAGCAGGAAGTGGGAGGTCATTTGCCGTGAGCTCTGTCTCGTCTCAGACCTGGCAGACTTTGTGTCGTCTAATTCAAGGCGAGTCGCGTGGGCATGGCGGCGGAGGTGAAAGGTCACCAAGTTTACGTTGATCACCGCTCATGAGTTTGTGTGCAGCGCACGAATGAACAGACAAATAATGAGGTGACCTTAGAGGAAGCCAGGGGCCGTGCGGCGTATGGATGGCAGGCAACATGGTTTGCATTGTCATGATTATGTAACTAACTACATTACAGGCTTTTCTTTTCTTCAAACGAAGAATGTCTGCTCGTGAAAAACCAGACATTTTAGCACATTTTCATGTGGTAATTCATTAGTTCCGCTTAAGTCAGCGATTTCTCAAACAGCAATGTATCGTTTCCTCATCACAGCCGTGCACAATCGATTAGCGATTGAGGCGAGACTCAGTTGCATTCAAGCACAAAAAAAAGGTTAGCATTTTATATTCTACTCATAAGTTTGGGGTGGGAGGAGGAGGTCATGTGATGTGCTTCAATACCTTGGGATAGTGACCTTTTCCATGTCAAATGGAAAACAGAAAGTTATTCAGAGTGAGTCATTTCCTTTGTTTTCGTGATTTCATGACTATTTACATCCCAGATGAACTCTACAGGTTATAGACCAATAGCCAAGTCTGTCAGTGGGCGGTGAATGTACCGAAATAGAAATACTAGTTACCTGGATGTAACCCTGGTTTCTGTTGCTTCTGCGGTTGAGGTTATATAAAGATCTTTCAGGGCAGAGGCGATGCCTCAACGGTGACATCAGTTAGAGAGCTCCGCATATACTCATAGAACTGGAGTTACATCCAGGTTACAAGTATTTCTCACTGAAGGCACCAAAGGCTTGAGTGAACACATTGAATTACGTTACGTAACCTTTCCTGTCTCTGCACTGGACCATGGCAGAGTTTCACAACGGGAGGTGCTCGCTCTCCACACCTCCGAGGCTGGAGCGCACACTCCAGGGTTTGATGTCCTGTTGTGGGCTGGAGCTGGGACAGGGATGAGGCGAGTCTGGGACAGAGCGTGACTTGGTTTATGACTTTGTCACAGCCAAACTGCACAGAAGCGCACATTCAGAGCTGGACACGCACCGGGCACCTCTTCCCTTCTGGAGAGACGTCACTCACTCATTTACATATGTGTCTTGTCTCATAAGAGCTATGTATCGAGTAGTAGCAGAAACACTGCCCCGCATGTTTTTTGAAACGTGCAGAAATATGGATGCATAACAAGGATAATGTGGTTAATCGCTGGACTCAGCTATCATGTAGCCGAGTAGCTCGACTATGGCTGGACTGGGCGATGTGTGGCTGCAGCAGCTTCGGCTACGGAGCGGAAGTAAACAAACTCCTGGACTAATCACGGTCTACTGATGTCTAATAACCTTCTACACAACACATGACCAACCTGGTATCAGCTGTGTTTTCGTAACAACGATGATCTGCAGATGTGTAGATTTCTCTCCTCCTTCTGTCACTCAGGTTGTTTTGATCGTTAGTTCTCATAAGAAGACATGATTTGTTTGTTTAAGGAGACGACATTTCCACCATGTTAGCAACTGTTAGCATAGTTGCTAAGTTAGTTGAGGCTCCTGCTGGTGTTCCAAAACAAGACTCGCGCACTCTGGCGCTTAATCTCGTTCCTGTCTTGAACCTCTTTGAAGCTCATGCAATGATTGTTGTACAAGACAACACATGAGCTTCCAGAAATGAAATTAATACGAGAAGCAATCTACATCCAAAGCTTGCGAACCCGTCGACTCCTTGCTCTTCCTGTTGCTGTGGAAGTTTTCGGCCCTCGATATTGACGGATGAGTATTTCACAAGGAATCTCAGTGACATCAACATTTACCATTTTCCCATCATCCACAGGAAGTAGTTACTCAACCATCAGCATTCCCCAGTCACCACGAGTAACATGGTGTTTCCTTACCACCTTTCCAATGGTTCAACATTTAAAGTTGGCTTGTTTGTTTGTGTCACTGATGTTTTTATTTAAGGCATCAAAAGCCGCCTCCTCCCGCTCCCTCCCTCGCGACGTCCCCCCTGCCCCAGAGCAGTCAGGATGATTTGTAAACTTCAAACGACTGAGAGCCTCAGCTCGGTCTCCTTTGCTCATTTAGGTAATTCAATAAGCCACGGGGGGACGAGAGCCACAACGCGCGGCTTCCCCCTCCTGCCCTCTGCGCCCTCGCTTTTCCCACTCAAGCCTCCGAGGACAACAAATGCAGTGGAAACTGCCTCAGCAGAGGAAAGAAGTTCGCAGAGTGACCGTATCGTACACAGATCTTCTGCGAGACCACTCGGAGTGAACTTGTTTTAGTGAGAATCAAAAGGAGGACTTGATAGTATATGGCATGAGTTGTGTTGCTCAACTGTGTTGCCAATGAAAGAAAGAGATTTAAGATTAACCAAAGTTTTTCAAACAGTTTTTGAGCCAAGGTATAGGCCTCATTCACTGGGAAGATCCCGAGGCACTCCCCCAATGGAACGTTGGTACATGCATTAGAAGCATATTAGCCAGTAATTCATAAGTCCATTCAATTCAACATTTCACTCAAGAATGGTCTCCAAAAATTCGTTCAAAACAGCAACATATTGGACTGTTAGTAAGCCAGTAATTACTTTATATTACTTTTAATATGTGTCTTTTCATCTCCTTGTTTAAAGTGGGCATCAGGACTGATCCCAGATTGTGAGGCAGGATGACCATCTTGCCATCTTTATCTGGCTTGTGAACCTTGTGAATGAATCCGGGTCTTGAAAATCACTGTACATTTGGTGCAGGAACGCATTGATACCAAAAGTAGAACGAAAGGTCACTGTTGAGTTATTCTGTCACCAGGGAGAAACAACTCAAAGTGAGTTTTGGTTCAGTATGTGGACCTTCTAATTGTGTAAGTCTACACTTAGTCAATGAACAAAATACAAATAGAATGTGATGATGCAGGTTGGAAGTCTTGAAAGTGTGCAGTGAGATATTTATGTGGCAAATAATGTAGGGATATTGACTCCATTGAGCTTCAATATGATCCAACACTGGTGACTGAAACTGTCCATATGATTGCTCCTAGATTTCATTTATGTAATACTAAAAGGAAGAGAAAGATAAATATGGAGATCAATATTTTTATAGGTTTATGGCTAGATTTTGATGGCAATGAATATTTTTTAATTTTTTTTATTTGGATGTAAGTACATATGCATAGTGTGGTGTTTGACAGTAGCATTTTCAGTAATCTGGGGAAACAGCACCCCATCACTTCATTGACATACAGGAGTCGTAGTTCAAAATGTTTCTCAGTCACTCAGTCGCTGTCTATTGAAGACACAGCTATAAAAAAGGGACATAAAATATTCTCTCGACAGCGTCCTTGACTGTAGAAAGCTGCCCTGCCCACCCCAATCCCTCAAGCCCCGTGAGCACAGTGACACCCACACACTCTACACCTATCCCACCAGTCTCCAAAATCTGGAAGACGCTCATCGGAGGAAATTTCCCCGTGTCATATTTACAAGGTCATGATCACTGTTTTCTGTGGCTGGATTAATCACATCACACCACAGCTTGGTATAATGGTGCTGATAGTGGTTGGGGGCTCCAGGGGTGAAGGAGGCAGGCAGCTCATGATAGCTCCCTCCTTCCCTCCCTCCCTCCCTCTCAGCTTGTCGAGACAGGGGTGGCGGCAGGTCTAAGTGGGCTTCACCACAACAGCTCAGACCCATAAACGCTGGAAGTGCATAAATCTCTATCTTTATCAAAACCACACAGAGACATCGGAGGCCACGCCCCACAGCGGATACCTTCACCCACTGAAATCTGGGCCTGCTCTCCATTACAGAGGCAACTGGGCCGCACAAAATCTGGAAATGTTGCCTTCATGTGCAACAAGATTGGTCACGACGGAGAGGAGATATTGACGGACACCAGATATGCTGATGTCAATGGCAAACTAGAAATATACATGGTCTTATACATGTGCCAAAAATATAAGTATTATTTTAGGATGCTTTATTACATTAAATTTTTTTCTCTCACACACACATGTATATATATGTATATATATATATACATCATCATCAAACGCATATCTCTATATTTATAATAATTATAATATATTAGATAGAGGATCCAATATCAGCAGCAATGAGTTACTGATAACAAATACTGTAGTCTGAAGAGGAGGGTGCCAGGTGAACTTAAGAAAAAAAAAAAACACGGAAATAAAAGGTTGCCATTAAAACGCCTTATCCAAAACCTCAATTACTGATTATTAACAGTGAACAAGAAGGTAATTACCTTATTAATAGTTACTCGCTAATATGTGTTCCCAAATCTAAAGTGTTACCCACACGTTTCCACAATATCACTTGCTTATGCGTTTTAATGATGCACATTATAAAAAAGACAATTAAGACAATGAGGCTGTACCTGATTATTATTATTATTATTATTATTATTATTATATAATAGCGATTATTATAGTTGTTATTGATGCTGTTGTCATTAATAGTATTAATAGTTTTTACCATTATTGTATTAATTATAATGCACTATTCTTTATGTGTACTAAAACTTGTAAAGCAAAATGATATATTTTTAAGTCTATGTCATTGATAAAGTGATGTCCACCATCATCAGGTGGTTGTAATCGATGTGGCCTTGTCTCATAACTGGATGAAATAGGTCTGTTCTGTTTGCCACACCTCTGACCCGGCGGCGTCCGTGTATTGTGTCAGGCCTTTCTTCTTAACTGTGGTATTTAGTTTTGAATCATGTCTGCACCCTCCCGCGCCCTTCCTCCTGGTGAGTGTGTCCATGAATCATCCTGGAAGCAACAGTTATTTACATTGTCTAATTTTGCTTGAGCCTGGCAGCATTATGATTTCCACCTTGTGTTTTTTAAAAAGGTTTCATTCATGTTGCTCCTGCATATTACAACCTTATAACCCTGCTGTGTAAATGAGCTGGCAACAAGCAACGATCCCAGTCGACCTTGTCGCTGAAACAGTCCAAAAAACATTCATGTTTGAATTGTCCAAACTGCTCCAAGAGCTGCAGCACGTTGTGTTTGTGTTTGCGCCCCCTGTCTCCAGCCCACCCCCTGAGGAGGAAGCAAATGGTCCATTTTATCTCTTCTCCCTCAACCGTGACTACAAGAGCACGCGATAATAATCAGCAGGGCAAACACAGTAAAAACAATTTAATTGGCTCTATTTTTTTCACAGTTGTACAAAAAAAAAAAACACGAGGATGAAACTGCACTCTATTCCGCAAGAAGGAAGAGCTTCATGTAATGACCTGCTGGTCAGAGCGAAGCAGCATCAGGCCTGAAGCTGGCTGAGGACTGGAGCGAGCGGTGGAAGCCGCCGCTGCCGCCCAGAGCTGGCGCGGTGCAGACTGTAATTGATTTAATCATCGGTAATTACACAACTAATTGTGTGTACACTCCCAGGTTAGGGAGGAGACGGGCGGAAGGAGAGGGGATTTGTGTTGATCGTGTGTTTCACTTTTAATTCGTGCTGTGGCCCGATGCCTTCTAAGCACAACAGACTGGATGGAACAATGAGTGAATCATGCTTGTGGAGACCCTGATGCTGCTGTTGAACCCACATTACCATTATGTGTGGTGTTGACCTCCAACCTGTGACCTTGATGCATAAAGGTTTGATAAAAAAATCTTCATTTGTGGGTTTCTACCGCTTCAATATCACTGCCAGGACTAGAGACTAGATGGCACAAAAAATACAAATAAAAAACAATACAATAAAATAAACATAAAAATAACATCCATGTGAAGATGGAGCAGGTCGTATCCACACTAGTTCTGTGTCAGACAGGTCTTTCATCCAAGTCTCAGGTGTTCAGTCACAGTATCCAGTACTTTTGGAAACAGGCTCCCAGATCAGATTTGAAAACACGGAATGTCTCCGGGCGGAAAGGTGATCTGCACGATGATGTCACCACCCCGTTTGTCTTGGCTTTCTCCCCAAAACTGGTCACTTTGCTTTCATAAAAACGGACCACAAAAAAGTGTGCATTCAGCAAAGTGCTGTTCATCTCATTGTGTGGTATTAACACACCACCTTGAGAACATTGAGCATCTCTGAGAACACAGTAGAAATGCCCACTCCACTGAATGAAATCCATGCAGATTACTCCCTCGCTGGTGTCAATGTTTCATATAGCTGCTAAAAAATGCTTGTGAGAGCTTGCCCTCATCTTCAGTCCCCTCTGACCTCTCTCTCCATGTTCAGTTTGTTATGCCACTATGCTACTAAGATAAGCTTGAGCTGTGTGAATTTGCAACGTCGGATGCTCGGGGAAAGTACCGCCTTCCTCGATTCCGATTGGCTAGAATGTCTCTCCTCACCCAGCCGTAACCCTTGCCAATTCCAAGTTATTTTGCTGATGACTTATCTTAAAAAGTTTGCCTTTGCAGAGTTACCTTTGAAGGAAGGAGGAGAGCGAGAACATGGAAGTCTTGGAAGGGAATTTTACCTGAGTGGAAGCTACCATCTGGCAAATGTAGATGGCATCCGGAGGACTATATCAGTGGGAGGATTGATGAGATGATGAGCGCCGGCAGCGTTTGCCTGTTAAGTTGGACGGGACAGAGGAAACGGAAAAGACAGGGAGTAACAAAATTAAAGCATAGGAAAGGACGCGGAAGAAAAACAACAGTGAAAACAGAACGGGTTAAAGTGCAGACATGACACTAAAGGCCTGGCATATACACTATATTGTTTTGTGGATGCAAGTGGACACCTGAAACTTGACCCAAAACTTGTGGTTTCAGGGTTAGGAACGTAGGTTGATCTATAAATCATGACAGACTGAAGAGGCAGCAACCATCAACATCAAACTCACGAGCAAGACTCCAAGTTAGCACCCACGTTTGGGTAATGGTCTCATGTCCAACCTGGACTGGACTCCTTTTTGAACGTACATACATCTATTAAATGTTTCAAATCACTGAGAACATTTATGAAGTATTAGTGGTGGCACAAGTGTGACACAAGTACACAAGATTATGACATGAGAATGAATGAATGAGAGTGAATGAATGGAATGGTAATGTTCAAGCACATTTCTCAGATTGATTTTAGTTTGCGACGTCCTGCTTGTGTCTCTCAGGTTCCACTGAAACTCCAGTGTATTAGATGTCTGAGAAAGCAGAAGTGAGTTGCTAAAGTCTTGAGCCTGTAAATGTCATGTTTGGTGGAAGATTTCCGTTTTTTTCCTTCTAATTGGTGCCGGGGGATTTAGGTTTTTTTTTTGAGAGGCAGCAGGTTAAAAAAAAAAACTGGAGAGTAAAGCCTTGCAACTGGAAAACTGCCCTGGACTCCTGCATTTAATGGCTCGGTTCTCCAGGAGAGCAACGCTCAGGTCATTAAGATCGGAAAACCAGGTCACTCTTCAATCATAATCCTTCATTTTTATTTGACAGCACAAGAAAAATATTGTGTCAACACATAAAAGAGTTGAGCTGCGATCGTAAGTCGTCGGGAACTGCGGGGGTTGGTGTTAAAAAAGACAACCTGGATCGTGGAAAAACAACGGCTGGAGTCTGAGGGTACGAGTGAGTTAGTACAGCTTCATGAAGGGACGCTGACTGTCAGGACTTCAAAGCCGATCCTAATCCGTTGTCGTCCTTGCTGCTTGTAAATCTCCAAATATTTCTCCCACACCATGTTTCTTCCGCAGCCTCCGGGCAGACAACACCCCCTTCGCCTACGCCGGGCCGTGGTCTTGGTTCTGACACTGAGTGGGTTACTCCACTGTTTACAATATTTCAAATTCCCTCTCAAGTGTTTGGCTTGGCAGGTTGTCCAACCTTTTCCTTAGCAATTACAGGCCTGCAGGGTTTCTCAAATGGGGCTTTTGAAGAAATAACACTTTACTCTGCAAGCTCAGGGGAAAAACGGAGACATTTGGCCATCGGCTCCAACAGTCAATCACTCGGAGCAAGCCGAGCTGCGGGTGACGCATGTGGCTACTAAAATATCCTCATGCCATTTGAATGAGGAGGCCAACACACTCTTCACAGTCATCAGTCTTCACATCAAGTTGACTTTTGCGGTAATGGAATTGGAATATTTGCTGTAAAACTGCCAGAAATCTTTAAACAGGCTTGGAGAAATAGGGGTTTCAGCAATTAGGCAAACAGGAGATTATAATGGCTGATTGATACTTCAATTAAATATTTATTTTAGTTGCCGGAAAGTGAATAATTTGGTTATGGTTAAAAACTGCCATTGATCCACGTCCAGTGATGTCGGTGTCAATATAGCAGACCCCGGGTTCCAGGCAAGTGTGTTCCTAACGTCCTTCACTTGATGCATCATTGAGTCATTGCTTCATTGTTATTACCGAGCAGTATTGTTATTACTGAGCATTATGCAGTCCCTCCTGGAGACGGCAATGTTGCGATCACAAGGCAGCTTTCAACAATTCTGCTGCAGTTTTGTCCAATCACTGCCACTTTTATGCCAATACCGCCAATGTCCTTTCGCCCACCCCTCTACGCGACGTGTGCATCATCATATTTCCTCCCTCCTTGTTGAGATGAAGTCAAGTGCGACGCCAAACGCACACATTTGCCCACCAACATTGCCGCCAAGGGTCGTAATTGAGACGTGAGCAATTCATAATCCATTCAAACGGACAGAACTAAGCAGAACTCACTAGTGCAGGGTGCCATCACCCGAACACCATACGGGGCGATCGTAAACAAACACCGTGAGATCCATCTCTCTCCACACTATTTCTGACACTCTACATCGCGACCCTGGGGAACATATCAGCAGTTACTGTTTTAACTGGCTGTATTTAATGGACAACTCCGGTCACACGCACACAAACATTCCACACCTTTACCTCTCAAACGCCACCCTTGTGAGGACCTCCAGAACAATACAACAAGCGCTCACTACACACTGTCAGCCCAGAAACTACTCAAGGAACATAGTCATGTACATTTATTTAGCTAGAAAATACTAAAAGTACAGCCCGGAGCTTTTATAAGGCAAAAAACTGAAAGATAATTCCAATAGGCCCTTGTTCCCATCATGTATTTCCAGAAATTATGGCAACTTCCACTGATTTTTTTTTTCTGCTGCAGAATCTGGGTAACTGGTGGGACTGCTAATATTCACTACACTTTCATCTGGCACGACTGCACAAACGGTTTCATCTCACTGACAGGCACAAAATCTTTTATTTAACAGTCATGAAATCTACAGAAATTAAAAAGAAGGAATCAGATATATGAGAAAACTTGAGCACCTACATGACTGCATTTCAGTCTCATACTTCAGACTCTACTCTCTGATACTTTGACAGGACAGCAGCCTGATGTTATCACTGATGTTGTATTATCACAGAGACTGAACACCCAGTCTGCACAAACTGACACTAAGAGAGTTTGAGTCATTTATTATCCATCACGGACATTTCAGCACCAAGGAGACGGGCAACTCCGTACCACTCAGGAAATGTCTGTAGAAACAGAGGTTTACGCATTGAGTAAACTGTAAACCTGCTCTCAAGGGATGCGGGTGGGAGACGTTCTGAAATCATGCAGTGGAACACGTCTTGGGCTTCCCGGAACGGGCTTCAAGGGAATATGGTTTAGGTGGAAAGTGGGCCAGTCTCAAGTCTCCATTGGCTCATTGTAAAACCACACTGACAATACACAACCAGTGCCCTACTCACAATGATCAAACATGAGTTTTGGATATACAGTATAAATTATATTTAGATTCTTCACCATCCTTCGTTCAGATGTTCTTTGACTGACAGATTTGTTTTCTGTCTTCAACAAAGACAGTTCAAGGGCCCCTTTAAACTCTCAAGGTCAGTATTCATTGGATTGCTGTTAATGTGCATTGAACCAGCTAACCTCTTATTCCTTATTCCTGTGTTTGCGGAGCATATGCTGCTGCAGCATGGTGGTATGGTGGCCAGTGCTTATGCCTGTGAATAGCTGAGGTTCTGCTTTCTTTCAAGACCAAACTAAACCTGACGTGTCATGTGTGAAGCTGGGAACGCGACTGAGAAGGAACCAGATCGAATGATGGTCACCGACGGTTCTGAGAGCGTTCCACGCCGATTCCTCTTACAGCATCTGTCAGAAAGTACCACGTGAGACGTTGCTCTGTCCCATTCTGGTAATTACAATAAACATAATTGCACAATTGCTTTGCTACATTTTCCTCTGAGGATTACGATGCCGAGTCCAGATAAAAGGCACAATAACATCAACATAGTTTTCATTGTCAGGGGGACGCAGGGAGAGTTGAGGGGGGTGGAGGAAAGCGGGTAAGGAGGGGTGAGAGTAAAAGGGGGGTCTTCAGTTCCTTACCCTGAGGCTAAGAATCGCCCTTCCCTTGGCTCCCCCGACTACCTCCCCCCCCCCGCCCTTCCACCCACACAAGGGAGTTAAAAATCCCATTTACTCTGACTGGAGCCAGGAGTTGGCTTGAAAAGGCCAGGGACAAAAAGCGATTTTCCACGGAACAAAACCATTACAATGGTCCTGCTTTGATCTGCCCCCCCTCCCCTCCTCTAGACTCTCCACTCCTGCTAGTGCCAATTGAACTTTGTCACCACGCAACTGTCATCTGCAAGGGAAAGCCCTTCTCTCTCTAAATGAAGTGATCCACAGCAATTTACTCCAGACAGCGCTTTGAAGTGTCACCGTGCAGCTTCAAGTCGGCGGTTCTTTGGACGGCCCGCTCTCCGATTGTCTTTCTTTCTCTTGCCAATTTCAAATAGCCTTCAAAACTACGCAAAAAAAAAGGCTCCAGTGGGGCGGCGACAGAAGAACATTAAACATCCAGCACCTTTACTTTTCCCTTCTTCCTGTCGCTATAACAGAGGCATGCAGCGCTGGCATGTGGATAATCAGCCATGGGGCCCTGGCGACATCAAAAGCTGGGAGAGCCCCTAAGAATACAAATGTGAGGCCTAATGGTACACTTCATTAATGTCCTCCCCATCAAAGGCCACTTTACTGACTTGGGAGATTGACTAATTTACACATTGTGGGAAATTGCTCCCAGCCATGCGTAAAACTGCCAAGCATTTATATGGAGAGTCAGAGAGAAGTGGGAGGAGGTAAGTGGAAGGGACAGACTCCCTTCTCGGCAGTGGTGCTTTCTCTGGCTGAGGGGACGGCTCCATGCCAGGCGGCTGTACATGAGCACAGCGAAAACTATTTGGAATCGCATGAACTTTTGCTTCTGACTTTGTTCCTAATTCAATTATAACAGACTTTTTTGCAAGATACGAAAACGTATTTAAAGGTCAGCTGAGGAAGTTATGGAAACCTCTGATCGTCCTGTCATGGCACCAATGCAAAGCAGACGTTGTGTGAGGATAAAGAGGAAGATCTGTAAAGTAGAAAACATATTTTTCCATATTATATACCTTTAACCTTTCTCACATTCGGCCTTCCTGAAAGGGGTTTCACCATCTCACCTGCTCTGTAAATGAAAGTATCATACTGTGCCTCAGCTTCAGAGCCAGGACCCTCAGAAGATACTAACCTTTCAGTGCCAATTTTTCAGAGGATTCACAACTGTAAAATAACAGCATAACTAAGAAGAAAAAAAGGCATATAAGTTGCTTTGTTGGGAAATTGATCTGACAAAATCTGTTGAATTAAGTGGCACATCCTCGTCGCCCTCGAGTTGACCTGAAAAAGCACGTACCCAAGAAGCGAGCCGACTGAGAAACAAGGAATCATTTAACAGTGATTGCACCAATGATAGTAAAAATACTAGCTTTTAAAGATGACAAGTGAGTTATACATACTGGATTATAATATCAGTCATTGGCAGTCGGTCTCACTCGGACTGTTCTTTCCAGTGTCCAGGCTGTTCACGAGAACTTTAGTTCCGCGAGTCATTTTGTGATAATGACCCTTGTCATTTTCTGGAGCGTAGAAAATTCCAACGCTGCTGAACACACCATGAGAAACATGCGTCAGAGACAGAACACTGGAGCCATGACGTGTGGGCCGAGACTACAGACAGCACACTGAGACACAGATAACAGTGTTATTTCTTGTTCATTTCAGCCTGATCAGCTCAAGCAGGTAGTGCACGTAGCGTGCTCTAGCGTGGCCTGAAATGGACAAAAAGTAAGTCTCACTAAAGAGGGATTATGAGGAAGGATAAATGTTTACAGTTGTATTTCATTTAAAACAATAAGCCTGTGTCTCAGATGCTTTTGACGTAGCCAAATCTAAAGTAAAACCCAATAAAATCATCGCCCCCACCACTTCCTCAAAACAAACTGTGAGACAGCCTTGATAATGGTGTTTTTCTGTCGCTTTTCCCCCATTGAAAGACACCCCAACCCACCATAATTATGTCCATATCAATGACATGCATTGTGTTTTCCTCATGGCGGAGCTTTACGTGTGATCACGTGAGATTTCTGGCTCCACCACCTGGATCAGTGAAATCAAGATTATTGGGGTGTGTCACGTACATAATGTAATGTTTACGCCTTGGTCTTTTCGGTCAGTGTCAGTCAGAAAAAGATTGACCTTGTGGTCCGGAAAATACGGTAAATATAGAAATAATTTGTGAGATGAAAGCCTCAGCTGATATGATCTGACTGGAGTACAAGGTGTTCATGGACTGAGCCTCCAGCAGGTGAGTGACTTGAATGATGACTGAAGCAATGACTCAACCTGTGCAACTCTACATCCTGCATTGGTATAGTAATAAAGAAAAATAAAATCCTGAAACCATGACAGCTGTTTTGATCAGGCTTCCAACCCCGGCCTTCGGTGGGAAAACCCTGCACCAGGACCAAAACACTGATCATAGGCCACATTTCAAAGCATCATAAACCTTCTTGAATTGATATATCTTGAATGGAAAAATGCTTCAATATCCTTGATTGTAATGTGGTTCTATGACAAATGATCTAATATCCTCTGAGTCACCATTTTGAATGTTTGCAATCAGCTCCGCCAGCTTCCAAAGGATGAGCTAATTTGGCCTCCAAAAACGTCCTAGTCCCAGAGGCATGTCCAGACTAATTTTACATCCCCACAGTGGGGCACATTTCAGAATAGCAAAAGCTGTTACTTTAATATAAAAACAAAATACATGGGTGACTCATCCACGACTGTTGGGCCTATCAGCACCGGTTCTACCTTAATAAATGGAATCTTAAGGACGGAAAGTCAGCTCCATCTCTTGTCCAACATCAAAGTGCCGAGCAGCATGTTCCACTTTTTGAGACTTGCTGGTAACTGAGGAATGACACTCAATAAACATCAATTCGCTTTCGCTTCTGTGTTTGATAGTGATTTCTCTTTCTGGCTTGCTAGACATTACACAAATACATGAAGAAACCAAATGAATCGATATTTAGGTTTGAAAACACCACCCTAAAAAAACAAAAAAAACATCTGCCTGAAAAAGAAAAACTGAAAGGGACATATTACAGGGGCACTAGTCCTTGGTAGGTCCCAGAGCCCAGTGTTGGGTCAGTTCCTTCACAAGAGTAACTTGTAAAACTCATGTTGTTCGGCCTTTAGGCTTTAGCTTTGCCTCCCTGGGCAGAAACTGAATGAGGAAAACAACAGCTGCAATGGTGCTTTGCAAGTATTTTTACTCATTTTCTTAATATGGCAATGGCCAACGAAAAGTCACACGTAGGTTGTTTCTGTTGCTAGATCTACTGTACGTTCATGAGTCATATTATATAGCTGTTGTGAGATTTGCCTTATGTCCTCCTGAGGCCACTGTATTTCGTAGTATTGCTACCGGTGTCACGTTCCGTTTTTGTGCTTTTATTTTGTTGCCTTCAGTTGTGTTTGTGTTCTGTTTCCTGTGGCATGCAGATCGGACCATTCCAATGAATGTGTCGAATGTTGGGATTTGAAAAACGTCGGAATCGGAAAGGAATCGACGGCACACAAAAGCCATCACTTTGTGTGAGGAGTTCATGTCTGTGTTTTCTAACCTTTCATCCATTGCAACTAGTATAGTCCTATATATAATGAATGAGGTTAGAATCCTGACCTTTGAAGTGGATATTTAAAGTACAGCATATTTTGGAAAACAATAAACTAGCAGTGCGATGCAGCTTTCTCGACGGCCCTCTGAGTCGCACACGTCATTGACTGCCTGTGATTTGAATGCTTGAACGGAGCTGGCAGGTGTTAAAAGTGTGAGCGACTCCGTATATAAACGTACGCGTGACATGTGTAAATACACACGCTGGGGCGGGACACCTGTTTATGTTGGAGGCCGTGGAGCTCACACTTATTATAAAGAAAATCTCAAGGTTTTTCACGTCGCCCAAAAAGTAGCTGTGAGACTCATTCGACAAGAAGAGTTCTGTGCAGCAGGAGGCAGGAAGGGAAAACCAAATCTGTCTTGTTTGCAATTTGGAAGGAGTTTTGTGGTTGGCTTGAGCAGCGGTGGTACACACTTCAGTCATTGGCTGGTCAACAGAGGACATTTGAATATCGTGACTAATTCAGCCAATTAAACTGTCACAGGCTTGTTTTCAACTGGGGGTTTTCACAGGCTTCTTATCCATAATGGCCTCCTCTGTTACCAGAGGCTTTGACTTCAACTCACTCTGTTCAGAGTTAAGTGGTGCAATGAGCGAGATCACAGGCTATGTGTGAGTATAGCCCCAGGCAGGATGGACACAGTTGAGGAGAGTCACTATGCGCACTCTGAATCATGCTTTTGTCTGACTGCCATCAATTTCATCTACATTCTCCTTGAACAAATTATTGATCGTATGACCACTGGGCAATTTTCAATGGCCGACTGTGACCTCACTAGTTACTACTGTAGTTATTTTTTTAAATTAACTTTCTATCCTAGGAGTGTGAAGGCTGTCAATAACCCCAATGAAATGATTGGTACTTCAACAACCTGCAAGAAAGATGTCAGTTCCAGGTGTTTCCCCACACAGTAAATAAACAAAGCATTGTGTTTTAGGACTTGCTGTCGATTTACCCCCTAAATAAATCAGCTCTCAAGAAAATGTGTTCATTCCCCATTTACCACATGTCGATGCAGGCCAGGGTTCTCTATTGATGGGTTTCAGCCTGTTGTATATTCAATCCAAACGCGTTCTATGGGAAGCAGTCTGAAATGAAAGCACACTGAAATTCTTCGGATCAAAACAGCAATGCGCTTGTATGCGAACTATTTACCCTTGACCTTGAGAGTCTTCTGAATATAAAAGACAGCATGAAGAAGGACCCTGTCAATAACTTGCATACAGTACTTTGCTTTGAAAAGGCAAATGAAAGTGGCTAACGTAGTGTTTTAGAAGAGTTACAGGCTACATCTGTGGACAGCTGACGCTGCTCTTGATGTTGACGTGTCCCTTGCCTTAGAAGTACCATCATTTCTGGACTATAAACTGCAACTTGTGACACACTCTGAGTGCTGCGGCTTAAACTATGATCCGGCTAATATACCGATTTTTACAAGCTAAGTCTATTTCGCGTCTTCACATTAGAGCAGTCACTGCCGTTTTTGTGGACATTAAATTGCAGGGCGCTGTAGCTGAGACTTGCTGTGGGGGCAGAGGTCCCGGAACAGTAGCAGAAGGTGACGTGAAAACAATGTGTTGAGCCCTTCAATATAAATAAAACACTTGTAGATTCATTGGTCTGAGCATGATCGTATCGATCATTAGATCGGCAGGAAGATGTGCCTTGCTTTCATTATTGATCGTCCTTGAATCTGGACCCCGGTCAGATATGATATCGCACATTATTGTGCATTTTTAACCCGATACATGGTAGACCATGGTAGGCTTATGCATGTATAAGATCTATTTTCTTCTTAAATTTAGTGGGTGTGTCTTATATTCTGGTGCGCTCAATAGTCCAGAAACTACGGTACTTCCATTGGACTTTTTGTTCCCCTATGCTTCCTTAGTTAAAGCCATGAAGCTAAAGACATTATAAAATACCATCTACTAAGTCATGATATTAAAGTCGATGCTGCCATTATATGAACAATCCAAATCCAATCTGTCTTACAAATGGGTAACTGAAAGACTGTTTGTCCATTCAGTCAGGTGCACTGCTGAGTGTAGGTCAGGCTAACAGTGCAAATAGTCTGTTCTCCTGGCAGAAAACATGTCAAGCATCAAATGGTTTGTTCGCATCTTCATGAGTTATAACATTTGTTGTGCCTTGTGCTTTGTTCTAGTCAATCAGATACACCCAGTTGTTCCTGGCACGGCCTTCAAGGTCGGCCTATAGAGTCTCAGTGCACGACTGAATCGCTTCACTTTATTTGTCTCTGGTGAACCTCAAAGGGAGTCCTTAAAGTCACCTTTTGTCTGCCCCTAAATGAGACGCTGGGGAGACAGCGGCAATCTCGGCCACAGATCTGAAAGAGACGGAGAGCCACGCTCGGGTTTGAGTAATGCAGGGCTCCTTGTTGAACAAATTCGCCATTGTGACCGGTTACTCTGATACTATCCACATACCTGCTTTTGGGGAATGCGAAAATGCAGTCTGGAGTTTCTGCCGGGGAGAGGGACCGAGCGGTGGCGAGGAGAGAAAAGGGAGGGGGTCTTCTTAATGGGTCACAAATTCACATTGAGAGGAGCCACATCTGCATTTTATCAGCAGGACCCAGATATTGTTACAGGGGACGATAGACTGCAGATTGGCCATTGGACCTTTTCAAGACGTAAATTGTTGAGTTAAAGCAGAGCAGCACATTGGACGGCATGGCTCCATCTGAAGTGGGGACAGCATCAGATTTAATGATTTTAGAATCATTCACATTCAACATTTTAAGAAAATCATGGTGGATGGAAGACATCGAGATGGTTAGCTGTTGTGTTACACAAATTCCACCAAATTTCTCTGTCATTAAAAATCTTTTGTTTTTCAAGAGAAACGTCTTCTCTACAAAAGTATCTCCCACACCCATTTCTGTTGTTTCACTTTCCGTGATAAAGATCATTCAAACCAGACTTTATAAATCCTTTGAATATTGACAATGTAGGAAACCATTTCGGCTCCCGCCACATACAAAAAATATACCAGTCCTTTTCTAACAATGATGTTGTCACTGATCACATGCTTCCATGCGTTCTTCACATTGCTGTTCACCAGTATATCCACCGGGGGAGCAGCCCACAGTCAAAAGTTTATGATGACAACAAACTCCAAAACCAACAAGGCGACTGTGGAAGAAGTATCGATCATGTAGCTCTTGCACAAAAGAGGAAAACGGAGGCAGCATTGTAGGAGGAGGTGGTTGGTGAGGCTGCTCCCCGAATAAACTCGCCTTTTCACCATTTTCAACCAGAGTTTTGCTCAGCTGTCACAGAACCCAATGAAAGCACTAGTTCAGGTTTACTTAAAGCAGTCAATGTTGAAGGGGTCTCCCAACTTCAAGAGCTGTTCACCTGGAGAGTTTCCAGGAACATTGCTATTTAAATTAAAAAAGGAGGTTGTTGTTAGATTTATTAGCCATTTTTATACTACTATCACTAACATAGCGATGGAAAATCTCCGTCCTCCAGTGTCATATTTTTAACAGTCTCCGTTTCCTCTTTTGTCCAAGAGCTCAATACTTCTTCCACAGTCGCCATGGTGGTTTTGGAGTTTTTTGTTGTCATAAACTTCTGACTCTGGGCTGCTTCTGTTATGTCAGCTCTGACCTTGTGTTGAAGCCCATAATAACTTCTAGTCACTCTTCCTTACAGAAGTCATCCCCCATCATTGAGGGTCCATCCAAGAACAACTAGCATCAAACCAAGTTACGAACCTCAGCTAAACAATAGAGTGACATAAGAAGCATTGTTGTTTCCCTGAAGACTATTCTTGAAGGAGATAAACGCTATATGCAGTCGATTTCCTCCTGACATATGGCCCAGTGGTGATGGGGTGGAAAACTGTTATCTCCCTGGACGTGGTCTCTTCCCATGGCTGGACATCCTCTGACACGTCCTGAGAGCTGTGGACGTGGGGGGTAATGTGGTCTGCACGCAAAACAAGTCCCCGGAGTCTTGACAGACCCCACAGGGAACTCTTGTCTCCCCTCCTGGTTCATTAACATCTTCTCCGTCTCTCTGTCTTTCATCTGAGGTCGATTGCTGGCTCCGAGCCACACGCGTCCGGGAATATGTCGTGGAGGGGCGGGAGGCAACGACTGCGGCGGATATCGGAAAGTGTAGAGTAAACATCACAAAGAAAAGGGATTTTCATGTCACTTTTATGACCCAATTTTGACAATAAAATTTGACATAAACAAGAAAGGATGACAATCTTGGCTTCAGAACCGAATGTTGGCACGCTAACAGCTCAGGTAGTCTTGGGAAAAAGACAATAACTTTTCTTCTCATGCTGGTAATTTTCTGCCTGTGACAGGGTCAACTGGTAACAGGACTATGTCAGACTCAGGAAACCTGATTACACTTGGCAGAAACCTGCCATTTAGTGAAATAATGGCGCCGCACTTTCATAAAATAATGGAACGTGGAGGTGGAGAAGAATAAGTAGACTGTATTATCTCAACTTTCTGATGGTAATTTGTGGCTCATTATACCCTTGAATAAGAACGGCGCCATAAATCTAGATTTTTTTTAAAAACATTTATACGTCCTCAATAGAGGGTTTGATGCCTCCCCATATCACAACACACCCACCGTCAATTCATAAATCAGCAGCAGTGTAATAGTTCCGCAAGGTAGTTTGCAAGCCAGAGACAAGGGAAAGTAATTCTCCTCAACCAAAACAACCGGAGCGAGAATGAAGATATTTAGATTGTATCACTTGCCTTTATCTTAATGGTTTATGGTGGAAAAGCTATTACACATTATTATGACTTTTTGGCCCTCTAATAGTGTTTATATCAGGGATGGGAGTGAGCACCATCCCGGCAGGATACACTGCTCCTTCCTCAGCTGGCAATGGAGAGTGAAATATGAATGGTGAGAAGCCATATCAGAATAGCAACAAACAACAACAGAGAACTAACAGTGCAAAATGTATGTGACACATAGCTGGAGATATTTATGGAAGTTACATTCAGCTTATCGTTCATTTGAATCAGATGAGAGTGTGGGTGAATTTCATGGATATTGCTCATGTCTTTAAGGGACTGTAGCAGAATAGAATGCTTTATCTTGTGTTTAAACAGAGGCGTTTGGAGCCAGATCGGAGGTCTGAGTTTTTCACCTTCTACGTCCCCATGGTCCCCATAAGGTGGACATGGCTCTTCAGGGAGGCAACCTGAGATGCTCTTTGTCTTCTCTCTGAGCAGAGAAACAGCTTTACTAGTTTCTAATGGGGCTACAAAACCTGGAGTCCGTTTTTTTGGGAAGACAGTGACATCATTTGGTGATCACAAACATGTAGTGAAAAATAGCAAACTAATCCCCGCACATAATAACAAACCACTGCCACTATTGTCCTCCACCCTGTTCATATTATAGTCAAAGACACAAAGTTTTATTGTTTGATATGTCATTGATGTGCGTAGAAATCAGAACATAGTCATCCAGAAAGATGACATCTCAGCCACGGACAGGGGCGGAGTCAGAGCTGCGCTGGAGGTGAAGGCAGAGGCGGAGCCCATTGTGATGTAATAATGTTGTGGACTTTCGTAACTTCTTGTTCGCCAAGCTTTCAGATGGGGAGTTATAAATAAAGCAGTAACTTCAAAACAAAGTTGCTCTTCACATAAACTCGATCTTGACACTGATGTTCTGCGTAAGTCCAATCTCTACTCTTCCAATCTGAGCATATGTCTTAGAAAAAGCAGTCTTCTCAAATTTTGAAATTTATGGTTCAGTACGCACTTCTCCAAAACTGAAATACCAGTCTGCTTTTACATAAAGACTTACAGTGGTGGAAAAAAACAGCTGTAAAATTTAACACAATCTCAGACAGTATTTTCATAAAAAAGCTTGTGTTTCAAAAGGTGCATTATACAGACGCATATGCATATGCATTTATGATGTATTGGATAGAAGAAACATGAAATTGCTCAAGACCTTATTGTTAACATGTTGGCCTGCCTGAGTGACTTGGGGAAATGGTAACACCCTGAGAACCAACCACCCTTGGGACATTCTTAAAAACTCATTATTTATCACTTTAATGATTTACATTTAAATGTTTAACATGTTTTCCTGCTTTCTTCTACTTTCACTGATGTGTTATCCAATCACATTTATGTTGTGATTATGTTCAGCATAAAAAAAAGTTTATTATAATTCATTATTTTCTTTTCTAACATCTATTTACGGTATTTATTGGCGTTGCAGTCATGACTGAACAGCAGCATTGATGAAGGTTAAAGGTAAACCCACTGTGCTCCCATGTTAGCGGGCAGCTCTACAACACATTTTCCCATGACATTCCTCTTTGATTTTCCTGACCTCCAACAGACGCACACCTTCCCTAAATAGGGACATAAATCTGGGCCTACACGCGTGCGCTCACACACGCTGTTTGTGGGCACGCACACAGCGTAGGCCTTATCAGCAGACTCCCATTCATGTGCCCTCAGACTCTACTAATCAAGACAAACTCCAGCCACGGCCCTATCATACCCTCCCACCCCCACCCCCTTCACAACACTTCCCCCTCCCGCTTGGACCTCTGTGGCCGCCGGGCTGCACTGGGTCCCGCTGTAATTGGTTTAGATGTAATTTACTGGCCACTTGGTAATGTAGCATTTCAGGATCAGATAAAAATCATATCAAGTCTCAGCAACGGACGCTTCCACTTGAAAGCGGCTCATTGTAATCACTTAACTACCAGAGGAGGACCCTCGCCCTCGACGCCTCCCAGGCCTGCTCTGCTCCTGAGTGAAGAAGAGACACAGATTTGGCCATGTCATCATTGTTTTTGAGATTATTTTATATGAAAGACCATAACATGATAAACATCACAACCATAATTTGATTATTATTTGATATTTTATTTTATTATATTATCATATTTTTTTAAAATATTTTGAAGCCAGTGTTTGAGAAAGCATCAAAACTATTTCAAGGATAATAAACACGTTTTTCAGAAGTCAGTATTTCTTTGTAACCACCGAAAAGAAGAGAAAAAGAAAAAAAAACCCGGTGAAATCTGGCCGTGGCACTTGAAGCGGAAATTCAGTGGAACCTTTTACTGGTTTGTCAAGTGGAGAGCTATAAGCGCACAATTTGCCTTGTGTTTTATGAGCAGCACTAAATCTGGCTTTATCAGTGCAAGGGAAATCCTGAAGGGCTCTTCAGGTTTCACTGGAGCTCGGCAAACGTCCAGACTCTCTCTCTCTCTGAAGCTCATCCGCTGCATGCTTGGCCACACAGAGGATGACAGCTAACAAAGGCTGCTATCTCAACGCGAAACAGAGACATCATGTGTACATCAGGCCTGATAAGTAGACTAGCGATCAGGCCGTGATCAAAGAGTCTGAAGATCCTTCAAGGAGATTCCTTCCTTTAAAAAACCCCCACAAATGATTGTGTTAATGAGTGACTGCCAACAGATATTTAGGAAGACACACAGATGCGCCTTACGTCAAGAATCAGGCAGGTTGGGGTTGATTTTTCACAAACACAAAGATGGAAACCACATTTAAAACAACAAAGCACAAGTTGTGTTTCATGGTGTCGCTCATCGAACTTTCACTTTCATTTGCAGCAGGTAATATTAGCAGCAAGGACTTTTTTTGCATATATATATTTGGTAGACATGTTTTGGTGGCATAAAAAAATATATTATTTAATTTTATTCACCTCTTTTTTCAAGGCTTATTTCAGTCATTCGTTGAAATTGTGGCTTTGTCTGCAGCGCTGCTTTAAACACTTTCCTAACGTAAGCGCTAGCTAACAAAATACAACTGACAAAAAGCATTCATAACTGCAAAGGCAGTAAAGTCAGTCCAGACCTTTGTCATAAGATCAAAAGCTGGTCGCCGTAGTGTCCTGTGACTCGCTCGCAGAACACACAGAGGTCTGTCACCTTTGTTTCCCGAACATCACTTGGAGTTCAGTTCAGACACGGAAATAAGCTGGTTTGAGCTCGCAAACCTTAACAGCATGAGGTGAATGCCACAGTCACACCTGTGAAATACGAGGGCCAACACGCACTGTTGCTCTGCAGATGGTTTAATAAGCATCTAGGTCTCATCATCATAAAAAGCCATCACATGCTTGATTGACATGTTGGATGAGAACAAATACAGTCAGCAAAGTAACAAACACTTTCAGAATATCGGTACAACTTTGCTGGTGTGTTGCTTTGCTGCTTAAACTTATACTTATAAGCACCAAATCTTACCCAGTTTGCTTGTCTTATTTTGTGTCAAAATGTCTCCTCCCACTTGGTTTAAGATAAATTGCCTTACATATAAGACCATAATGGTGGGGCATCTTTTACGATGATGCATCGTGATTTTTCTTTCATTTTTCAGCAGATTTCTTCATTTACTCTATGATAAAAGTAACACAAAATAAGTGAAAAAATTTGCCAATAGAAGAAGTGAGAAAACATGTTTAAGATGCATCATCTTAAAACAAGTCCCTCCATCTTGCGCAATGTTAATTCATCTTAAATCAAGTGGGATGAGACATTTTGACTCAAAATAAGACAAATAAGTTGGGTTTTTGCAGTGGAGGATCCAGAACTGCAGCTCCTTCTGCACCACATACGTATGAATATTCAAGTGATTTCTGGGTCCAAATGGCAAATCCGTGTGCGTGCACCATCAAAATGTGACCAACAATTCCTAAAAATTCAATTTCAAAATTCAATTGGTGCAGTGGGATGCTTCTTCTTCAAGCATCTCTAGTGTGTGACTGTAGATTTTTCGTATTGAACTGCATGTCTGTTCGAGGTCTGGAAGTCACAAGTCTCCAAATCTCATTCAATCGAGGGCGATTAGCACTCATTGAGAAGAGTGCGGTATTGAAGTGCCGGCTAAATTAAAGGCAGACATACATGTCCGAAAGTGAAGGAAAAAAAAAGGGGGATTGGAAATAAATCAGTGGTTTTCACAATCGTTCCAAACTAAATACGTTCGAAAACTGTTTCCATCCACTCAGTCGTCTGGGTCCTATTTACACCACCAGCCATTTCGCCGTGGAGCTGCAGCACATCCATGACCGGCGCAGCTGAAAGGTATCGCCGACGTGAAGAAAAACCTTGAGCGAGGCCAAATCTTGTCGAGTTGAAATAACAAAGTGAGGATTAACAATGCGTGTGGCTGTGCGGTTAAACGCTCAACCTCTGACTTGATAGTTTTAACAACTTAATAATATGTACAAAAGGCCGAAAGAGACTCCAATTATGGTGAGACTGCAGAGAGAAACAATCTGTTCGCAGCAGCGCTTCAAGACTGGAACCCATTTTGGAAGCCAAACAGAAATCCAAGTGTTTTATTTCACTTCGGTTCGTTAAACATGGAGGTGGAAATCGGATCTGCAGCCTTTGGCAGAAGGCAACGCTGGATTAATCCCATCTAATGTGACACGAAATGGGGGCAATGAAATAAGTAATTCTCAGAGCGGCCCATGCTTGTCTTCTCAGGAGCTGGAACCTTATATCACCCTGGTGTTGAAGTCATCACCGGACTGGACGCTGGCCTCACACAAGAGCTCAGCCTCGATAAGGCCACTTCAGAAGCGTTGGAGGAGGACGGCGGAGTCAAGTGCAGCCCCTCGGCTTTGTTGCCACCTGAACTCTTTTCAGCACTCTTGAACTGCGTCACTCCAGAGCGCCTCTCACACATGCCCCGACTCACTCCGCTGTCAAACCAGCGAGGATTAACTTCAGATCAGAAACATACAATTGTATTTATTTTCCCCTCTTAAGCCTATTAGGCGACGGATGAACAGCCAGCGGTCTTGTATTAGCTGAATTTAATTGTGTTCCTTATGCCCAATGAGCTGTGAGCAGCAGGGGTGGAGGAGCGGGAGGCCCCGCGTGGCAGCGCAGAAGAAAGAGGCTCATGAGCAGAGCAATTCTGATAATCAGGCTCTGGAGCAATGCTCTCCAACACGTTGCTGCTCTCCGTGAGTGTGAACGTTTTAAACAGCAAAGTGAAACCGACACCGCCTGTAATCGCCTCGTTCTGCGTGCCGTCTCAATTCAAGGGCGCGTTAATCCTGTTACAATAATATAAAGGCGCGATCACGACTCCCTCTCGGAGCGCTTCCGCTATTTAGCTGAAGGTCTTTTGTGTTTGCAAAGTTTTAGCCCTCTTTGTTGGTTTAAGCAGCTCTCCTGCTGCATGGAACACGACTCAGACCGAGTGCTAACAGCCCACCTTAATGCCGAATTTGGCTCAAACACTTAATTACACATCAGTAGAAGAAGGAAAACCGTGCTTTGTTTTTAAGTGAACTACGTCGTCTCCCTTAATATTAGGGCTGTCAATACATTAATCTCAATTAATCGCAGTTATCTCACAATCAATGGCAAATGAATCCCGCATTTTGTATCTGTTCTAAATGTACCTTCATGGAAGGGGTTATCAACAGCAGAGTGGCATATAATGGCTCCTCCAACAACCCACCAGAACAGATAGTGTCAAGAACATTCTTCAGAATAACCTCAGAGGCTCTGAAGAGGCTCGACAACATGCTAACAGTATAGCATTGGGAACATTTTTGGCCGCTCTGGTGTTGATAACCTCTTCCTTTAAGCTACGTTCAGATCAGACACAACATGTGAGATTCATTTGCCATTAATCCTGAGTTAACTCAGCTTTAGCATTTCTAATAAAAAAAAAAAATGTCACCACTATTGAATGTCTTAGATCTTGTGTCAAATGCCAGACCCGTGGGCCAAATATTGCTCACAAAGTTGTCTTCCGTGGCCCATAAGAGTGATAGAGAAAGCGAATCTGGAGGAGGAAACCCTGAGTGGAGTGTTATGAGACTGTGGTGAAGAAGTACAATCTAATAAGTCTCCAATAACGACCTGGTAAGGAGAGCTAGTTTAGACTCTATACCCAGTACGTCCCCCATATCCTTTTTGTGATAGAGAGTTCCTCACCTGTTTTAGGCTCTCCAAATGAGAAAGTTAACACTTTAATAATGTAATATAAGATCAAACTGGCGTGATCCTTGGAGTTCAGTTGACAAGAAGCATTGCACCGTGTGTTGGAAATTACAGGTGATGGAAGGATGTAACAGGCGTGTCGTAGTCTTGGAGGCTTTTTCGCATGGCAAAACTGGTTTCTACGTGTGTTAGTTTGTAAAATGAGCTCCCATTTATTCAAAAAAATGATTTGAAGATGCTTCTAGTCAAAACCTGTTTGCGCGAGTGATGTGCAGTGGGCCAGAGATGTAGAGCTAAAACTTGATGAGAGGGTCAAGGATCTGGTGGTCTGTTTGAACACATACGAGACTACTACACAATATGATGTATTAACAACACAACCTTCAATGTCATGTTTCTGTTGTGCTTTTATTTTGCTACCTCTGGTGTTCCTGTGTGTCGTTTCCTTTTCCCTCTCTCTCTTCAGCTTGACAGCAGCGCAGCTGGATGCAATTCCTCTGATCAGACTCTACTGATTTCTACACCTGGATTCCAGTCTGCGCTGCCAGATGGTTGCTTCATGTCCTCACAGTAAACTCTCCATCGACCCTCCGTTCTCTTGTGCTCCTGTTATATATTTCTAAATTCCGTGCGCGCTTGATCTTCTTCCTCTAGTTGGTTCTCTTCGCTCCGTTTTCTGCTTTCCTGCTTCTCTCTTAGATTGTGTTTGTTGTGTTTGTGTAGAGTGTTTTGTAAAACCCACCTTTTGTTTTTCCACTCATCATAGTTATTTCCTTGTCTGAGTGTGTGTGTGTAGAACCACCGCTGAGTGCTTTCTGTTAAAGTTACCCTGGATCTCCTTAGTCTTCTGTCAGCCTGCAACAATTCAGCAACTGGGTCTGATCCTATAGACAGCCATGACATTGAAAATCAATGTTCTTCCTGATCATATACTGTGACAGAAAGGATGAAATAGGCCCGTAGCTAGGAGCGTCCAGGGGAATGAAGATGTGGCATTTAAAGGCTTTGTTTGAGAAGTGGAAGGAAGTAGGGATGATGTTGGTATTTTACATTGTTTTATACGTTCCTCTACATGATTCATCTTGCATTTTCACCTCAAATGTGTCTATTTTTACTTGTCTTTTACACGCATAATTATCAGCTCACAAAGTCTCACACAGCGCAGACAATTGAAACAAAGACAAGACGAAGAGACACACTCTAACACATACATCAGTTCCCATGATGAGTAACAATGGGCTTTGACTCACACGTCCTGCCAAACAGCTGAAGAGCCCGAGTTCATCAGCGAGCCCGGCAGACAATAACCAGTGTCTCCTATTCTTCTGAAGATACTCACCTTCATCCTCTGCACCTGCGAGCTGAGGGCCTCCATTCATCGGCTCCCTGCAGCAGATTAACCAGACTAATGTGGAATTAATTCCTGTGCGTCAGGTGAAGTAAAAGCTTTGGTGTCAAACCGAACACGGGCTTAAGCTGGAGCTCAATCACATCCTCCTCTGTGTATGAGGGGCCTGTCTCAGTAAAGATGGAGAGGAGACAGTGATTCATCCTTCCTCATGAGACACAGCCCTCAAATATTCTCCAGTCCAACACATCTGGAGGCTCTGGTCCCCTCTGTAGCACCGACGGTGACCGCAGTGGTGAATATGAAATATAAACTCCAACAGTGGTGTATAAGAAATACAGTCTCAAGAACGACAAAACTTCACTTCAGGTTTGTGATTTGAATTTTTGTGCAAAAAAAACAACTTCATATATTGAACCTATAGTGAAGACATACAGCCCAAAACCTTTTGTTTGGTGTCAATCAAATATTTTAATATGGAACACATAGAAGTATAATTTAGAAAATGTTCAGCTTTTTTTTCCAGAATTCAACTACTCAAGCTGATATGCATGCCACAAAATGAAATCTCATTTTTTGCGGATATAAAAACAGAGTGGAGGTACAACTGCTTGCAGGCCTGTCGCACTGCTGCGTTTAAAAAGACAAGAATTTTGATGGAAGTGTTCAGGAATAATGGATGAAGACAAGCAGATGAATCTGCCACCTGACATTATCAGCTCTCCCCCATCCTGGCGTCCCATATTCAGTCCCCCTGACGCTCTGCCCAACAAATTGCAGCTATTAAAAGTGGATGGCTAAACCATAATGAGAGCAGTAGGTTTACACATCAAGCCGTACAGAGAGCAATCAGAGCAAAAACAAACATCTGAAGCAGCAAACTCTCATTACGCCATCATCCCTCCAGACCCCCACTTCAGTCTGAAACACTTCTTGATGACTGAACAAACAAATCCAAACAGTTGAGTGTTTGGTTTGGGGGAAAGATTAGTAATCATATCTCTGTCCTGTTATTCTATGTCTGGCCAAGCAGGGGGGGGTGCTGTATAGAAGAAGGTGGTGGAGGGGCTGGGGGCCTGAAAACATAATTGGCACGGCTGCGGTGACGCTGTCAGATTGTGCTGTGCTTCTCCGTGTGCGCTCGTCGGGCCCCTGCGATGTTTCATTAGAGAAGGAGCGGGGCCTCCAAGATGTTTGTGCAGCCTCGGTGGCTCCACCACACAGCGAGCAGCTCGACGTCGCAGCTATAATTGGACATTCATCCTCCATTATAATGCGTCTCGGGGTGTTAGCTCGGAGCTGGTCTGGGTTTTGGGGAAAAAATCAGTTTAAAGACGAATTTAAGTGCAGCATATACAAGTTCATCACCTGTTATCTTTGAGATTTCACTGTAGAAAACCACACAGTAAATTAGCATAAACACATTTGCCATTCAGTATCACTATAGCAGAGGTGGGCCATTCAATTTCCTGAAGAGACACATATATATTGCCACTGTTGAAAGAAAGGTGGAAACATGACGGGGAAAATCCATAATATATATATATATATATATATATATATATATATATATATATATATATATATATATATATATATATATATATATATATATATATATATGTATAAGTAACAAGGACAAAATCACCCTAATAAAAGGAAACATAAATAAGGATATTAAGAAAAATATAGGATCAAACCTATAAAGATATTTTAATTTACATGCAGTTTATTTGAATATAAATAAAAAATAAAACCAGACCAGACAGAAAAAAGTCATTTCAAAAATCTTCAAATGTATTTTGAGGAACAAGAAAAACACACAAAAATATTAAATGTAAAGGTTATTTACTCTTGAACTAGTAGTGGCTAAAAAAGAAGCAGAACACAGCAGTACAAACATGGCAGCATATCGGATGTATAGTTTTAGTCTGACCCGAGGGCCGCAAAAATACAGCCAAAGGGCAACACTTCGCCTTGCTCTGCTCTTAAGGCTGTTGGCTTTAAACAACACAGATATTACATTAAATATTACTTAATAATGATAATATAATTTAACTGTATTATTAAAAAAAAAAAATGTGCTAATAAAAGACACTCACACCAATAATATAATATGAGTAAAAATTAATCTGGGACTGTGGGAGGAAACCAGAGTGCCTGCCTCTGACCTCTTTCAATTTCAAGTTAATTTTCCAAGTTGTTTGTTTTCCTCAGTGACACAGTTCAGTGACACAGTTCATCACATTCCTGATCTGCTGGCAGGGAACACAGTGAACTAGCTGAACAATTATGTCCATGGCTGTTCACAACAATGCTGAGCAATTATTTAACAGGCAATCCTTGCGTCACACATGGAATACCTGCCCTTTGCTGGGGCACCGCCGCAGCATCCATCCATTACAGGACGGCACAAGGCAGCAACACACAAAGCTGGGCATAAAAGGGCTGGAGCTTGAAGCTACGGCGCTGAACCACGATTATCATCAGCTGCGTTGGATAGGAAGGCAGAGAAGATAATACGGACGAATCCATCTGCCTTATAAGGTCTCGAGTGCTGGTAGTCCTGTGGCGGACTTGTTTTTTTACGTGGATAGAAACCCGAACAAGTTTGTCGTCTCACTTTGCTGTGATCAGGGCCCCTGGCTAACCTTCGTACAAGTCTCATCTGTCCCAGCCAAACCCGTCCTCCCTCTCCGCAGGGTTCCTCGCCACAGTTCTCCACAACATAACAGGCTAGAACCCCACAGAAAAATAAATATCAACCACTTGAGGCAGCTCCAAATGTGTTTAGGGCTGCGAGCGATTAGCGTGCAGGTTGGTTGGATTCCACCAGTCGCACTGGTTTTGTGCCGCAGCGATAATGACGCATAATTGCTGGAGTGATCGGTGACATAACAGGCAGGTTATTAAGGTCTGACATCGGCGACACGGCCTTACGATGCTTACACAGCCTTGACAACACACACGGACCCCAGGCCCACACGCACATTCATATATCCATCTCAGTGAGCGCTGTCCCCACTCTAAACCCCTAACCAGCCAAAACAAATGGCTGACCTTAACCAGCACTCTACACTCAATGACAATGACCCAGTTATTTTGAAGTTTCAATCCTCAAATTGAGGCTGAGCGTCATTAGGCCCAGCAAACCCTCTCACCCTAAACATAATCGCTCACATTACCAAATATAAACGCAATTATAAAGTTGAGTCTTAACCTTGTTGTGTCTGACAAAAGTGTCCCCGCAAAGACAGCTATACAAGAAGACACTGTGAATATAAAGGCAGAAGCAAGTGAGCCTCATTTTTCCCCTGTGAGCGTCGAGTCCGTTGAAGACTATTCTGGTTCTTCATCAATGTGTTCAGAAATGTCTGCTAAATGTTTCATGAAATGATTCATAACCAGCATGTAAGTATCAAACGTGGTGAAGCAGTGAAACTGTTTTCACTTAAAGCAGCCTCAGTCTCAGCAGAGTGTTTACAGGCAGGCTGTGCTAAGCGAACAAAATGGTATGTGTCTGAGGTTTGAGCTGTTTCTGTCATGACTTTAAAAATGCTATTAAAATGTAGCGAACAAATGCCCTCCAACTGTTTCTGGCCACACTTTAGCTCCCCAAATCTGTAGGTTTTCGACTCGCAGACATCCTTGCGCTGGCAGTAAAAACGCATCATTGGTTTTAAAGTGTAACTTTATGCTACAAAGTTACAGCACTCTCTGAAGGTAACACAAAACATCTTTAAAGGCTTTGAAAGCTCACTTGTCTCATATTCAAGAGTTCTCTATCTGTCTGTAGCGCAGACTCTAAGATAGAATGACATGCTAAAGGCACTGAGCAAGGTTACGACGGTAAGTACGGACTTTTGAATATGCATGTAAACATCTTAGTCCGACTACTGGAGAGAAATTGGAATTTCTCTTAGTCGGACTACATTGGATAATGTGGTTAATAGCTGGACCCAGCTAGCATGTAGCCGAGTAGCTCGACTGTGATCGGACTGGGTGATGTGCAGCTGCGTGAGCTTCAGATAAGCAGCGGAAGTAAACAAACTCCTGGACTAATCACAGTCTACTGATGTCTAATAACCTTCTACACAATGGAGAAGTCGTGTGTGTAACCTGATGTGCGACGACGATGTTCTGCAGGTGTGTAGTTTTGTCCTCAACTTCCTTCAACTTCCGACATTACCACCACGTTAGCAACAGTTAGCATGGTTGCTATGTTAATCGGTACTCACACCGATGATCAAAGCGAGACGCGACATTGACATTTAGCGACATCTATCATTCTTATGATACAAAGATGACAGAGTCTCCTGAATGTTTCATTCATTTTATCCAGAATTTAATCCATCGGATGAAAGCCAAACCCCCTTATGAGGGTATCACACTGTTGAAGCACAGTCGCGCGACGATTTACCGCAACCTGTCGCACGACACATGAGCCGACATACAGTACATGGATACAGAAGTCAAGTGTAATTTCGCACTTGCTGCTTCCCTCTAGCTCTCACTGGAGAATTGACTGGACTGTACCATGGGGGTTACATATACAAGTAACATCTCACTTACGACCGGGATCGGCTCCGACCAAACGGTCGTATTTGTCAGATTAAGTCGAATGGCCGACGCAGGGTTATAGGTACTACTGTATACGATACATGATGTCAATCTGATCTGGTAGATCGCTGTAATGCTGGGATACTGTGCTGCCGTGACTGTTGTACGCGATGCTGGGCTGCTACGTGCTGCGGTGCCAGACATTGAATAAATAGATAAATAAATAAGCATCTGCTGGCCGTGGTTGTAAGTACGGGTGGACGTAAGTCGAGCAGGCCATAAGTCGGATGTTACTTAGGGCTACCTTTCAGAAACTGGCGTAGGCATCGCAGTAGTTTGTGTCATACTAGATTCTACACCCTGTTTAGTTCCATCTTTCCTGAGCAACAACTGAGAGCAAAAGGCCATGATTATACTGTACAGAAACACAAGAATTTTCAAGGTGGGATTTTGCAAATAGGAAAGCAAAGTGAGGAAAAAAGTCTTCAGGAAGCAAGTTAGCGAAGCTCCAGCAGCTCAATTCATCACTCATAAAGGGAGCCATGAGGCATTTTAGTGACTCCACCGAGACACTAAAAACCTAAAGTCAATTAAAAACTGTGATTTTTCTTCCCGGTTTCTCAATTCTGTAGCAATTAATCTGCCCAATTTGATGAGGAAGGGCACAAATTAAACAATAAAGCGCTGTCTAATGAGGGATTAATTATGGAGCGCGGGGAGGGAGCGGGACTAAAGCCGCTGCCATGCCTCACTGTCTGCAGCAGACAGCACAGGGCCATAAGGAAGACAAAGAGGCTGCGGGTCCATGTGGCGGCGCACTGATAGGGACCCTCTCATCACAGATCAGCGCATCCACAGCCAGCGCACTCCATAAACCCAGCGCCATAATTGAAAGTGTCACAACCAATGGCTGTGACAGGCCTTAATTTAATTAAATATGTCCCCTGGAGGGAAAAGGGCTGGGGGTGCAATGCACAAGTGAGGGCAAGTGAGCTGGGCCTGCTGCGGCTGCAACAACCCTCTGCGCACTTTCGTGGCAGTCGTGACGCTGACTTTAACATTGACTTTTTATTGAGTCATTTAATAGCTTTGCAACGTACATTTCTGTGACGTGAGAAAATACATCTGACGGCGTAGGTAACCAATTGGTCTGCTGCTACGACATGACGCTTCATACGCAGCAGCATCAATCGGATTTTAAAAACATTTTATTCAGAGAAAACTGAAAATTCGCAAAAGGTGACCGACAAGTTCGACAATTTGTACAAGTACATGTACATGACATGGCTGACATGTACGGGTTAGTGCTTTCATATGATATCGCACCCGAAACCGGTGATAAATGTGCACGAAGGAAGGAGTTTTCCACCCTTACAGAGGCTCGACCGAACAATAACCCGTACAGTTATACAGTCATAATGTGCTGTCCAGCAGACAAATACTTCACAAACAAACATTGTCTTGCCGTGGTAAAAAGTTCCATTAAATCCTTCATTTCAAGTTTCTCTAGCTCATTTTTCAAATTTTTTTAATGACCCAATCGGAGCTGCCAGATATGATGTCACCATGCCGCGGCATGCGCGACCTGGTGCCACAAGATGTGGTACCTGTACACCGTAATGTGAGTATCCTGTCATGGGATTTGAGCTGTCAGCTGTGCTGGCAGTCAGTGTCCAGGCCTCACTCATGAGGACCATCTCCAGGTGTAACCGTGGGAAACAGGTCCATCAAGTTTCTGACTGCTGGGGTCTCAAACCAAGGAAAGACCTGTCTTTAAGCCTCCCCTTAGTCAATGGACTGGCTCTTGGTTCATACGCATCTGAGCAATAGAAAAGCAGATCACTTGCTAAACTTCACACTTGCTGTAGCATGAAAGGAAATGAAGTACGTCATGTGCCGCCCGCCCCGTTGAAGCCGGGGATTCTCATGTCTTTGAGTTGATCCTGCTGACCACAAGGCAACATTAGAGCGAGGACATTACCTGTATATCAAGGGTCCAATAGCTCATCATTTCAGGCTTTGCCCACATTTTCGGGATTAGGCCGCCGGAGTCAGAGAAGGGTCACTGACAGAGGAGACTTCCTGTGGCTGAAGGCGGGTGGCGGACAGAGGTAGGCTGCATGAGGTTCAACCCCCTCTGGGTAAACTTGAGTTGCAGACTTGTGAGATTAGGATGGAGCCAAGTCTGTTCCTGCGTGATCAGGGAGACAGTACGCGGAGCTGCTCACCATCCACCGTCCAGCTTCCCAGACAAGACCCCCTGACTCCGCCCCACTTTGCTCTCCTAGTTTGCTTTTCTTTGGTCACAACCCCAAATGATGGGCTTAGGGGTTTTAGAGCGGGATAGTTTATGTACATGGTGTCACACGAAGGGCAAGCAGAGATTTGCTGGAGATATTTTTAAATAGCTGAACGCAGCGCATAAATCCACATGATTGAATTTCAGAACCGGTTTGGATCTGATATCAGACGAGGCCAAATTAATTTCACACACGTTATTATTTCTGCATATCGCGAGGAAACTGGGAGTTGAACTATGAATCGACGGAAATATAAAGTGTGCATGAGTTACTTGAGATGCAGTCTTTTTAACAGTGAAAAGTAGTGTTCTGATATCATTATTAAGACTGTGTTTGAGCTGAAATTTAGAACATTTCTGTTGTTATTGTCTTGTCATATAAATAAATAAATATACAAGACTTCCACTTCATTAACTGTCGAACCGGTCGTGACACCAAATACGTCACAATTATGCCTCCTTTTTCAGACCAGTGGAAATTTATGGAGCTGATTTGTTAGTGGAATTATTGCTTGTTATGCGCTTATTAAGCATATCACTCCGGCCGCTATTTGGTTTCTGATCAACACGCGGCTTCGGTGAAAGAAAGGAAACGATCGAGCTATCAAAATAATTTGTCTCGGGTTAATCAGCCCGCTTTTATTACATTACACGGGCCAGTGACTTGCAAGTGATTTAGGTGCGTTTCCTGTTTAATGGCGCGAAAGACATAAAGCGGGTGATAAGTCAAGAGACGAGAGTCAAATCCGAGCGCCGCACTTTTATCACGGGAAGCAGAGAGCGCGATAGCGGCGCAGCATCGGCGCACTTCTGCCTCTGATGTGTCACGCGGAGGTCACCGCGATCCTATCTGTCCGCGCCCGCGCCACCCGCGCATGGGCGCGCGCAACTTCCAAACTGTCATACGGAATAATAATAATCAACTGCAATAAAAAAAAATGCTATTTCCTTTTCAAACAAATGTCTATCATAATTTAATTGTGCGCGATTGTTAATAAATGATGAATCTTTGTTATACTTCTATGCTAAGTAAGATATTTTTCCTGTTACACAAAAATGTTTTTTTTCTTCATGTTACCTTCTTTCCCTTTTCCTCTCCTCTTTTGTCAATTATATTATCATATCTGCTCCTTAATTTCCCTTAAGAATCCTCCAAAAATGAACAATTGCAACAGATAAAATCGGGCTTCATTCGCTCGCGCTAATAAATCATAGGTGCATGAACGAGACCGTTACTTTAAACACAATATTTCATAAAGAGAGACCATTTAAGCAACAACGTTTTCCCACATATGAGCTGTCATCATATTTTTTTATGACCAATAGCGTCAAAATAACGTTTCGATTATTATTATCATTATTTGTAGTAGTAGTACTACTACTAGTAGTAGTAGAAGTAGTATTGTTATTACTATTATTATTATTAGTAGTAGTATTGTTGTTGTTATTATTATTATTAGTGGTGGTAGTAGTAGTATTTGCGGGTGAAGAACGATCTCATAATATTGTGTTAAGCTATTATATTAGTTATATGATTATTAGCATTGTTGGTGTTAAAGTTATTGTTATTATAAAAATAAATCACTTTTCTCGAACTGAGAAAGATAATATTGCGTTTTTCATTTTACATTTTAATCATTTATATTTTATTTATTTATTTGGAAAGCAATTGCATGGAGATCATTTAGACCTGTGAAATCATAATATAACAGGATTCTTCGCCCCTGACACGTTCTGAGGGCTTGGAAGTTCTTCCCCTGGACTTCTGCGCAGCTTCATGGAATACGCTGCTCCTCATGAGCGCAGCAGCGACACGGTCTCCGGCTGTCTGCCTCCAGATGAATCACGAGCCAAGTTCCGTTTTACCCGCGCGTTTGATGGACTAAGACAGCAGATCATTTATTAGAAACGACTCCACCGCTGCTTTTCTTCTCCCGTGGACTCGCTCAGTCGGCCGCGCTTCATGTACCATCCATCATCATCATCACCCGGAGGTTTTGTAGCACACTTCTAACCGAGCTGCCGGTGAGAAAACGAGTGATAATTCACAAATAACTCCGGATTTGTAGACTTTTTGGATTCGGCAAACCACACGTGACGAGTAGGAAACCTCCAACAACAAGCAAGAATAGTGGCTTTGTCATGCTATATATTGTCAGGGAGTATATAAATGCAACACGGTGATCATGTTTGTCGCGTCGAAAATGGTGTCGAACTTGTCGTTGAAGATGTTTTAATAGAAAAAGCTGCTGCTCTCAATGAGTGTAACTTCCTAACGACATGGAAACAACCATCAACATGTGAAGCGTACTGGCATCACGTGGCCGGCTCCTCCTTCAGGCGAGATTCTTTTTATTGCACCAAGTGCAAATATTTAGCCTAAAAATGCCTTTTGACACGGACCAAGTCTTTCAAGTCTTTACAGTCTAAACGGAGCGAGGCCACATAAAAGGGGTTAAGACAACTTTGAGAGGAGGCAACAATGGGCCTTTGTGAGCTCCTCTCCGAGAATCAAAGCCCGTTTATCAAGTGGAATAAAGGCCCGCGGAGCCTTACAGTTGTTGCGCCCCTCGTTTGTTGCCCCAGTTCTGATGATAAAGCGGAGTATCGGTCTTCTTGGAGGACACGTTTGATGCCGGGTTTATTAGTTTCCAGTCTCTAAAGTGTATCTTAAGTCCAAGCACCACTGATCAGTCGACTTGCCAACCTGTTAATGTCACATGTCAAACAAAACTGAGCGACACTTACTATGTTATTACTCAGTGAAAACGTTGGATTTTTAATTCAGCTGCATCAAAATGAGTTGTGACAGAATTTCATATGTGAACGCATATTGAAATTTGAAGTAGGGATTTCTAAGTTTACATAAATACATAAAATGTGATGCTCATTCAGTGTTTTCCAAAGAGAAAAAAAGAGGCATGTGACATGGAGCACTAACTCCTCTCATGTGTGCTATTATTGGTGTTTACGCACACTTGTTTAACGAGTTGATGTTGCTCGACGGGTTAAGTGTTTCGGGCCCCGAGCACAGGAGACTTCAGACGGACGTGGGGGCCCGGAGACTCCGCTCACTTCAAAGCACTTTCGAATCCACGCCACTCTTTCCACGGCTGAGGCTTTAAGTGTTTCCAAACTTGTCGCAGCTGCACACGGAGCGCGCTGTACCTGCGCGCAGGAAACGACGCATTAAGACCCCAGAGTGTGAAGGTTGTGCTTCAGGGGGCACCTGTCGTAAAAGAAGCTTTAAGGAACTTCCGCGGACCAATTTCAATATGAAAAGAGGAAGTGGAAACTGCATTTATTACACGACTGTGATGTTATTACCTGGTTAAAAATTTGTTTGGACGCGACCCCGCTCCCTCCAATATTTATTTATATAAAAATGAATAAATAACAAATGACCTCGAACACAACTGAAACCATTTGTGGAGTACTACTAAATATTTTGTGTTCGTCTACTCTCAATATTGCACTCAAATCAACTCCAATGCCGTTTTGCCATATTGCGCGCACTTTTGAAATGTGTCCACAAATAGGATTTAAACAGGAGGTTGTTAAAAATGACAATGACCAAATTAAGCCCATTATTTCTACAATTATCATTATAATCCTAAAGAACACTTATTTGTGTTGGGTTTAAACTATAGGTTGTGTTTCAGGAGAGTGCCTTCATTTCTGAGTTATACAGTGACGTTTTGGTTATCGCCATATCCGGGTTATATATATATTTTTTTTTTCATTATTGGGGCATTAATTTAGCCAGAATCTTTGCCTTGTTTGGGTGAACACAGGTCCTGGGTTACGTGTTGGAATAGTAACATCCCTCTCAATCCGATTGAGAGGATTTGATCTACTCGATTCCTATTTTTTAATCATCTGTTGACTACAACTAGATACAATGTAGTTTGCTAAAATTATATTCCTGAAAAGACCGTGACCAATTTTGTATTTTTTAATGGCTGTCATGGGCCATGTTCCTAAAGTTATCGGTAACGTCCTGTGATTGAGAGGTTGCCGGTTCGAACCCCGCTTCGGCATGTTGATGTCGTTGAGTCCTTGAGCAAGACCTTTACCCCTGCATTATTAAAGAGATATTTAATATATGCTAATGCGACAAATAACTTGTTTTTGAACTCAGAAGTGTCGTCACCCAAATATTGTATTGTTAATTCGACCCTGTCTTAAATAAATAACACATCTGCCCTGGTTAACTAAACCCCATGTTTCCCTTGAAAAACAAACCAAAATGTGTTGCCATTTCTTTTGTGACTCCACCTCGTTCACTTTTGATCTCAGGTGTATGCCAAACAAATGATTTCCCCTCTCATGTTATCTGTGCTGGAAGACAGCAGCCCGCATCCATGTGTCACCTTGATCCGGAGTAAAAATGCGTCTGAAAGGGGCCAAAACAAGTGCGCAGCCACGTATCTTGGGAAATCGGAGACTCCTTTTGAGCGGTGTGGACTGACTTGTGGGCGCTGCTGACCTCCTTTTCTCCCACTATCACACCTCATTTGAATAGATGGCAATGGCGTGCGATCGGGCTGAGAAAAGGCTAATTTTTCAGGCTGAATGGTCCAGTGTCCCTGGGCGAGAGAGGGAGGAGGGGAGGGGAGGAGGCGGCTCCGAGCGCTGGGTTCAACTTTTCAATAGTCGCCCCGAAGTGGAGCTCTTTGATCCGGGCCGCCGCTGGCGCCTAAAAACAACATAACTTGTCTGCCCATTAAGGACGCTGACAAAACCTAACAGATTGTTTATGAGCGGCAATTAGCGACGCAGACGCTCGCATGAGAGCCGACACTAAAATGTCATATATATATATATATATATATATATATATATATATATATATATATATATATATATATATATATATATATATATATATATATATATATAGAGAGAGAGAGAGAGAGAGAGAGAGAGAGAGAGAGAGAGAGAGAGATAGATAGATAGATAGATATAGCTATAGATAGAACGCTCTATATAGCTATGTAAAAATAAACACCCCAATTAAATCTGACCTTTGCAGTTGGTGGAGGTAATGAGAAGGTAGCGCAGGTAAATCAATGACAGTCCTGGAGCTGTCCCACCCCCGCCCCCTGTCGCCACTACACAGTTGAAGGGGGGAAAAAAATCCCATGATCTCTCACTCAAGCCTCGCAATTACCCCTCAAGTGTTTTAACAAACTGCCACGGGATCTTTTTTAAAAGAATAAGGGGGGTTGGAACGGGAAAATAGAAATCGTTGTTTAGCGTTCAATGCCACCATCTGTACATCAAAATATTGAGCTGTATGAACTCGTTTCTTGACTTCACTTCATAGTAGAGGTGAGCAAACCAACTTTTTTTGTGAGAATCACATGGCTCTTCCTCATGAAGCTTAATCTCAATTAACTTTTTCACAATAGTTAGTTCCGCGTTAAAAAAAAAAAATCATGAGTCAGGTATGACAGTCAATAGACCTGACTAGGGGATTTTGCAGTGAGTTTGGAAGTTCCAGGCACGTGACAGGCCGTGAAGGCAGCATCTAGTATGTGTGTATATATATATATATATATATATATATATATATATATATATATATATATATATATATATATATATATATATATATATATATATATATATATATATATATATATATATGATTCAACCTTATGTGGACATACGCGGCTGTGCCTGTCATGCATCTTTTTTAATTGATATCAATCTTGCAGATAGTTGTTTTTATTTGGGATTGTCGCCGGCTTCCCACTGACTCTCTTTCTTTCTCCCCCCGCGACTCAGGCCGGCCCACCGCGGCCTCTCATTGGCTGCCTGCTCCCCTCCGCCTGGACTCATAAACTCCAGCTCTCCACACTGGTCACACAAACATGAGGATACCGACTCAGTGAGGGCTGCGACAAGTCTTTCCACCACCAGTTCTCCCAAGTAGCCCTCGGACCTGTATGGCCCCATCGACCGTCATGTCAGCTTTGACCGCTGGTTTGAAAACTGAAGGCAGCAAAGGAGACATGCAGACGACGAGCCTCAGTTCGCCGGAGGAGACCGGGAAGCCCAAAGTTGCCATCCTGCCTTTCAGCGTGGAGGCGCTGATGGCCGACAGGAAGCCCAGCAGAGAGGCGCCGTCCCCGGACCCAGCTGTGGCAGCGGCCGGGACGTCGCACGCGCTGGGGAAGAGCCCGCGGCTGGGCCCTTTCGGGAGTCTGGATACGTCCGCTGTGGCCATGAGCTCGTCGTTTTCAGTGGGCGACATTATGAACATGCCAGACGGCGTGTTAATAAAGCCAGAGAGCCCGGACAGTAAAGAAAGAAACTCTTGGATACAGAGTCCACGCTTTTCTCCTACGCCTCCACGTAAGTCTGATGTTCTTTAAAAAAAAAAAAAAACTTCATATAAAGATACATTTGAACTATAAAATTGCAATGGCGTTTCAATAGTTCCCTTATTTTCGATGCAAAATTATTGACAGTTCAAATTGTTTTATTTGTCTCATTTAAGTTTGTATACATCAGGAATTTTAACACCGCCAAAGTTGGTCCATACCTTTATTACCCACCAATTATCGGTGAAATCAATTTCAATAACAGGTTTGTATGGATCCGCGTCGCATTAGATAATTATATTTTGGAGTGTTCCGACGTTCCGACTCGTTCGACCTGAACCGTGAGGTCGAGCGCGGTGGGGAGCAGCGACTAACGCGCCACTTGAAACTGTTATATTGTGAATAACTCCTGGAAGATGACAACTTGAGATTGACGACGGCACTTCGAACGCACCATTACACGTCAAACCAGAACCGCTCGAAGTAGTTCGGGCCAATAGTTTGGTGCAACAGTCAACAACAAGAAACTTTTTAGGAAAACGGCGATGATCAACTAGAGACCGAAGTGGTGGTGCTGATCATTTTTTTGCTTCCTCCTCAGGTCGGTTAAGTCCTCCAGCTTGTCCGCTCAGGAAGCACAAGACGAACCGAAAGCCCAGGACCCCCTTCACGACGTCCCAGCTGCTGGCACTGGAGCGCAAGTTCCGACAGAAACAGTACCTTTCCATCGCCGAGCGCGCCGAGTTCTCCAGCTCCCTCAACCTGACAGAGACCCAGGTCAAGATCTGGTTCCAGAACCGGAGGGCCAAAGCGAAGCGGCTTCAGGAGGCAGAACTTGAGAAACTTAAGATGGCAGCAAAGCCCATGTTGCCGCCTGCATTCGGGATTTCTTTTCCTCTCGGCGCCCATGTGCCCGGCTCTTACGCAGGCTCGCACCCGTTCCAGAGACACTCGCTGCCCGTGTCCCCCGTGGGTCTGTACGCGGCCCACGTCGGATACAGCATGTACCACCTGGCCTGATGACGTCCACCTGGAGACCCTCTTTGGCAAGTGGGCACTTCGGATCATATCTAGATTTGAAACTGAAAGGCATCCTGGTGGTGTCACATCATGTCTCCAAACCTGATGAGGACCCTTCAGCAGTAAGTCAACAACCAGGGTTACAGCCGGGGATCACTTAAACCACGCGTGTTTAGCTCTTTACTATGAGTGACAAGGGGGTTTGGGCTGTACTGTGAAAGGCTCACAGCAACAAACCATTTTATTTGGAGAGCAATGTTGCCATTTTTACAACGGGAGCAGTGTAGAAATGCATCAATTCCTGAGCCCTTTGTAACAGTGTTCATTACCTGATTTGGTATTCCATCGATAAGTGGAGAACTTTTGCCAGTATGAGCTTGTTACATGCAACAACAGGCCAATAACAATTAGATGCTTAACAAAAAGGATCATTGATCCTGCTCTAAATCGCCAGTATGATGCTCAAACTAAACCAAAAGGGAGTCCATGTTTGATGATATTAACGCTGTTGCGAGGCGATTGCTAAAGTGTTCATCTGAAACAAGTGTCAAATGAATGGTCATTCTGGAGAATTACAGCCGTTTTTCCTTTTCTTTTTATTTTTGTGTTTTTACTTAACAGCGTTGTCTGTTTTTAAATGACTCCCTTTGCAAGGGAAATGTGTAAAATACTGTATATTTGAAGAATATCCTCATTTATTATGATTATATTTGTGACATAACTTAACAATAAATTGTTTATTCTTTTTTTCAATTGGTTTTGTTTTTATTTTTCAGCATATCAATCCGCAAAAAAAAAAAACCCAAATGGAAACCCGCTTAGATCAAGTGGTTAAATGCCCATTTCCCCCCCAATTTCTTACTGAAATTATCTTACAATATAAGATGCTGAAATGTGTAAAATGGTATAATATTACGGGTATTAAAGGTATAATTTTGATGCTAAATTAAATGTGAGAACACGTTAATGGTACTATTTCAATATCTAAATTGTACATTCAAGAGTGATGTGCTTTTCTATCATTCAAGAGATTTATATTTTTTAAAAGATAACAACAACATAACAATAATGCCCTTTAAATGTTTCTGTATTATTTAAATGTATTTTTTCCCACCAGAAGTTGGAAATAGCGACGCATCCTCGGCTGCAGTTTGGAAATGAAGTTTCTAAGTCATTGTTGGTGAATGAATACAGATCTGTCATTGTAAAAACTATATTCAATACCAAGAATCTTCTGAAAGACGAGTTATCTTTTAGTCATTACTTAAGTTAAAGTATTGCAGATTAGTTCCATACCACCATATTTCTGTTACCAATCCCACGTATATTAAAAGGTACAACTATGAGCTCCACTTCAGTAGAAATCATTTGTTGTTTCACTTCTTTCAAAAATAATAATTATTGTTTAAGCATATTTTAACCTGCATTCGTTTTGTTTTCTTTCCAATTTCAGACAATTAAGTGAACAATTTAGGCGTCTGTTGTTTTTTCTTTTTCAATACTTCATGTCCACGATGTAAAGATTCATTTGAGGCTTCAAATATTCTGGGTTTTAGTGGTTAGCATTCTGTTCTGTCATCTTTCTTCTGGACACATTTCACTCTCACTCAACTTGTCACTCGGTGTTTAATGGGATGTTTTCCTGCAGCTGCGTGGCTTTGAAGCGACTCACCTAGATTCTGTTGGCGCCAGTGGACTTTAGAGGGTTTAAGAAGGAGGGGTGAAGGGCCAGGACGGACAAACTGAACGGTTCTAAACGCTACCCGACTGGTCCGGGGGCCAGTAAACAATCCGTCGGTGTCATTAGGAGCGTGTAAAACGAGTCCAGTGTCACTGCGGAGAGCAAGCTCTCGCTCGGCGGAGTGAAGTGTGAAGCTGCAGGAAGAGTCAGTGACAGCGTGAGGATCAGATACGGGGGGGAAATGACAGGCTTTCTCTTCAGTCAGGGGCCACATTCGAGTCAAATAATTGCGGTAATGAGCGAGGCAATCTGCCGCAGACAGAGTCCGGCTCCAGAGAGACTGTCGCTCCAGGCGAAGCGGAACTTTTATCTTTTCTAAAATGTCAGCGGGGACTGGGACGGGCCACACTTCACCTCCGCAGAGGGCTGTCGCTTCCTCCTGACGTGGACCAAAACAGCCACTAACACGAAACTTCTGACCTCGCACACGAGGCTGTGACTTGTTTAGCGTCAAAGAAACGACGCCAGCGCCAAACCTGTTTATTGGGTCACACAGATGCAAGTGTATGGGTCACTCAGTTGTTGCGCTTTCTATTAGAATTCAAGTTTTATTGGCGGCGGCGGCGGAAACGGTCCCGGATGTGAAGGTTAGATAGTCATCTTGAGGGTCAACCAGCTGTTTAGAGGAAGTCAAACGGTCTGAAAATTAAACATAAAAAATAAAATAAATGGGGAAAAAATACATGAAATGTGAGCGTAATTTTCTTTTCTTGGAGAATTGAATCGATTCACGTTTCTGCAATCTAAATGAGGAAAAAGTAAAGACCGAATTATCAATGAGAATCAGTCGTTGCTTCTTTCATTGAATTACATTTATTTCAACGAAAAAACCCCCCAATGATTTAAGCAGTTCGTCACGCAAACTGGAGTTGTTTGCTCATTCCAGATGTTACGCTTCCATCTAGCGTTAAAATGTGGCATAGCAGAAAACTAAAAAAAAACCCTTTAACTGAGTCTGTTTGCAAAACGGGGGACATATATTGGCGTTCATAAGTATTCATGACACGTGGTAATTTAAATGAATCACATTAACTTGCGTTGAGTAACATAACTGCCTACATGTTATTCTCCTTTTGCATGAACTACGTGGGGATTTGCAATATTTGCGCAGTATTTAAAGTTCAAATTGTGCCACGCCTGAGTTTGTCACTCAAACATAAACATACATCATTTAATCGTCGATAATACTGTGACCATTCTGCGCCGTTTGAATTCACTATAAAGGTTTTTACAACCAGGACGAATCCAACCGCAGTGTTATGCATCCGCGTTAGCCGTTCACAACTGGACATTATCACCATAAAAGTGCGGCTTTCTAAACGGGATGAAGCATCGCCAAAGGAAAACCACACGCCTTTGGATCGGTCAGCTTAATGGCAGTGTTTAAAACGATAAAACATGGCTCATTCGTTTGGAAAGACAGAACATAAATAAAATAATTTATAAATAAATAAAATAATTTATAAGTAAATAAACGTGTGATGTCGATTGGGATTATGCGTTTGAAAGGCTTCAATCTGCCACAGTGTTCACAAGGGGCCAGTAGAGAAGCGTCATTTAGGGCCCTTTCACACGAGGGGTTCTGTCTCGAGACAAAGCTCTTTCGTCTCAGAAGTCCGAGATGTGAATACAAGCGAGTCGGGTTTTGGCCACAGACCTGATCTCAGCGTCTCAGGCTCAGGAGTCTTCACTGAAGGCCCTCTCTCACGCTGTATTGGGTGGTAAACACTGGGCTGGATGACTCAATACCAGACCACTGAGCGACCCACATTGGCCGAAATAAATAGCCAAATTCCCATGTTTGAAATGTAAAAAAGACGGAACTGAAAAGCGGAACTCACTAGTGCAGCGCGCCGTCACCCAAACACTATATGGGGCGGATGTAAAAAAAAACATGTCTGACCATGAGATCCATCTCCCTCCACACTATTTCGAACACTATACATCGCGACCCTGTGGAACTTATCAGTGGTTACTGTTTTAACTGACTGTATTAATGAACAACTCCGGTCACACACACACACAAACATTCCCCACCTTTACCTCTCAGACTCCGCCCTTGTGAGGAGCTCCGTAACTAAACAACTAGCGCTCACGACACGCTGTCAGCCTGGAATCTACTCACGTAACATCATCATTAAAAAGATGGACTTATTTAACAATTTATTTATTTATTAGGCAAATAAAGCGCATTTGTTTAAACTTGTTGCACCCTGGACCTTTTTTTTGGTTAAAAACTGGCACTAGTTTTTTTTTAAAAGTTCACTTTAAGTTAAGAAAGTGTGGACATTGTTTCCAGGAGATTTTACAGACAATAGCCACTTAGGCAGGTCAGTGCTGGGTTAAGGAAAAACTCTAACTTAATCCCCTGCTTGGTTGTGCAGAAGACTGGACCATTGTGTGTCTATTAGTGGAAGGCAACGCTACAGCTCCATGGCAAACCAGCAGATGCACTGGCCACAAAAGTGCACTCCGTGTCAAAGTTAGTGAGAAGCACGATTAAAACCCGCCGCGAGAAGTGTTTGCCAATCTTATATTGGCAATTTAGAGGGAAACATTTTCTTATGTCGACTAATGAGGCAACATTTCTTTTAAGATGCAATAAAAGAGTTATGGAAAATTGCCTGAAAACACCATAAACCCAAGTGAATCCCCAACCGGGCCACAGACTCTTTCATGTGAATAGGTTTCTGATCTGTCCTTTACAAGGTCATTCATCTCAACAAAGCAGAGGATGATTATTGTCGCCCCCTCGGCGAAGACTTGTTGGTTTATGAGCCGGCGTTGAGCATTTTTGGTTCAGAGTCAGAGAACATTAAACGGCTAAATCATGCGGACGCCTACAGCCTTAATGATCTGTTCTTATTTGTGCTTAATGGCAGAGAATAATGGGAATTCTTCAGCCCTGTAATGGCCACCAATGAGCGGAGCAATTGAGCTTCATAACCTCCATGCTTAATGAGCCACATGTTGCTGACAAATGTTGTTTTTTGCAGTCTAGTCAGATGATTGCTGTATCGGATAATAACCTAAATACAATGAGATGGATTTTCTTTTAGCTTTAATGATCCGGCTGGTCTTATTGGCCATGGCAGCGCGCAGCCTTCTCAGTTCCTTCGAAATGCAGCTTTCATTTGACTGACCCAGATTCTCAAGCTAGCATTGCGTAGCAGTTCAGTTTCCTCAGAGCATGACTGTCTGGGAGAGGGGATATCAAGGGTGTGCTGTAGACACCATGAGAGTCAGTGGAGTTTAGAGTAATGCTCATTCTCATATGCCATAAGGCACTAAATTATAAAGAATATATTACAGTCACATCCGTCTTTGTTCATTTCTGTGCAGTGCTGGATGCGTCTGGTTGTGTCTCTTCAGGAACATGGGTCTCTCAGTCTTGGAGGATTGCTTCCTTCTGTAGGGTTAGAAGTCGATTTTCATGGGGAGTGACAAGAGTGTATCAGAGGGACGGCTCATGTGGAGAGGTTCAGTGACGCTCTGTTTAATTTGCATATACAGAAAATAAATTATTACACATGCAGGAGTTCCTGGTCCACTGATCACACTGATGCACAAGACACGTGGCAGCTGGGATGATAACAACAACAACAAACATGGAGGAATCCCTGAACAAAAGCAAACAAAAGCATCTGTTTGCTTTTGTTCAGGGATGTTTTTCGCTACACAATGGCCAGGGTTTACACTACTCTGAATGGACTTGAAATTCTTATAAAATTGAAATTATTATACAAATATTTTCAAGGCATTATAGGAGCTTTATTTTAAATAAGGTGATATGAAAACTTGAATATATCCACCCTTTTGATTTATTGTGCTAATTTTTTAAATCGAATCCAATGCCTAATATATATAAAAAATGAAAATGATTGAACTGATTTTTTCCCCCATCATGTCTCAAATGAACGTTAAACAGTGTGTATACGTACTTCTGCATGTACATGTACCACTGCAGTAATGGCATTGTAATGAGACAAGAAAGAAAATAGATAAAGCTCAGTATTGCGGTTTCCAGCTTGGTCACAGTCACTTGTGAGGGGAAGTTAGGTCCAAAATAATTGTGTGACGCAATGCAGTGGCTCCAAAAAACACACAGTCCAGTCATAAATCATGAATAAAAAACCAAAATTACGGCTACCTAACTCGACTCTAATCCCCAAAAACATTTTAGCCCCGCCCCTCTATGTCTCACAGGTGTCACTTAATGACTCCAAGTGACCTCCGCTCCACACGTTATAGCAACAAAATAAAAGCGATGCATAATGGCCCTATGTCACACTTCACCTTTGCGTAAATATATTAAAGAGAAAATGACACTCAAACAATGGAGTCAACTTGTCAATTTCTACTGTGATACTGTGGTCTTTCCAGTGCAATGCAGCTCTCTCAGCTGGGAGAAGAACGATGACACTTCACCACCACTTTATCCCCCACAGTCCAAGCCCAGATGAGACCATCACCTCAAGACAACCCACATACAGATGAAAAACCTTGTCTCTTTCTCTCTTTCATATCACATAAACACAATATGCCAGTTTAAGGATAATTGAAGAGACTAAAAGCAGAAGGTTTTATTTTGTCCAGGGGAAGGGACAGGCCCACTGAAAGCAGCTTTGCGAACCACTATTTGGTCCCAACCCACCAGTTGCTTGGGCAACCGTCGCCTAGTTATGGAGGACAGATTTGGAAGGTTTGGGTAAGTCAAGGAGAGGGGCACAGATGCAGCAGGTCAAACCAGAGGAAGACAACCAATGGAAGAGACACACAACATGATGAAGAGGATCAACATGACCGCAGAGGAAGTGTAAGTTTGAGGGCTGAGGAGGGGACTAGTTTCCTGTTTCCATATATTAACACTGTTGAACACTTCCACTTCTCAAATAGGTACCAAGGCAAGTACTTTGAGTGTACACTGGAAGTTCACTCCCAACTTTGTATTTTGTCTCTGACTGAAGTCTGAAATGTTTATTTCTGATGGTGCCCATGGAGTCTTTTCCATTTGAAAGTGTTTTCTAAAGACAATATGAGTATAGTCATAAGATTTGATTAAGAAGGGCATTGAGTTATGCTCACAACTAAAGAATATTAATTTAGAATTTGATAACTTGTAATAATAATGTCATAAATGTGTCAAATGTTAAAGACTGTATTCCAAGGTACAGACCTAAAATGTGTAAACAGAACTTGCGGTTGTTGACATTTGTGGACTATTTTTTAAATTTCAAACCTGCATATTTATGGATGGAGGAATGATGCTGTCTCTCAGAGGAGTGATGATTATTCTGTACTGCGTTCAGATGTCTGTTTTCCATCTGGTGCTTGTGCAAGAGGGTCAAAATAAAATGAAAAATTGTTGCTTCTCAGGGCACCTCCTTATTTTAAACGTTGCAACTCGCGATTGAACCACCAGATGTCACTACAGATGAATTCTCTTGGCTCAGGCGCGAATAAATGCAAGTTTATTTCTTTTTATATTCTCCCCAAGTTATTATGCTCATTAGTTTGACCAAACAGTAATGGCCAGATTACGTTGTCAGTTTCCACCTTTAACCGACCCCACGCATTGCACTATTGTGTGGAGGGCAGCATGGACGTCAGTTGAAGTTTCTATACTACTGAAAATAAAGAAAACCCTGTTTGAGTGAGTATGATGCAAACCCTTTGAAGCACACAGAAAAAGATTTTCCCACAATTTTTGCATCAGTAGTTGGACCAAACATAAAGCAGCACAGGCAGAACATACGGTTTATCAGAACTGAAATGATTATTTCAAAATCTAAACCAACAGAATCTCATTCATTGAAAGCAGAACGGTGTGAAAGAGCAAATACACAAGTTACATAAGAGTCGCTTGCGCCGCCTTTTTTATCCGGATCAAAACGCCACTTAATGGCCACCGAGCTTTGATGTGTTTTGGAAAACAAGCAGCTGTTAGCTCCACTCACAAGCATTTCTTATGAAGGATTATTATCTTTAGGTTTTCATAGGCATGGCTGGCATCCAGCAAATTTCCTGTGGAACGCCGCGCACTCCTGGATGGAATGCAACCACACATGTCTGCTGGCTACACAGACCCTTTTACATGAACATGACGCGTGTGTATGCCGTGTACCGAAGACGCCCTGAATGAAAGACGTGTTGTGCAGTTCAGGTTTACATTTTGCAAATATGAGTGTGGCTCTGTGGTTATACTATAGCGTCATCTGTCCTCCTCAGTTCTTCATCTGTCCTCCTGCAGGAGCTGCAGTCTGTCCTCAGCGTAGTACGGCTTGCTGTGTCCGGTGTCTATGGCCTCACAGTCGTCTGTGAAAAACACCAAGTCCTGCCAAAACAACACAGACACCCGCTCACTGCCGTCCTTGGGCTCCAAAACAAGAATCTGAGGGTCGAGGACACGGCAGATGTTTGAGATGCTCTCACCCGATAACACATTCTTGTGATGATTGTGTAGAGGTTCTGGATTTTACGCTTCAGCAGAACCATTCGCGGGCGCTCTCTGCAGTACTGGCTGGGGTGGTTCATCACCACGTAGAGGAAGTCCCGAAGCTTTGTGGTGACGCATGCGTTCTGGAAGGACAAGGAAATACAGCATTAACTTTTCTTTTATTAGGTCGAGTGATGGTCAAATGGCTTCCAGGCCAGGACCAGCGTCTATGTTTATCTGATTCTCTGATGTCAAAAACAGAAGTCTAGAGTTGAATGCCGCAAACATTGAGGTCAGAAAACCTCTGCTCCAGAGGTGCTTAATGAAGAAGCATATTTCCTAAGTCCATCCATCCTCAACCGTTTATCTGTTGCCAGGTCACAGGGGCAGCAGCTTCAACAGGGAGCACCAAGCATCCTTCTCCCAGGCAACGTCTGCCAGCTCTGACTGAGGAACAGAGACGCTCTCAGGCCAGTGAAGAGATATAACCCCTCCACCTGGTCCAGTCGACCACTCTTCTCCCACCTTCCTAAAACACCTCCAAAGGAAGCCGCCAGGGGGAACACCTCATCTGGCTCCTTTCAACACGAGTCTCTCCCGAGTGACAGAACTCCTCACCCTATCTCTACGGGAGACGCCCTCCACCCATCAAAGTAAACTCATTTCAGCTGCTTGTATCAGAGCTCTCCTTCTTTCCCTTATGACCTATAGGTAAGGGTCGCGGTAAATGTCTCTTGGCTTTTTCTAGGACTTAAATGAGTCTATTTAAATCCTCTTTTCAACAGCTTCTTATTCAGGAGATGTGAGGGGAAACTTGCCAGTCAACATCAAAGATTCCACAGGCAACGGTGGGATGCCTCACAGTGTACAGCATCATCATGAACTATTGAGGTCAGTCAGCGACACCAGAGGATCGGAACCTTGTGTACTGTGCACTTCAATGCATTCGCATCAGCCACTCATCAATAATAACAGGGTTTTCTGGCAGGATTTGTTTTAAACTGTGGTGAAGCTGCCGACTTCCCCGATAAAAAAACAAAACAAAACAATGGAACACAGCCACTCAAGAAGTGAGAAAGAAACAGGCGGAGGGGAAAGTTTTGTCATTTGCTAAATCTACAGCCGTCCTCACACAGTCCGTCTCTTCATATGTCTGGCCGTAGTGTGTTCCGTGAGCGATGGACTTCAGCCATTATGATGCGTCTTTTGGGATTGTTCCGAGAATAACACACGGAAAACAATCATGTTCAGGTCCACCAGCATGATGTGTTATGTGTCATCCAGTGTTTCGTACTTCCACTTCATTTAAAGAGATCATTTTTCTGAAGGCGTGGCGACTCTCACACACATGATGTTTAACATGTAGCGGAAACACTGAATAACATATTTCATGGGTTTAACACAAAGTCAGTAGAAGACTTGTTTAATGAGTAATTACTGTATTGTTATGTTCACCGGTTCCACACTGCTACAGCCAAGGTGCTAGGTTCAAGTCTTTCTCTTGTTTCACGTGGTTACAGATACAGTTTTCAAAAGATTACATTTTTAATCCCAATTAATCCTGGTAAAGATGAGTTAATGTCAAATGAATCCCTCAGGTTGTATCTGTTCTAAATGTATCTTAATGGAAGCTGTTCTCAACAGCTGAGTGGCCAATAATGCTTTCCTCATGCAAACATTTGCTTCCTCCAACAACAGAACAGATAGTGTCAAGAACATGCTTCAGAATAACCTCAGAGGCTCTGAAGAGGCTCAACAACATGCTGACAGTATAACATACAGAACAGCTTCCTTTAAGCTACATACAGAACAGATTCATTTGCCATTAATCGCGAGTTAACTCAGCTATAATGCGACAAATTGAAATGAATTTTTTTAATCTATCGACTGAGCGAGTTGTGGCGTAGATCATGAATGTGGCTAACTTGAGGCTCGGGGGTCAAAAATCGTCCCGTGAGTCATTCTGCGTGGCCTGCAAGAGCTTTACATGTTTATAGGTGACTCAAAAAAAGTTGTACCAAATGCGACAACATCATGGCAGACAAAGAGCTCTAGATCATACACATCAACTCTGGAAATTCCCCAGACGGAAAGGAAACTGGAAGCAAGTTTGTGCTTCAAAGCGAAACCCAGATGTCTCTTGTCATTAAGCCGAAGCAAAGAGGAGAAGAATAATTTGTTTATTTTAAACAAACCACAGCTGCTTTATGCTAAATTTAGCCTCCACAAATTAGACTTGGACTGTGCTGACTCTCCTGCAGATAACCAACCTCATGTGGATCCAAAACCTGTAGAGTAATAATGCAACTTTTGTATTTATTTGTGAGTAAAACAGCTGTCACTCATCTTCTTTAACACACTCCTTTTTTGCCATCAGTTGAACAACAATAAATACGTAACTTACATGCACGTCCAGGAAGATGGTCGGGAGAACTTCGGCACACGTTTTCTGTCAAAACAACGCAGATCAATGGGAAGATCTGTGACAGCAGGACACGCTAGTGCGCATGTGTGCAGAGCCTCACCGTACGGTGGTAAGTGTGAATCTTGTCCAGCAGCTGCATGACTTCTCCGCTCAGACTCAGAGACCGGGAGTAGCAGGTCGGAGGAGCGCAGTCGCCCCGGGACACCCAGCTGACGAGAACCACGAGACACAGGAGCTTCATGTCTGCCAGAGTCAGACTCAAGTGGAGAATTCCTGAGGAGGCCGAGTGGCTGCTGCTTAAATGATGGAGAGACAGAAAAAAAAGAGTGCGATGACGTGGGGAGGGAGTCGGGGTCTCCACAAGTCAACAACCAGGGCACAAACACTCTTAACTATAAACATGTTTTTGGGGCAGTGCGCATTCTTCACCACATTCTTGACCTGGCTCCTTCCTCATCTCCAAAAACAATTCATGTTTTCCACTCAGTAATCACCATAATATGTTTTCAACTTTTGATTTGGAATGGAGGAAATAAACAGGAATATACTATATATATATATATATATATAGAGAGAGAGAGAGAGAGAGAGAGAGAAAGTGACATGAATACATGAAAAAATAAATCAGTTTTGAACATAAATAAATTAAGCTGTCTGCAACACTGGTTTAGCCTCATCCTAAACCACGTGTTTGACTCTGAATTGGATGCCTTCATGATAATCGATCAGTGTGTGCATGTTTCAAAAGAGTCGAACAGCAGTCACAGTTGCTTCAAAAGTCCCATCAAGAATCTCTAGCACACTTTCAACATGTGACAGATAATCACCGGTTGTACAATCATGAAAATCTGTATTTCATATATGGAATACTGGGCGTGCCATAACTGGGAAACTAAAACACTCAATGTAGAAATGAATAATGGAAAATAAACATGAAGCTATAACTGCTAATTCATTTAAATGGTAAAAAAAAAAAAAATGAATAAAACTAAATATAACAATGTCACTCATACTGCCCCACACTTGCAGAGGGGACAATGACAAAAATGAGAATAATAATAATAATGATAATAAAATACAATACAAAAAACTCCAAAAAGTATGAAAGCAAAACCATGATTATTATAGTTACATTTAATTATTTTACATTAGAGCTTATTTTATATATAATATTTATATATTTATTATATATATGTATATATATATATTTTTTATTTTTGTTTATTTTCTCAGCACTGTTTCTCCACTTTTTAACGTTATTTTCCCAAACGCAGCATTTGAATTTCCCCGATGTGTAATGTAGGTCTTATCTTGTTGCTTGTCTTTTCATTGATTAAAAACACATCAGCAAAATGTTCTCAAAAAATATTTTATCCCTTAAAGCTGCTGTTGCACGAGTAATGAATGATGTTGACGACTCAGTACAACCGGCTACTTTCACAGAGATATTTGGCCAAATGTGCCTGATATTTATGATACAATCTTGTTTTCCTTGAGTTCAGGGAGCCAACTTGGTCCGATACCAAACCACAAAATCACCATTTGCGCAGAACATGAGCAAGATTGCAGCTTTTCCATTTGGCCCAAACAAGTTCTCTGCAGTTGAAAAAGTAGTTTAAAAACGGTTGTCATCAAACCATGTGTTATAGTCATTAAACCTCTCGCTGGCAGCCTGAACATCAGGCTTGCGTGCAGGAATATCTTCAGGGAGAAATAAAAATGTCATACCTCATGTAAAAAAATCAAAAGACAACACAATATATTATAGAGTGATGACATCGTGGCATCATTAGAAGACCTTCGATTATACTGTGTGGTCTCTGCAGTGCTCCACATCGATGCGAAAAACACACACCACTGTAGCGATTCAACATGTCTGTCTCGCAGTCGTAACACAGGTTAAGCTCTTGAAAAAGACAGACCTTTACATTAACTCCAGCTTCCATACCATAAACACACAATGCCCACTGGTGTTTCACTGATGTTCCACCTGTAAAAGGCTGACCAGGCATCGGCTATTTTGCTGTTCTTTGCCTGACAGCGCTGTCATATAGGTAAGATGCTGGTGCTTTGGTGGTTCATTTTGACTACTCCTTAGGAAGTTTAAAGTCTACTGTCTTTGGACTGGCAACAAGTCCCGAGTGCTAATGGGCCAAACAAACACTCAGAGGTCAACAGTGTGTTTGAGCATCAGTGTATGCGGCAGCTTGATCCATCAGACACGTCAGGTGAACAGCAGTGCCAGGTGGTTGGAGTGAGTACCGGTCTGAGATGGTAAAGGAGGAGCTGAGCCAAAAGGCAAAGCTCTCGATTTAGAAGTAGAAACACAACATGGATGGAAGTCAGGGTTGTGCCACTTTTTAGTCACCTCATGTGACTCTGTGCTTCGCTGACAGAGCCACATGAGGTGCTACATATAACTGACAGCAAAGTTAAACCAGTGATGTAAGCTCACAATCTTCACAGTAGACACTTATATTCCACACCTCAGGAGTGGCCTCCAGATTTGTTCCTACTGAAACAATGTGTTAGAGGAGAGACAGGAACAACAAGGCCTGAAATGTGTTGATTCCTCCAGGTAGGGGGAGTTCCACGGGCGGACCCAGGACACAGTCTTAGACAGTCTCAGACTCTTCACTGTGAGTGCTGCCTCTCCGACCTGAACCCAGACATGCAGTGGAAAATGAAGTTTATCACTACAGAGGAGCCATCATTAATTCATAGGACCACTTTGCCTTCTGGCAAAGCTCGTTCCTAAATTCCACACAAAGTCCAAGTCCACAGCCAGTGTTGTGCAACTCTCACTGAGGAAGTTCTGGAGTCACCAGATTTTTCTTCCAGTTAAGGAAGTTTCTCTTCCTTTTTCTCTTGGCAGATCCCGTCATGTCCTCTGACCTCAGGCTGTCCTGAAACACAAACAGCCTCTCCCCAGCATGGTCCACCACGCTGTCTTGTGCGAAGAGCTTTAAAGCTCCAGTCTGGATCATCTCCGCCGCAGGATCACTCTGCTGCTGATCTGCGTTGGGCTGGGTGACAGAGAGAGGAACTGCCTCCATCAAACCATCAAGCTTGTCTTCGTCTCGCCGAGAACTGGGCAAGAGTTTGTCCATCAGACTTCTCCGTCGCAGTCGTCTGAGTTCAGGAGGACAAAGAGGGTGTTGTTAGTGTGTGAGCTCATGCCTGTGGTCGGACGTCTGATGAAAGGCTGGTTTCACTCTAGCAAAGGATTAAGTCTACTCTTGATGACCACTGAAATTCAAATTAGTCTTGATGTTTATGGACATTAAATAATAACATGGCAGATGTACTGAGCTCACCTCTCCATGGCTGCAGAGCAGCTGGCTGTGTGCAGCATATTTAGTTGCAGAATGTTTTCCCTCAGGGCGACCGCAAGCTGATGACTCCCGGCCACGGGAAACCTGGTTGGAAGGTCACCAACGTTTCGCATTATAATGTATCACGTGTATAGCAGTGTCACGACATACCTCTGGATCAGTGCATGAATCTGTAGCATGAAATGATCATATATCATGGACATAGGTGGTTCTGCTGAATCACAACGCTAAAGAAGTGTAACTCTAGCTCTAAGTGAATCAAAGCTAGAACCAGAGCCGAGCCTTTGTGAGGTCACTAGGGGCGGATCACATTGCAAAAAGCTCTTCAGCTTCAGGATCAGAAGAGAAATGGGGACGAGTTGCATGGCAGCTGGATGGAAGCCTGTCATTCTAACCAAAAGATGAAGAGCGCCATAAGAAATAGGTGAAGCAAGTTTAAGGAATGAGGGACTAGTGGCAACCATCTGCGTTTGGCTGCTTTTCAAGATTATTTTGCCCTTAGAGTTCGCCTGAAATGGGTTTTGAAACCGACTGCAAATGCCCAGGGTTTCTCCAACGTAAACAAAGGGCAAGCCATGACAGCAACCTGTCACAACAGCAGAGAAGCTGTCAAAAACATGGGTGAGGAGGCGTCAATACTTCCCACTGTTGACCCAAACGGATGACATGTTTTGTGCTGCTGACCCTTCTGAAGAACCCTGAACCATGCTTCTTTACAATTATGTATTGGTTGACGCTGTTGTCAGTGAGACTTTAAGATGGAACATCACCAAAAAATGGTAAAGGTGGTAGAGACAAGTCACTAGATAAGTTATGTTGTCATGAAATCACCAGTGCCGACTGGTTTTATTTAGCTCCCTGAGAAAAGGTACGTCTTTATGGAACCCTCAACATCAGTCAAGAGGGTCAAACCTGAGTACAGCAGAAACAGACGTCTGTGTACATATGCAGGCACATATCTGAAACAACAACAAAGCCAGCTTCCATTTAACTCTTCCATTTTGTCATTCACTTTTCACTGAATGGAAGCTTTTGTCTCGGGAGAAAAAAACATGGCTGCAAATGTTTGTGGCAACAGCTCTCCTGGAGACTTCATGCATGAGACATTACTCATAAACAAAGCAATCCAGGCTCAGCAGGGGCCAGACATAATTCACTGATGAGTAAAAGCACTCATCTTTTGATCATAGCTCAAGGAAATTGACCCTTTGAAACACGGTTCACAATTTCTCATTTCATTTCAGATGAAGCTTGGAGGTATAAAGCCGATGACTCACTCCAGGACCTAATACTCAAAATTGCTCGGATTTAAGTAGTTCTTTGTGCTTGGGAGAATATTTGTTTATGGCCTCATAAAGAAAGTCTTTATTTTCTCTTTGAGGGAAAAGATAAGTACATGTACAATAATTAAAGCTGATGCCAATAAGATCATCAACTAACTTGCACAGCATTGTGAAAAAATGTCTGACACAGAATTCCGGGCCAAACATTTCAGCATTTACTTCATTTGTGATCATAAGAGCAGGAAATATTGTAGCTTTTGAGATCAACATGGTAACTATCCACATTAGACAACAAGCCATTTATCGCACACTGAGGGTGGCACATACCCTAAATGTTGTTGATGCGACGTTGGGTGTCCGCTGGGACAAATGGCATCTGCCACGGAGAGCAGCTGGCTTTGAGACACTGCAGGCAGGAGAAGATGCAGCACTCCCAGGACAACGTCATTCGTCTCCTGATTCAGTTGGACTAGTGTGGACGCCAACTTAATATCCTTCAAGAAAGAATGCCATGGATGAAAACGTGGAGGTGTTTTGTCAAGAATTGGTGCCCACAAGTAAGGACAAAAACCAGGTACACAAACACACACATACGCACACACACACTTGCATTCTTGCATGTAACAATTAACAAAAAAAACTTGGTGACTAATACTCCATCTGTGACAAAATGAACTCAAGCTGATGGACCTATTTGTGTCACCACCGATAACAACACAGACAACGTCTCACAGCTGCAAGTAAGAAAGGACAAAAGGATTCTGCAACAAAAGGAGCTGCTGAGTGATGTCAGAGTCTCACACGGAGGTGATATGGGTTCTCCACTATAGACGAGGCCCAATCGCTCCAACAGCGCAGCCCAAAGAAGATGACCGATGCCACCACATTCAGGAGCATCGCCAGAACTCTGATGCCACCCAGCCTATTTAGTATGAAAGCCTGCCTCTTCAACTGTGTCTGTGAGAGGCTCTCATGTTCCTCCTACATGTCTCCCAAGTAAAGACTTCCAGAGGGGAAAAGAGAAACTAAGAGCTGGCGAATCAAAGCAGCCGTCGACAGGTCAAATTGGTATTGCCTTTCATTCTGAATGAGTCAGGGAACAAGTGGGTTGTGGGTCGCTGGCAAATATCAGGTTCAGATACAGGAAAAATATCTACTCTCAGCAGCAAGGACCTTGGTGAGAGAATTGGAGATTAAAGGGCGGAGCTTCATGGGATCTAGATGTTCAAGTCCTCTCAGGGAATTTGTCTGTGTAACAACTGCATTTTATACACCAACAGCTGACTCCTCATAACAGGCTGAAAGTCCAAGTATTATTATTACAATAGCAGAGAAAAACTTGCACCACGTTCACACATGTTTGATTCAGACCTGATCACAATGAGCTTGAAGGGTCTGGAACTTGATTTCTTCCTTGCATTCTTCAGTAGTCTGCTCACAGGCAGTCATTTGTTGTGACCTACAGGAAGAGGAAGTACTGTCATTACACAGTACAGTGGATGGACATTTTAAGTGATCAAACCCCACCTCTCACTCAGAAACGTTAAGACACCATCACATTTGAAAAGTGCATCTTGAAGAATGGACATCATCCTGCTCTCTGGCTGCAGCTGAAACAGTGTTTCTTTCAGACCATCCACCTGCTCTTCTGTTGAGTTTCCATCAGCTTTATCACTAGAGGCATTTGCACCTTGATCCAGTGCCATGCTGTCCTTCTGATGTTTTGTTTCTTCCAAGCCCTGCAAAACACAGTTCAACAAGTCTGTTTTGGAACCCTCAGTTTATCATGTATATTTCATGCTTTGGACCCAAAACAGCACCTACCCAACAGTGACGTTCTATACCCTTAGCCACTTCCGGTGTGTCCAGACTCTTCCTCTCTCTGAGCTGATGGATGAGGAGACGGATGAGAGTAAGCACGGCACTTGAAGTCGCCACAGCTCTGGCTCTGCGTTGGGCCTTTTGATAGACAATCGCAGCCATCTGAATGGCTAAGCTGACTGTCTGGGAGCGCAGGGCCTCTTCTCTCTCTCGTCCCATGTCCAACATGATCTGTGGAAGTCACAACGCAGTTATCCTCTCTCAAAACATTTCCAGTGTCCTCTACTTCTCTTTGGCCAAACCTAATTGGCTAGTTCAATCAATGGATTCATTGTCCAAAGGTAAAACTTCAAGTTGTTTTGATGACATTATTATTCATGAAAAGACCAAGAACCAGGAGAAAATTCATGTGAGTAGATGAGAGGGAGGAGTGGAGGATAGAGGAGGGACAGGTGAGTTCAAGTGTTTGGGATCAGTCAAACTAAGTGTTGCCTGGAGATAGAGTGGGCTTTCATTCTACGGTTCTGCCTCGAGACACAGCTCTTCTGGCTCCGAAGTCCGCGATGTGATCCCGGCTGGAGACCTGCACTTTGTCTCGGGAAACTCTCAGTACACACAAACATGATAATTGCCAGGCAGTAAAGGGCAGATAACCTGAGCAGACAACATCGTTCTGAAACAACTTCTCAAACTCCCAGAACACTGAGGTGCAGAAAAATTGCGCTCAGGAAGGGACTTCGCCTGAGGCGTAGAGATGCGAGGCTGTACAGCAGGGGGAGAAGCAAACTCAGGCCACCCGAGACAGAACAAGCAGTGTGAACAGCCCCTGGGGTTGACAGGTTAAGAGGAGAATGCGGCACGGTGGAGGGGTGAAAACCACTGTCAGACATGATCTGTGACCGAGTGGCAGATAGAGTAAAAGAGAAGCTCAGTAGGGCAGGAGTGAGGCCTGGCATGGTTTTGTTTAGAGACAGTAGCTCTGATACTGAGACAGGAAGCGAGGTTAGAAGAGTGAGAGTGGAAGATGCTCAGGCTTTCAATGGGAGTGACTAGGAAGAACAAGACAAGCAAGGGAGGGACAGCTGGTATAGAACTAGACAGACAGGGACAGTGTTAAGGAGGCCAGAAGGTGAGTGGTTTGGAGAGGAGCGATGCGCACATGCCGAATGAAAAATCTAAGAAAGGGGTGGCAAAAGAGGAGAGGAAGACAACTATGGAGGTTTATGGAAATGATAAAGGACGATCAAAATAGTTTAGATTAGGGGTCTCGAACTCAATTGATCAGGGGCCACCAGTGGCTGAGTCTTGGCGAGGCAGAGCCACAGAAGTGGGGGTGTAAAGGGTTTTGCGGTTTTTGACACACATCACAGGTCATCTTTATCATGTAACTGAAGGCACTTAGAGATGGGATGCTCGGGAGCTTTTCATAGATCCGTCCTGGATCTGGACTCAGAGTCCGAGTCTGTGAAACTCTTAAATGGAGCATCTGTCGCTGAAAGGAACACTATGATTTTGCCACATTCTAAAACCAGTCAACTCCTCTTGGATGAATGAAACTGAACTTAATGCTGTTCACGACAGGATATGGACCGACAGGGAGAGAACATGTCGACTCATAAACAGTCGTTGCGTTCAAACTTCATGAGTTTGACTTCATACTGACTAACCACATTGGAAATACATGCATAATTCTGCAACAGGTGTCCCTTCATGTCAACTACACCATTATTGGTGTGTCATATTTCCATATGAACCTACTCCATTAGTGGGTGAAATTTCATTACTGACCTCTTTAAAACAGCTATAAAGTAGATTAATAAAACAACAATTAGAAATGATGCAAAAACTGTGGGTAGAAAAACACAAAACCGATAATATATGTCCCAAGGTTCTGAAGCTCTGTCAAGAAGTCTGTGCTTTTTGTCAATGTTTATTCAGGATCAAAGTTAGAAGAAGCTCCATCCAAACCAAAAAATGTACCTCATTTAAAACCATGCTCTCCATCTCCTTCTGCTTTTCAAACAGTTGAATTTTCTCCCGTATATTTTCCTGGAATCCAAGCAAGTCGGTAGTGTCTGGTTTATGACCGCTCTCCAACGCTCTGGTCGACTGCAAAAGACATTACATCCATAAACGTGGCTCACTAATGCCAGATGTGATTAGGAAATAAAGCTCTAGGTCGATCATGTCGTCAGTAGATCACACTGTGTTAGTGAAGAGCTGGTCACACTGACACCAGAATCTAACGTCAAACAATGACAGGTGATCGCTCACCATCTTTTGCTCAAAGTCCTTCCTCCATGAAGTCAATGCAGTGAGAAGTTTAGTTTTGGTGACAGCGTGTGGCAAAACAAGGCAGTGATCCATGACTGAAAAACATTTCTGGAACTCTTGTCTCATCCTCAGCTTGTCTTCTTCAGACAGAGTCAGCTGCGATGCACACAAACACCTAAGAAACACAACAACACAGTCACCTAAGCAGCTGAATACAGTGGAATGAACTCGATAGCTATAAGCATCACTGACCTGAAAAACTTTCGGAACAGAGCTCTGATGTCCTTCTGCTCCTGCAGCTCTCTATTCAGGGCTTCCAGCAGAGTTTGTCTGGTTCGACTGAGAGTCTCAAAAGCAGCTTCACCTTCACGCTTGATCTTCTCCTGACACTGCAGAAGGGTATTATGGCCTGACCCCTGGCTTGCTCCAGAAGGCGCCTCTTGGTCCTCCTGATGGAGTAAACCCTGCTCCCCTTGAGGAAGGACTCGTAGCAAAGCCTCCCGAGTGGACGTCTGAACCGCTTTGACCTCTGCTACTGAACTCTGGATCACACGCATGGTCGCCTGGAAAACAAAAGCCGACTTCTTTGTCAGGAAAAAAACAACAAACACTGTCAGAGTTGATGTCTCCTCCACCTTTCGGATGTCGGCAGCGGCCTCCTCGTCCAGACTGTTAATGAGGTCCGCTAGCTCTGAGCTGTTAGCTCTGAGTAAATCCTGCCAGCTTTCCAAAAGTCTGTCCACTTTTCTTGGGCCTTTTTCATCCTTCAAAAGGCAGGAGAGATCCTTTTGTCTCTGCTTGTGGACCCTCAGCTGGAGAAGCAAAAGAGTGTTAAACCAAGCCATTTGATGAATGGAGAATATAATATAATATAATGGAGTTAGTATTTTAAATTACAGTGAAATAAAGCCGTAAAAAAATATGTAAATAAAATATGTGCGAAGTGGAGATGCGACCTCCACTTAGATGCTGCTTCCTGCCAAACAGTTTAAATCAGGCTCAGGTGCAGACTACCAGTATCTGTTCAACTTTTAACGGCATGAATTAGATTAGATCATAGTATGAAGAATTTCCTAAAATAGCTAAAACAATATGAAAGATATAGCCAGGTATAAAGTTGTGGTATTTCCCTCACAATGAGGCACATGATAGCTACTGACATAATACAAAAATAACTAACACAATGACAAGAAAATAGCATATAATAGCATTAACTATATTGCTTAATTTTGTTTTCGCTATTTTTGTTTTATTTGAAACTATAATTAATGGCTTTTTGAAAGAAATTATGACATGACATTCGATGGTCTTCACGGTCACTGACTGGTGATTGAATCCTAAACACTGGATCACTAGTGGGAAGAGATCCAAAGAGCACTGTGCGCACCAATGCAGCAGTGAAGAAGCTGTAGCCTGGTGTTTAGGATCTGAAACATTGTGTACAGTCATGGAGAGTGCAATGGGGAGAGCCTGTATTGTGTGCAAGACTATGGTGGTCATTTTTGGGATGTAGTTTACTATTATTTTATTAGTTACTTCTATCATTATTGTTCATTTTATTCATTTATTTATTATTGTATTATTTTTTTTCAATAAGATAGACCCCAACTGACCAAGTCTGAGATCAGGTCTCTCCTCTTCTTGATCAATTCACAACGCATGGGTCTCCTCTCCTGCGCCAGAGCTTCCTCCAACCTCTGTCTCACCACTAACAGCTCTTTCTGAGACCTGTCCTGCAGATGGTCCATCACTTCAGACGACAAAGAGCTCCCCCTAGTGGTGGAAAAACAAACATTCGCTCGGTAAAGTAACAGAATGGAAGTGGACCTGCAAATGAAAGTGTAAATATCGTCACATGACATTACATCCTGATGTGAGAGAACCAGCTTTCCAAGTGGCTTGAGGTGCTGGAGAAGGTATCACAAATCAGACTGTTCAGACTTTGAAGGCTGTGAATCAAAAACTTTCTTTGTGCGTGGCGCTCTGCAATCACACAGCGCAAGTTGGCAAGGACAACGTCTAGAACCTCCTCCAATTGGTCCTAAAAAAGGCACAGCATATTAGCAGGGATGAAAGAGTTAGGGAAAAACTGACCAAAATAATCTGGTGTCTTACCTGGCATTCAAAGTATCTGAGCTGGACACTCATAGCTGTGCCTTTCTCCACGTCCCCCTTCTTAACGGCTTCCTCCAACTCCTCAGAAAAGATCTTGTGAAGCTCCATGCGACGCCATTCAATGGTCTGCCGCTGGACTTTTGCAGACGCTTCTTCGTGTCGAACCAACAGGAGTCTCTGCAGGTGATTCTGGCTAAGTTTGTGGAGCTTCTCCAGCAGGCTCCGGCACTGGAGAGCATCCTGGAGTAGCAATGGGAACCGATGTGTTTACACAGCTTTTACTCGGGTAAGGAAGTGAAATCCCTACCTGCTGATCTGCATGCTGACACAGCAACTCTGCTCTGGTCTTCTCAGCATCCTGCCTATGATGCTCCAGCTCCATCTCTTCACGGGTTTCCTGGTTGCATTGACTTGCCAGGGCGGCCATCTGACTTGCTCTCTCCTCCTTCAGGCGGCCCTCCATGCCTAACCGCTGTTCATGGAGCACGCCAAGCAGCCTCTGCCTCACCTGGAGGTTGGTCTTGTCTTCAGCCGTCACACCATCCAGAATGACTGCTATCACATCTTTGTAGATTTGGATACGGGTGGCCTCCAGGCAGTTAGTGGTTTGGAGCAGGGAAGACATTTCAAGACTGGGAGATAAAATGAGGAGAAGGCACAGTTCCATTATTGAATAAGTAGTGACAAAGAGGGTCAAACACAGGCGCCATCTTGTGGCGTCACTGGAGGTGCAAAACAGCGCGGGGCAGCGGTGTAAGTAGTGGCAATACCAGTCGATAATGAGGGATTTGTCAACAGTTTTTGAGGAAGAAGAGCAGCTTCAGCTAAACCAAGGACTTGTTTTGATTCCAACCACATCAGTGTTGAATCAACAACTCCAACTATTGTGAGAGGATAAAGTGTTTGAACGGATCAGAGACGAACAGCAACACTGAACGCTCATGTAAATGGAATGGAAAACTATCTTCAGAAGGGTCAGCAGTAGAAAACATGTCATGTGTTTGGGTCAACAGCAGGAGTGACTGGGCCTTTTACCAGCGAGTAGTGACACCTTTCTGGGCAAAATAAGAGCAGCCAATCGCAGGTAGGTGCCACTCGTCCCTCATTCTCTAAAATTGCTTCACCTATTTCTTATTACGTTCTTAATCTTTTGGTCAGAAGAACAGGCTTTCACGCTCACCGGCAGCATTAAAACAACTAGCTGTCATCAAACGCTTCGCCATTTCTCCTGTGATGCTGAAGCTGAAGAGCTTCCTTGATCCTCAACCTTAACCCCTAACCTCATTCCTCAAAACCAAGAGTTAAGGAAGAGTTTATTCCTTAACTGCAGACACGTCCTCGGACTGTGGGGAGAACATTGCGGAAAGGCAGCGTTCAGTAAATCACATTTTGCACTAAGGCGTCATGGTGACTGTGACTGAGCTTGTTGCGCTTCATACCTGACAACAGAAACAACAAAGAAATGACCAGATAAAGAGGAAACATGCGAGACATGGGTTGGGATGTTAAAATCATTTCGACTTGTATTGAACCGCAACTGTTCGCTCACAAGCTGACCAGGCAGTGAGCCGGGGAGTCAGCGCTGTTGCCGTTTCACTTCCACGACAGAGTTTTGTACTTGAAAAACACATTCTATTATATCCTGCTGTCGATTTGAAGCACAAGTATCGTTGTCAGACTGCTCTGCATGGTGTTTCACGGAGTGATAGCGTCACACGCTACTATTCTGCTTCGGTGAATCTTTGCCACCAAAGCACAATGTTGCTTTTGTTTTTTTGCACTGTACGGCTGAAAATATTTGGCCAACTGGCAATTCCAGAAATTCCTCGATCCTAAATGGTGGTGAATATCAAAATTGAGGAAGATACTTTCCACAACTTCCGTAGAACTGGGACAGACCTTGCACTTTGTGGGAGCAGGCATTTTTGAGGTTGACGACTGAGGTTAAGGAAGGAGTTGAAATTCACCATTGGATTTGAGAAGTGAATGGTGAATGATATAAAAGGGAAGAGGTTTGGCACATTGCTGTATGAGCAGATGTGGCAGATATCGATAACTGATGAGGCAAGTGAGACATGGTGAAGTCCTTAGTGATAGACGTCAGAAAATAAATTGAAGCCCTGCTCATCTTCCTTCCTTCCTTAGTGATCCAATGTTATCCGCTCTGGATAAAAATGTCACCCAATTCTCACCTAACATGAATCAAAACTTACATTCGTAAATAACTGCATTGAAGTTGAACACGTTTTTTTTAACTGCCCTGTTTACTAGCCACTGCCAAAGCAGCAGCTCGTCCCAGAAACATCTGTATCAAACAGCTCTATCTTGTCTGTTTGTCACCCAACAACCCTCCTTGTCTGCCAACCCGTCTGTGTCCAACACTAAAATAGAAATGAAATGATCAATAATTAAGGAAAGGCGTATCTTAGACTACTTGATGACCTGGATAAGCAAAGCACCAGCAAAACGGAATGGAATGTTTAAAAAACTCCAGCTACAAATGTCCCACTAACTGATCCACTCACGTGTCCAACGCGCGATACATGTTCTGCGGATCCTCCAGCAACATGATGTCCACCATCTTGTCCTCAAACATGGCTTCTTCCTTGATGGTCTCGCTAACTCTGCAGTCAGCATACTCTGGATCAGAATCTCTCCGGCATTCCTGGACCAATAAGACCAATCGAAGGGAAAAAAATGAAATCATCACATCATCAACACATGGTGAATCTCTTGAACTGGATATGGTACCCTTGGCTGTGTCCTTCTTGTTCCGGAGCAAATGAAGTTCCGGGCCAGGAAGAACAGCAAGAGCATGATCACTGTTAGGAAAAGCCCACACAAAAACCCTGCAAAATGAACACCATGGCTGGGCTCCACCTACAGCAATGAAAGGAAAGCTTCATGAACACACAGTGGTGCAGTGGTGACTGAGCATAGATGAAAATGCACTGACCCGATTGGTTGAATTTGCGTTCAAGGATAGATAGGCTGTTAACCCAAACATGCTGACATCATTCTAAGAGAACAGAGAACTTTAAAATACCTGGTGTTTGCAGAGACGGAAGCAGAAGAGAGGAGCAATACCTGAGAACGGTTGGAGAAGGTGAGAAAAGCAGGAAGTTTAACTTCACCCCAGAAGCTTTTCACTTGAGCCGTGTAGTTGAGAAGAACGAGAGACCCACCTGAGATTTTCAAAACAAATTGTACAACAGTTGACAAAGCACTGAAATGTGTTACCATCTTTAACCCTGTCACATCTCACCAGACAGAACGTCGATCCGAAACATCTGGTATCCCTTTTCCACCACCCTTCCATCGGTTCTCACCGGGACCAATCCAGATATGGAGTCTCTGACTGCCACCTGGGAGAGGTTGGTGCCTCCGAAGGGACCCGTGTTGTGAATGAGCAGGAAGAAGGTCAGCAGAGGAGGGTTCCAGCTGTAGTCCACCTGGATCACAAGAAAAATTCTCATGGAATCACGGTCACACACAACTTACAGTAATTCAAGTACCTTTGCACACTTGTAAAATTTCACTCCAAACTCAGTTGGTGGCGCCACACTCTGAAACTGCAAGAGATTCCACACAGCATTAGTGAACAGTAATGTCATGCTTGAAGATCATCACACCTTATGTGTGTTCGAGAACCACGTGTGATGCTGATGTGCAAGCAAGCAAGGAAAACCATACCCACCTGTGGAAGTGAGTGTCCAGGGTTGTTCCGGGTGAGTGTGGTCCGCCGCTCGCGAACGTAGAACATGCCTGCTGAATGACTGAGTGTTGGACCAGGAAGAGCTGAAGAAGAGAGTGGACCTCCAGATGGGAGCATGGTGAGCTTCGGTGTGCTCACACATTCTGTTCGATAATAAGACAAGTCAACGCAGTGTTTGTTTACAACCAGCGACGATCCATACAAATACTGTATACTCACAGAATGATTGGAGCAATAAATATGGTCATTTTGCAACATCTCTATGTCCATCGTCACTGAGAAACAACTTAAAATGAAAGGTTTTAAAAGAAAATATAAGCTCAATATTTCTTCAATGGCATCTTGTCGGTCTTATGTACAAACAAAAAGGTTCAACATTATCATTGGGTAAATAATAAACGGCATTCAATTCAAAACGACAGATAAACAATTGAACTACACCAGAAAAAGCAAACATAAGGTGGATACTACATTATTTTCCGGTACATTATTGGAAATAATAGCAGCATACGTGAGAAAATGTAATTTTCCTACCTAGTTCACATTCAAACATAATGAGGAGCCGAAGACAAACGTAAACATAATTTGTTTCAACAGGACAGTAATGACTGGACTGGACTGACTAACTGGGCTGTGTGCAAATGTCTAAATACGATGTCAATACGCAACAATAAACCAAATAAACACACGTTTAGCAACTAAATGTAGACGGAGCCTTGAACGCATCACAACACGTCCCGTTACCGCCGTACCGATGTGGACGCAAAGACGCGTTTGTCTGTAACCGCTCGATCAATATATCGTTGAAAAACTATACTAGGTTGATATCAACCAGACGTCGTAACCTTATTAACCATTGAATCTTCTGGACTCTACGTTTCTGGTCAGTATCACAGCTATTGTGATACTGAAATGCACCCATTTCCAACCGCGTTAGATGAAGATTTTCGACGCAGTCTAAGTTAATGACGAATATCCACTTACTTCAACACTTCTCCCCAAGAAAACGGCGTATAACTGACGTCATTGACAAACAAAACACTCTCAAAACTTCGTACGAGCACTAAACCATTCTTTGTAAAGTACAGCAAATGTATCCCATTATTTCCGGTTGTAGCCTTCAAAACAAACAACCATTTGTCGGGTCATTTAGTATGAAAATAATGCAAAAATATAACACTTGTCTATGTCCTTTTCTTATTTGGAACGTATAACAAATTGAACTTAAATGTAGGTACGCATGACTTGAGCGCACGACCTTTTTGCGTTATAATGAACAGTGCTTTTATATTGAAATGTTTTACTTCTTTCCGCCCGTGAGAATAATGTTTTTTCCACTTGACGTGAAAAAAGTTTGAACGTTTTGGTTCGGACGCGTCTGAAAGCTTATAGCTACTTTTGCAAATCTAACGTGAACATGTGAAGGTTTCGTTGTAGTTTTTCTTGTTCCAACACTACAATGGCAGTAGTTGGACGGCGACTCGCGGTGATGTAGCTCTTTAGATGCTAAAATGTCCGATCCAGACGTGCTCCCAGGATGTGGGAACGATGTTGCGCTACATTTCCAGGAGTCTTCACAGATTTATCCCGCACTATTGACCGTGGCCACGGCGTGTGGAGCCCTCTCCGGAGTATTGGTGGCTTTTCTGCTGTATGGCTTCTGCCTGAAGCCGCTGATTCTGACGAAACAAGTAGGTCACTCACTTGTGTTTCAGATCGACCCTGGCTAAAGTCTGGATTGATCAATCGGAACAGGGAAACGATGCTCGCAGGCTGCTGGAACCGGATGATGGAGAAGTGGAGAACAACCACAGCGACAGTGCCAGCGATGGCAAGACGGACACTGCGAGTGCCGCTAACAACGATGAGGTACCGGACTGTTTAAGCAACTTACTCGCGCTGTGAGTGGACTCGTGCGTCCTAGTGTTATTATCAGCATTATGACCATATGAATATCTCGTTATCCAGGAGAGGCTGAATCACATGAACATGAGTGATGTGGCAGCTTTTGCATCGAGAGCGAAGGTGGTTTATCCCATCAACCAGAAATACAGGGTAAGCCCGTTGTAAATGCATTGGAAACTTGTCAGATATTGTGCAGTAAAACTGTGTACAAAAGATTGGGAAAACCAGACGTCTCTTATCTCACCTGATCTCTTTTTTGCTACCCGGTTTCTTTGCCTCAGATGAGGTCATTTTCAAACTCAGAAACTCATATTAATCTTGTGATCCAGTGTTGCTCGAGAAATGGTTTAATTTTTTTCCCAAATACATACATTTATCTGATATTTCCATCGTATTTGCCTTGTTTTTTTTAAATTACAGTACAGTATTTAACTCTAGGGTGTAAACAAAAAACAAGATGGCGCCAAGGAAGGTCGCCCAGATATAATGGTGCACTGTTTGTTTTGTTTTTGTAGGTTAACCTGTACAATAAATACTGCCATTGTATTTTTACATTTTTACCTTGATGTGATTTGTGTTTAATGCGCAATGATTTGAAATGATCGTCCAAAGAGCCACAGTTTTTCGTTGCATCTGTCTTGTTGCGGCTGAACTTGAGTTGAGTGACAGTTGAGCTACATGTCAAGAGTGTCTTGGTCCTCTAGTGTTCTGCTGTCACTTTCATTAATAAAACATAATGCAGGTGTGAGGCACTAGTAGATGTTAAATAATTCCAATCCAAAAACCTTTTAGAATCCTCAATCAGATCCGTCGGTACAGATCCGTCAATGAGCCAAAGCAGAAGTTTCAAGTGTGACATCAAGTTTCATGAAAATAATTCGATTATCTGGTTGCTTCTTGGACTTCTGCATGTTTTTCTCTTAGCAATAGGGCTTAAACATGGCTTATTTTGACAGTCAATTTGCCAGCATAGGCGTGCACGGTTGCTAAATTGCTAAAATACTTGCTTGTTCCTGTGTGTGATTCAGCCTTTAGCTGACGGAGCGTCCAACCCTTCACTGCACGAGCAGTCCAAGCTGGCAGACATAGCCAATGAGGACTCCTACTCTTCTTCTGACAATGAATCTCTGAGCCAAGAGCAGGACAACGACGGTAGCAGTCAGTTTCTCTCCTCCTCACTGGTCCCCAAGAGCCTGCAGAACCAAACGTTCCACCAGGTCTCCCACTATCCTCATATTGTAACACAAACAGGGTGAGTGTCTTGAAGCGTTTTAAATCTGCGACTGCAGAATGTTCACGGTCTTCTGTCGCTTGGCAGTTTCGAAGGAAGGATCGGTCTCCATGGTTTGGCCCTGCAGGATGTGCAAGCGCTTTGTTGTCAACTCCAAGATGAAACCTTTCAGGTATTTTTTCACTTCACTTTTCTTCTTTTCCTAAATCTCTTCAAATAAATATCCTAACAAAGGGTGTTTTCTGCCTCAGATCTTCCTTCAAAGCATAAAAATGCTACTCACCAGCCATTTTCCCAAAGACAAAACAGATGCTGAATTTTCCAAGGAGTTTCTTCAAATGCAACAGAAGGTATCTGATGCGTCCTGTGAATATGAACAAGAATGTAATTTTGCTTATTGGATGATTGTTGCCATTTTCCGATCAACCTGCAACAAGAAATCTTCATGTTCCACTTATTTAATGTTGCAGAAGGTGGATGAGTTCAGGAAACAAATGGCAACACATCGGCGTGAAAGTGACGACGCCATCTGCTCGTTGGAGGAAGTGGAAAGAGCCCAAAAATATTTTCTTGAATCTGGCCTTGAAGTGGTAAAGTTGGAAGAGAAGTTGTAATGTGTGAAGTGTTCTTGGGTGTCCACTGCAGTGTGTCTTGTGTGCAGTCCAAAAGCTTCAGTAAACACCTAGAGGAACTGAGCCAACGTCTTTTGAAGAGGGCCAACATGAGTGCAGGTGAAGCAGAGCAGGCCACAATCTCCATCACCAAGACTCTTCTGTCCGCGGGAAACCATCTTTTAAAGATGCTAGAATCAGACTTAACGGTACAGTGTAGGGATTTTGAGTAACCTTGCATCCGTTCCTTTGATTTTAGACCCCATTTTATCCCCTTTTTTCAGAGGATTCGTGAGCGAGTGCTGTGGTGGGAGGAGCTGACATTGCTGCTTCAGTCCCAGCCTGCTTTACTCATCCAAGAAGTGACTCTGAGGCGGAGTCTTCTGGCAACAACGCAGGAGAAACTCAGTAGTGATGATGGTTTAAGCTCTCCACTGATGGAAAAGATTCTTCAGGATGTCCAGAGTGCACTGTTAGCTGGATTACAGCAGTGCCTTGAAGGTGAGGCGACCGACACTGCTGCATACACAAATGATAAACAAGGAAAATGTCTGCTGGCAGTAGCACAAACATCCGTTAACAGTAAATAAAGATCACCAATGAACTGAAACACATTTGCTGTGTCAGATACTTTTCTGGAAATAAAATGTGTATTTTTGGTGAGAGTAATTGCTTTTCTGGAAGATAAAGGATGCTGTTAGAAATGAAAAATGTGGACTTATTTTAACTAGGACTGTGAAAAAAAATGTGCTGTCTAATTAATTTCCACCATGAATCACATTTTAATATGCCTTCAAGTGAGGCACTTTTGCCTGTTTCTGTCCTGGACTTTTTTGTATAATCTTGATAGAATTCTGAGCAGTCTTTTTAAGTCTCCTTCATCATGGATGTTTTCGTTATGACGTTGCTTTGTATAGTGTTGTCCACCTGGAATTGATGCACTGAAAAAATGTTAAACACTATCTTTTCGTATTTGAATTCATCTATTAAAGTCCCAGCCCTGCTTTTACCAAAAAGTGTTTGATTTGCTGCAGTGATGACTAATGCTTCCATTTAGATTACACCAAGAAAACAAACCAAATGGTCACAGAAAAGTGCAGGAAACTGGATGCCAAGAAGAAAAAGCTGCAGAGAAGCCTGGAGAAAGAGAAGAGTCATATGCTGGAGTCCGGACATGACGACCTGCTGCAGCTAACACAGGTCAGTGTTGTTCAAGAACAAATGTCCCCACTGAAAAACAGGGAGAAGATTCTGCTTCAGTCCCTTCTGCAGTTGCTCATCTAACCTGACAGGAGCAATTTGTTGTTACCAAGGCTGCCCACCTCTTCGGCCTTTCTGTCTGTGAAAGTGGTGCAGACCCAGGTTGGTGAAGCCTAAATGGCTCCTGTAACTCCTCCTTCCTGCAGGTTTACCTGGAGCTGCTGGTGAAACACAGACAACAGCTCTCTGATTTGGACTCGCAGCAGGATCACAGGATGGCTGAGACCCTGTGTAACCTCTGGACGGTAGGACTGTCCTTTCACTTGTTTTTCATGCTACACATTATACGGTTGTTCTGACGTAACTTAAATGTTTCATTCAGAAGCTGCGTAGAACATGGTCGAAAAGATTTGAGAACCAAGCCAAAGATGTCTTCTGCTCCTCCGTGTGCTCACACTCAAGATTCACAGAGTCGTACTGTCAGAGGCTGTGGTCCGACCTGGAGCTGGAGTTTGCAGCACAGCTTCCGAGAGTAGAGGACGCAGTCAAACTGCAGCTGGAGGAACAGCGAGTTCAGCTGGATAAAGATCAACAGGTGCGCATGTGGCAGTAGCTCCAGTTCCTTCTACAGTAGAAGGGAAACAACATTCTCTTCTAATGCTTCCTTTTGCCTGTGGTCTCCTTTCTTTTATTTTTTCCTGATTCATTTTGTGTTTAAACCTGAGGTTTGATTGAAATGAGTGATATGAAGCCATTGGAATGGCATTCTCCACATTGTAGGTTTGGAGGGAGGAGATGGCTCTGGTGCAGGTTTGCCTGAAGCATCTGAGTGAACAGCAGATGAAGATCCTGAGGTCCATGGTGGTTAGACAGAACTACACCATCAACAGGTGAGGTGTCTGGGGCTATAGTGACCTCCATCACATGGAGAGAGGAGCCTGACTGAGGCTAAAGTTTCTCGAAAAGATAAAACTGAAATTCTTGTGTTGGTCACTACTCTGAGTCACAGCACTATGAAGTATATTTATGGGTCCGATACTGACACAATTTCTCAAGCAACTGAATGAACTCTGATTTTTCAGGGAAGTTGGGGTGCTGGTTGAGATGAAGCACGAGCATTTGTTGGTGGCCGTTCAGCGGCACTTCCTGGCCAGACACTTCAGCCTCCACATGCTGAAGGAAATGCGACTGTCTCAGCTTAAGGCGCTGTCTCAGTCTGACTTCAGAGTATTGCTCAGAGAAGGTTCCAGCATGAGCCGGAGTTGTTTTGACTCAACTTTCAAGGTTACACCCTGAACTCGGATATATATTTTCATCAATAAAATTCCACAGAGGCGTTTTGATTTGGATTTATTTCTGCTGTGTCGTCATTTCTAGAGCAGCAAGGTCAGCCTGGCAGACACGCATCTCATCCTTGAGAGTCACTTGGTGGACCAGAACTTCCACCAGGAGTACATGTCTGAGCTGGAAACAGCTACAGAACATCTTCAAAGTCATGCTCAGCTGGTGCTTGGCAACGCCCTCAGTCGTGCCATTGAACGTTTGATGCAGAACCCTGCCATGGAGTCGAACACCAGTCACAAACAGGACACTGATTTTAAGGTACAATTTGAGCTTGATCATTCACCAACACAACATGGTTGTGATCATGGAATGCTCCCCTGTAGACACGTCTGACCGAGGCTGCTGCAGAGAGTGTGTATGTGACCAAAGATTCTCTCACGACGGTCGTACGAGGCTACTACTCCCGGCTGCAGGACATTCTTGAAACACATGAGTCAACCATTAACCATGGTGAGACAAAGTTCTTCACTAGATTAGTTTCCTGGTAGTGAAAACTCACATTTATTAAGGCTCTTGTCGGAATATAGTTTTGTAGTGCACCAGTGTACTTAGATTGTATTTGTTGTTTCTTTGAGTTGAACTTATTGTCAGTACTTGAGTGAAATAACACCCCATTTCCATCAATCCTCTTTTTTATAGTGACTGTTGTAAATATAGTGAAGCAATCCTAAAGCCAAAACAGGCATCAATACCAGTGGTTGTGTTTTAATCACTACAGTCGTGCAGATAAATGGCCCATCAGATGCTCTGCACCCCATGTATTTCCCGAGTTATTAACATATTCATATCAGTTGACAACAGCAAGCTATGGAGCTCAATAACACTGCGCAGACATGCACACACGCAGCTGGAAACAACCGCCGACAACCACTGAAACCTCCGCCAACATGTGCCCTTTCACAGGCACGTGCACAGACATTTTGGGGTGGCAGGTGCTCGAGTCAGAAGAAAAGTTGTTGCTGGCAAGGTTCATGTACAACTTTAATGGTCTGGTATCCATGTGCAGACTTTAGTGATCAATTGCATGCAAGTTCTTGGTGACCTACTGCTTATAGTAGTTTGTTTCAACCTTCATTCATAGAGAAAATCCCAAAGAACATCACCAAAGGAACCTCAGCTAATGCGCAATTGTGCTTAAGTCCTGAAGAAAATCCTTTTTAGCTTGTGAAAAATCGTAGTTACTGACACGTGGCATTTTGGCTATTTGGAGAAACACCGGTTACCGGTTCATATCACATGCAAGACTACAATAAACCTATTTATGAGTTTGAAATGGAAGTGTCAAACTTGACTGTGTGCAGCTGATTAACAACAAGTGTATATTCTGGAAACTTGAAACAGATTTGAAACTAGGAATGGAGAGCAGCAGCCAGTCAAGCAAGATCTTGCTGAGAGAACTGGCCAACTGGGGAAGGAAACCCGGCTCAGCTGAATTCCAACACAGGTAAAGCAAACCGATCGACCCTGCAGTGGATGTATTGCAGCTTAAAAACAACACTGTCTCAGGGTTGAAACCCTCAGGAGGAAGATGTTGGAACACTTTGATCGTGAAGAAGAAGAGATTTTTGTTGAATTGGGTCGGAGAAAGATCGCTGTTGAACAAAAAATGGAGCAACTTAACAATCAGCTTCTGGTTAGTTTCAACTGTGATATTGTGATATAAACCAGGCAGGGTCCACAAGTATCGTCTTCTGATGTGTAGGGAGAGGAAGAGGACTTTCTGAGGGAGTTGGCCAGCCTGGCTCGGGTCTCCGTCCAACATGAGGAGCTGAGTGCTGATGAGGAGATCACTGGTAAGAAAAGATTACAGTTATAACAGTTAACCTTATGCACTCTGGTCCCATGGGTTCTGTCTTCAACAGGAGCAGTCAACCCGTCCATATTAGAGCTTCTAGCTCTGAACCCAGCACTGGATCCAGCACTGAATCCGTCACTCACCCCGACTGTTGTCGTTCCTGTTAAGAAGCCAAGAAAAAAGAAAAAGGAGCGGGAGTCTGAAATCCGATGACAGAGCCTAATATTCTGCATTCTTACATTCGTCTCACCAACATTTCCTCATAAAAAAAGCTCACTTGCTTAGTCTGTGAAGTTAATTCTCTTTTATGTGAGTTAGATTTGCATCCATATTGCAAAAAGCTTCTAAAACGGTTCCTGCACTAGGTGCTTGTTTTGATAAATGTGCAAGGTCAGTGCTTGAAAAAACAGTTTCTCATCGCTGTGTGTGCTGTTATCCTTATGGTTTATGTAGTTTATTTCATTTTTTATTATTATCGTTGTTATTATTATTCTTACAAAACCCTGACTTTCTGTAGGGTAGTTGCTTTTTTTCTTGTTATGCAGGGATTTAAACCAACTGTTGAAAGTTCCCATGTAATATCTGGATCTTTAAAATTGATGTTACGTCCCAGTTGAATATTGTAAATATGTTCAGGAGAAGTTCCTCATTTCTCTGTGCCCCATTGTTTTATCTCTTCAGAAGACATGGTAATCTCTTGCCACGTTTCCTCTCCTGTGATTTTTGAATATAAGGTGGAGGCTACTTGAGTCCAGTTGTAGATGTGAGTGGAATAGATGTTAGTTACCATTGAGGGAAACAGCTGTTTGAAGCTGTGCTGTCACTGCACGTCTGTCGTCTGATCTACATGGAGATCCTTTCTCTGCACCTGGGGTGAATATTCATTCTGAGGGAAATCACACCTCACAGAGTGATTCCAAAGTGCAGAAAGAAAATCCCTTAACCATCACAAATGTGGGTCAATTGGAAGCTAAAATATGATTTAACATTCAAATCACAGCTTGATACAGATAAATGGCGGGATTAGAATTGAAGCTATCAGTTGGAACTTAAAATAAATTTGAATTGAATCGATCCAAATACAAAAAAAATCCTGATCCTTATGGAATTTTTATTTGGGGGAGGAGGGTTGGGTGGGACTATTCAAGGATACAAAATGGGAAGGGTCCTTTCAGACAGCAGTGTGTTACTCAAAACTGCTTTGTTGCTTTTTTTTTACATGAAATGAGACCTTTAATTTGTCATTATACAACACAATTTAAGGTAACATGCTGGCATCCAGTTTAGAGCAACCTCTCTGCGTGGAGTTTGTATGTTCTTCCCGGGTTCCCTCACAGTCTTATAACACAGTACACAGGTTGGCTGAGTGCTAAACTGTCTGAAAGTATGAGTGGGCCCAGTGAAAAATAACCGTGGTTACGATGGCTTACACAATTTGTTGCCCTCTTGTAAGACGAGACTTCATCCAGTTTAGGCGTCATTCGTCCCGAGTCTGTGTTCAACAACATGTGTCCACACACCACTCGCACACACTTCAACACACCTCGAAGTATCCAAGTCGACAAAACGGAAATGTATACATTTGGAATTATCAATAATTCTTTCAAAAAATAATTAAACACATTATGAATTCAACACAAAAGAAAACCTTTAAAAACGTGTGTGAGCATGTTTTTGCTATACTTGTGAGTGCCAAGTCTTGACAAGCCAGAACATTTTGGCCTGTTCTCACAAGGTTCAGATGGTTAAAACGTCAGTAAAAGTACTTTATTATAATTGGGTTAAGGTTAGCCATTTGTTTTGGATGGTTACATGAGGATGAGTGGGGGAAAGCATTATGTCAATGAGAGGTCCTGACAAACAACAAACAAATGTGTGTTTGACACCTATGACTGTTACTCACAAGTATGGAAGAATAACAAAAAAGGCATGAAATTATGCCGCATTGAAGGTGTCATTTTTGTCATCTGTAAGATGATGATGATCCAGAAATATACAGTATGTTACTAGATGGTGGCATGAAAAAACAACAGCCTGCTGAAAGAGAATGTTCTATATGTGTATATACTCTTGATAGTGTGTGTTTTTGGAGGGGTGAGCAGTTCAGTGGGTATTTGAATGAAATAAATGAGACACAAAATAGTCTTTTTATTGAATCACTCGAGGGTCAAATATATTTCTGTGAACAATGTTTTGGGCTACTTATTCAATCCTTTCTGCACCTTTTAACATGCTTTCTGTCTCCATGACCGGACAGCTCTCCCGCAGTCTTTCCACTCCATCGATTCCTGATGATGGATTTGCTCCAGTGTAGAATGTTGGGTGAATCAGACATGTCACTTCTAAGTGCTGCTCCAATGAAAGCTTTACCCTTCGCTCGCCCTAATGGGGTTTTAAGTACAAACCATTATGCATGATAATGTGGAGTGATGGTGAAAAGTCTGCCAGACAGTTCTGTGTGTAGGCAGCAATCTAGCAGCCACTTTACTCTGGACCTCATGGCTTACTGTTAGTGTGGAGTTTGAAGTGTGTCAATTAGCAAACATCAATTTTTAATCTGCTCTTTGGTCAACATGGCCAGCTACTTCTCAAGCACCTTGAGAAAAATGTGGTCCTCGCACACTCATCAGTCATGCGTTTCCTCTCCCACCCATCAATCAGAGACGCTGTTCACCGATCACCGTTGACTTTGCAAAAGTCTCTTATTTGCGGTGAGGGGATGCCGCTTGTTTGAGGTCCCGTAGGGGACTGCAGAGACTTGTGGGTAGATGACCTGATTTCTAATTTTTCTCCTGCCTGGACTGTGGGTTAGATGCAGAAGCCCAGAGGAAGAGGATGGCTGCGAGAAATGAGCGGGAACCGTTGCTCTCCTCTGCTGTCAGTGCACCGGACTGCATCTAACACTTTGACGGACCCAGGCGTGGCTGGATCTTTCTCAAATCAGCTTATCCAGGTAATACCAACCTTCTTCCTAAACGCAGTGTATTGTTAGCTACCTGAGATGCAGCGGGAACCGCCTGGATGACCCACAAAATTGCTGTTCTTGTTACTCATATCACAAGATTTTCCATCTTGCCAATGATTTAGATTGTCGTTCAACCGCCAAGGGGAGAGTTTATTTGTGCTTCTGGGTTCTGATGATCGATCCAGAAGCCTTACATTGAGCCTGCCACCTATTGAATAGTCAGCTTTGCAGAAGATATTCAGTATTGGAGTTATAAGGTGCACTGTGCTGGTATAAATACAGCAGTTATTTTAGGACTCATAATTAGGGCACCATTTTTACTTCTATTAGAAAGCAGTGTTTTCGAGTCCATTTGTTTAGATATCTATAGGTAAAATATTTCCTTAAATATATAAAATATTTCCTTAAATATTTCAAGGCATGGTTGTAATTTTAAACAGTACAATCATTATTTATACTATGTGTTAGTGGTAAAATGTTTTCAAATAGTAATCAATAGCTTAAACACAGGTTGAATTTTTGAGTGAGCGGTGCTATTAAAATGTGTTTTGTTTTACATTACTAGATAAATAAACATAGCTAATGGATGAAAAGTGAATCCCTGTTTATGTATCTATGCAGTGGTTTGTAGAATATCTTATCCCTTTAACCATTTTACAAAATTGAAATTGCCTTTTAAGCTATCATCTTTCCTTCTCCGCTAGGGTCAGCAGCCATGGCCAGCCTGCAGCAGGAGTACCCCGAGGTCCTCCTGGGAATCCTGGAGGAGCTGGCCAACATGCGGCAGTGGCTGACCTTTCAGGATCTTTGTCGTATGGTCAGCACTCGTTTTGACTTGGAGCACCTGATTGAACTCAGGAGTTTGCTTTACGCTGCTGCCAGCCGGGACCCTTGTTTCCCAGCGACTCTGTTCCGAGACCGCGTTTCCACCAGAGGTCAGGGGCTTTCTCCCATAGGTGTCGCTGCTGACATTGTGACAATCTTCAATCTCATTCAAATGACGGGAGGGTCGACTGATGACAGAGGGAAAGCTGTCCAGCCAGTGGACCAGTCTCCAGGCCCCAGTCTGCCTGGCATCCAGCCACCAAACACCTTTAGCCGGGAAAGAGCACGTGCCCACTCTGATTCCAGTAGCAGGCTAATCGACGAACACTTGTTATTTCCGAGTTACCCCTCCCGCAAGAGGGCGAGTCTTCCCCCCGATCCTCTCTCTCTAATGACGACCCCTCCCGCCAGAGCAAGAGCAGTGTCTTTCGATCTTCCTCACACCACCTTTTTATACTCGAGTGGTCAGGTTCCCAACGAGATCATGAAAAATATGTACTTGCCTTTGGAGACGGACAGTGAGTCAAGTGGGGACTCCGCCCCCATTGAGGTTTTTGAACCTGAACAAGAGTCTGCTGTTGACCAAAAGAGGAACATTTTTAGGAAGGACTTCCACAACCAGCCTCCTCTCCTACCACAGGTAACCGTGAACAGTGAGTCTCCGAGTCCTAACCCAGATAAAAAAAGCTTTGACAATCCCAGTTTTGAGACGATCCCCAATCCCTACCCTTCACCTAAAGCCTCCAACCAGTCTCCAGAGCAACGCGCCAAACATGAAAGTATCGATGACCTACAAGACTCAACATATTTTGGACCTGGGTCAGTCTCACAGAAGTCGCCCCGACACCTCCAGCCTCCCAGGAGTCAGAAACCGATCTGGACCAACAAGAGTCACAGTCTGGAGGATCAGATAGGACTTGGAAGATCAAGGCTGGGGATGGAATCGAAGAGTGGACAACTTCCAAGACGGTCAACACCGACTATAAGCAATTTGGGTGGGTCCTCCGGGGGCGAGAGCGCAGATAGCGGCCTGCCTGGAGGCAGCGACCAGGTCAGGGCACAAGGGACACAGACTGATCCTCCAGACACGAGGCGCCTACGTAGCCTTGTCCACGCCGACCGCTTGTCCTTCATGACTTCACTGGATGACCCTGAGTTAGCTGAAGATGACATCAGCGCCATATTCCGTTTTTTAGACGACATAAGCATGTGTGGTTCAACAGGAGTCTTGCATGCTACCGACGGTACTGGAGGTCTGAACCCTGACTCGCACGAGGCCAGAAGGGGACGCCTTGGACAACTCCAGCGGCTGTTTCACTCTCTGGAGAGCAGCGATGACGGACTCAAGGCCAGCGTCTGTAAGCTACTGCTCCGCATGAGTCAGATAGAAAGACAACTGGAGTCCCTGAATGATGTAAAAGCAGAGATTTCACAAGTGCTCTCTGCCCTTCAGCGGCTGGATGAAAAGATTCAGCAGCCCATTGTTGCTGGTGAACAAAGCACCGGGGGAAGATGGCTGGAGCCTCTCAGTGGGGTCTCCTCCTTCATGAGCCACCCAGTCACCCCCTCAGAGTTGTCCGAGCCTCAACCTCTGTCTGTGTCAGGAAACTTGTATCCAGGCACTAGCAGCAGCAGTCTGGAGTGGAGCAGATGGAACAATTCAGGCGAGCAACCAGACAACAGCAAAGGGCCGGTGAACGCCAGAGTGAAAGACGGGACCAAGGAATTGTCTTGTCGTGGCACCAAAGTCGAGTCAAATGGAAAAAATGGGCCGGATTCCAAGCAACCAAATAAGTCCAACACTCCGCGGGACTGGACTGTGTCATTTTCAAAAGGCAAAGTTGGGAAATCCTCTATCGGAAAACCTGGAAAGGTAGGTGTTTCCTCTTCATCAGAAAATGAATTCTCCTGATAAAAACAATGATGTCAGCGCTTTCTAAATTTAGAGGACTGAATGATTCTGATTAAACGTGTCTACAACTGTCTTAGCTGACATTCAGTGTGTGGTTTGCTCAAAGCTCTAAAGCCCATTAGTGGGATGTTGGTTCTGACCGTGAGTGTAAATATGCATTGGAAACGTCCCATTTGATGCGGTTCTTTGGGGATCGATTCACCCTGTGTTGAATTCTACAGCTGTTTTTGTTTGTTTGTTTAAATTATAAGGTACTTCTGTGGCACTTGCAGGTAGATCAGTCGAGCAGCACAACAAACCTCCTCGCCCAAAAGCCCTCTCTCATCGACCAGATGTTGAACTCATCCTTGTTTCGCCACAAAGACAGCAGCCTGTCAGGTGGGCTCACATCTGGGAGGATTTTGGACTCAGCTGAGGCGAGAGCCCGACCCATCTGGACCGTAGATGACCGGGAAGCACGGATCTCTCCGTTTGACTTACAGGTGAAACACTTGAGGATTTAACTGTGTCATTGAATCCTCAAACAGAATACAGATTGATAACTATAATCACAGAGCAGTTCAAATATTTTCTTAAACAAGCATGACGTTTAGCAGCAAGTATCCAGGAGAACATTGCAGCTGAGTCGAAATAACGTTGATACCTGATTGCACGCTGAGTTCTACTTCTGAAGATTCTTAAGTCAAAATTAAAGGTCCAAACCTAAAGCACATAAATGTAAAATACTAGCAAAGTTTAGGCCAAAACAGGGCAACATTTGTTGTGTTTTCTGAAACTGACCTTGTTTATTTTGGTGCTGGGACTTCAAGGGGTTAATTTTGATGAATGAATTTCAGGAATAAATTATTCTTCTTTCATAATAGAATGATTGCGTCTGAACACTGTTCAGTCACTACATTATACAATGTGGTGCTGAAACCAACATCAACCAACCAACATCTATATGATGGCGCTGATGGATGGAAAATTAAAAGAAAAAACTCTCTCTCTAAAACACCAAAATGACTGCTCATCTCTGGAGCACTTCCATCCTGTTGTTTACACCACAAGACTTAAATTGTGTCTTTCTGGTGGAAAGCATTCCGGTGTCAAGTCCCACCTCTGTTTATTTTCTTAATTTTCTTAAATGGTTTGTTGCAGCTATTGCAGTGCATTGTGGGAGTTGTACTGTGAGTGGTGGGAGTGGTTTCCACCTCTGGGCCAATTCAAAATAATATTTTAGTCTTTAAAAATCACAGGATTGGAGCCGACTTGAATGGCTGCATCATAAACAGCTAATAAAAACAGATGCATTCTCGATTGTTATTATCATTATTATATCTTATCATTATTATATAATTATTATCATTATTATGGAGTTCTATCTTGTTATGTCATAAGACAGGAGCAACCATGGTTACTTCACCATTCCTAATTCATGTGATGACACTCCTCAGACTTCGGAGTCTCTGAATCCCAACAACGTGGAGTTCTGGATGGATGATGTCTACACTCCCGGTTATGACGCTCTGCTCAGACGAAAAGAGGCCGACATGCGGCGGGCGAAGGTCTGCAAGGTGGCTGCACTGGTCGCCATTATTGTAGCCGTCATTCTCATCATTGTCATCATCCTCTGCACTTTGCTCTCCTGATCTATTGGAGTGTTTATCATCAGGTGATTCTTTTGTAACGTGTCTGGGAGCCTGCAAATCATTCACAGATAGTCAACTTTAACTGAATGGGCTGATCACTAACTATCAAAGGTACGTCTTTTAGCTTTCCTTGCATGCAACGCTCTTATTCACAACCAGGAAATTCAATCATTTTACAATTGTTGTAGTGGTTTCATATGAGTTTGACATTAGTTGGCGACATAAAATTGAGGTCGATTGTTATTTTGTACCTTACCAAGAATATGACCTGCAAATTTTATTCTTATATTTTCTTAAACTTCTTCATTAATATATTGACTCATACATTTTCTGCTGCTAATCCCTGCTTTGCGAGAGTTGCAGGAGGCTGGAAAAAGTTATAGTAGTCACTGTACTGTAGTTCATAACATTCCCCGACCACCTATGATCATTGGTTTGCCATGTCTGCAGAACGCGGCTGCCAAATAAGTATATGTATCATCAGGATAAATGTCACAACTCAAATATACAAGCTCATTTAATATCAAATATCCAGGTAGGCAATAAGATACACTGCTAGAGATACAATCAATAAAGATCATATTTTTATATAGTTGCCATCACATTTCTCAAACTGTAGAATAATGCGTGTGGTGTTTACAAGCGTCAGGTTACGAGGATGGAGCATTACAGTCTTGTAACTGATACTGTTTTGGCCATAGTGCTGTACTTATGAAGAGGGGGCCATTTCCTGGAAACACTCTGTACGTGGGAGATTCCTCTTGTAATTCAATTGATGGAATATTTGAAGTGCCCGTTGCCATTTTAGCTACTCAGCCAGGGCCTCTCCACCTTTGCTCAGGCGCTCTCAACATCATGAGTTGCATTAGTGCTTCCTTCATAAACCATGACGCTGGTTTTAACAGCTAGGTTCCGTTTCTAGACGACTCATCTGTATATAGTTTGTAAACAGAGTCAATCAAGGTGCCACAGCAATGTTGATCAAAACTTGCTTGTTATGAATGTTATTAACAGATGTTTATTTTGTCTAAAGTGCAGTGCATCTGTCCTGCCCTGAGAAACCGTCATCAGGAGTCGAATTACAATGAGGTGATAACATGAGTTTACTGGATTGTTCAAAGAAAAGGTCCTTATTTTTTTAATTTTTTTGCAAGATATAAAAACGTAACGTACAATCTACAATGTATGAGGCACATAGTATATTGCTTGTGTTGTCGCAATACCAATATGTCAGTATTCAGAACCAGTACCAGTAATTTCCCCCTGATTTTCGATACTGATTCTATACAACATAAAAGTACTTCAAGTTCCTTACTTAATAAAAAAAATGTTTCAATGTGTCTTCTGTAAGTAATTGTACTTTACCTTTCTCCTGGTTATTCTCTGACTGATGCTGTAAAGAAGAAAAAAGAAGTTTAGTTCAGAACTGGTGCATTGAGATTCATATAGCACAAGTGATAGAAACTGAAACTCTCTCAATCTTTTAAGGAGACGCCGTAGCTGTCTTCAGGTGTTTCCCCAAGTCTTTCTCAGTTTTAGTGAGCTTAAGAATACCCAGCATCCAATCGCTTAGAATCCAAAGTGTTTCCTCAAGTAAATACAATTACCTGGTTTATTGATAAGTCGATGCATTTTCACTGCACCTCCGTTTTTATTGAAAAAGATGGCCGGTAGTCTCCCTGCCCCCGTTGGCGTGGCGAATCATCAGGATGTATATTCGGTGCAGAAAGAGGCTGGTATCGTTGTATTCTTTTGCGTGTTGATACCGAAGTATCAGCGGATTCATACAAAGTGAAGATGCACACCTCACCGCATATTTGACCGTCATTTTTCTTCATAACTTTATTGTGTATGTGTACACAAATATGTTGTGTATTAAATTTGTATAGCTTCAACGCATCCAGAGGAGATGAATATCTGCTGAGAGTTTCCCATGAGGGTATTTGTCCATCCATTAACACTGGTGCCACAGAGGAATGCAGTCAGCACATCTGAGTGCTTCCTTTCAAAGTTCTATGCATTGCGTCCCTTACCTAAGTCAACATAATGCAATTTGGTTATTGTTTTGTAAACTAAACTTGTCAACAGTGAGGCAAGACAAGACTGTAAAAACTGGATGCTATTTCTTGCAAATGACTAATGCTGGATGTGCATATTGAGTTCTCATGCCTGTGTGAATAAACTCTGTTGCTAATGTGCCTTTTACGATGTGTTATTTGACTGATAAATAATAAATTGAGATCAAACTTGCTTTGGAAATCCACTTTGCTTTACATTATGTTGGATGAAAATATCTTGTGACGCAGATATGCAGTTACATTGATTTATCTTTTGGTGTGATGCCACACTGCAAGTGCAGTAATACATTTCCTGGCTTTTAAAATGAATGTCACTGGAGGTGACATGGGGCTTGAAAAATTTATAAAATAATAGATTAAGAAAGGACACACACATTGTGCAATAATAAATATAATGCAGTATGAATTCTACGTGGCATTTTCTATCTTGATGTCCTTTTTTCTGACCCCAGTTATTGGTCTCAGTCTGCCTCACCCAGATATGTCAGCTGCGTGTAGTTAACAATACAAGGAAATGGGGGTTGGTAGGGGTCAATATGGTTTCCTTGACAGGCTTGCGGCACCTCAGCCCACCTCACTGCCATGGATTCTGACACCCCTGTATCAGCCTGACTGATGAACCGGACCTCATGGGCCATGCACCTACATGCATCAGTCCAGGTCCCTCACTGTGCCGCTGCTGTCCGTTTTCTTTCTGTAGCAACTGGTCGCATCCGACCCCACAAGAAAAACAATCACCCACACAAAAAGAGGTGACTGCTCAACTTGATGCTCTCATTATGTTGCATAATGTTCTCTTTTCCTTCAGTATTATCAAAGCCATACATGATTATATAATAGATAGGAGAACTCAGAGCCTGAAGTTATTTTTAATCCAATCAGTCATTTAAAATGAAGTCCTCTTTTGTTTTCTGGAGGTAAACCTCTTATTTAAAGAGCTGGATTTACATCTTTAGGATGCACAATAGAAACACCAAAAAATGCATAAATAAATAATATAATTTTACATCAACTATTCCCACTCAATGTCAGAATGAAGGTCGGACATTATAATAATAATAACAATAACATTGTTTCACATGATATAATAATAATAATAATAATAATAATAATAATAATAATAATAATAATAATAATAATAACAATAATTATTATTATTATTGTTGTTGTAAATTATTATTATTGTTGTTAGTATTATTTTTATATAATTGATACTTATAATAATATTATTGCTATTACTGGAGAAGTATAATTTTTTCTGTTTAATCTGATCTAAAACATACAGCCACCATGTAATTACACCCTCCAACATGTAGGGGCAGCAGAGTGCCAACTGTGTTTCCCCAACTGAAGGGAGAAAAAACGGCGCTGTTTTTAAACTGAAGGAGGAGTACGGTCTTCGTCACCCTCTTGGCCGCTGGAGTGAACTGTGGAGCTTCTTCACGTAAGTACTATATACTGCCGTTCTGGCCAGAACGCAATTTCAGTTCAGTCGAATCTTCAGAATTACGTTTGAAGCTGTTTGTTTTTTTATACTGAGTAAGTGTGGTACTGTGGCGTTCACGTTTCTCGCGTCTGCTACACAACTGAGTTCATGCGTGCTTATACACTTTCAAGTACCGAGTAGAAGTAGTGTCATTGTGTTACCGACGAATAACGATATTACATACGAGCCGAAGCATAGCTGCCTTTAGTGCTAAGTGAACGTTTTGGATACCAAAATGGCGTTTTCTTCCCCACAGTTTGAGCAGAATGGAGTCGCCTACAGTGAACCTGTACAACCAGTTCCAGAGTCTACAGCCGCTAATGGACGGACTGAATGAGATGATCGAACCTCGTAAGTACTGTCCTTGCAGATGATGGCGATATTTTTTTTCTTCTAAAATCCTACTGTAAATCTGATGCGTCCATGGTTGGAGGCTTTGTTTCTAGATGAAACCGTTTCAACCCCCCCTCCCTCACCTTTCTAGAGTTCATCCAGATGGCTGTGAACTTTGAGGACTGCCGTAAAAAATGGCTTCAGACAGACGAGGAGTTGGTGTCGTGCAAGGAAGTGCTGGCCAAAACAGAAACTGAGAGGGGAGCGCTGGAGGTCAAACTGAAGCATGCTCGCAACCAGGTGGATGTGGAGATCCGTCGCCGACAGAAGGCTGAAGCCGTCTATGAGAAGCTGGTGTGTGGAACTGTTTGCACCTCTTTTGCAACCCTCTGGACTTCTTTTCTCCTGATCTGTCGTATCACAGCTTTATAGGTGCATTTAAAATACCCCAGTGGGGTTCATTGATTTCAAAACACACCCAAAAATTCACTTCTTACAGTTCCTAATGTTAATTTCTGTTACTGTCATGAAGCAATATCCCTCTGTATATATATTCTATCCTATAAACTACATATACTTACTGTTAAGGCTCATATCTTCCATGTTTTAAAAGGAACGACAGCTACAGCTGATCCGGGAGCTGTTGATATCGGAAAACAGCGGGAACAGTGTCCACCTGAGTGAGGAGCAGCGCTCGGCCCTGGCCTTCCTCAGTGCCCACTCCCAAGCAGCACAGGCTGCTAAAGCTAATCTCAACTCCAGTCACAGGTACGAGCCTCTGATGTGCTGTTTAGCTTTAGCCATTGCAATAATAAATGTGTGAGCCAAGAATTTATTCCTTTATGGTTTGGAATTTGTAGATTAACCACCATCGATGAATCTGCCTCCTTGATGTCAGACATCAGCTTTGACCAGACAGATGACTCGCTGGTAAATTATCCATCCAGACGAACAGTGTCTGATATTTCCCAGACTTCAGAGCTGTTTGCTTAACCATTATTATAAACAATTAAAATGGTAATGTACTTTTCCTACATAGGACTGGGATTCCTCTGCAGTCAAGAATGTGCGACTCCGTAAACGGCAGAAGCGAGTAAGTTATGCTTGTTTTAGCACCATTGGGAATCATTTTTCACTCACAGAGACTTTGTGACAATAGACAAGTGCCTCTAAATGCATGCTTTGTGATATGGTAGGAGATGAGGCACTTCCCAAACTGCACTCACAATTTTATTTTATTGGTGCTCCAGCACTGTTTCTATCACTCTTCATCACAGTGTCTTGTTCAACCACTTTAAAGTGCATTTTCTTGTCCTCAGCGATCCTCCAGAAAACTCGAGCTTCCTCCACAGATGACTAAAAAGTCCCGCTCCTCTGGACGCCCATCTGATAAGGTGAGGCTGGGTTATATATGACTGATGATTTGTCATGAGTCCATAAACATATAGTTCCCTTAGCACTAATAAAAACTGTACTCTACAGATCAATGAATCTATCGTGGCGAAAACCACCATCACTGTTCCAGCTAATGGCGGTCCTGTAGAGGCTGTGTCCACTATTGAAACAGTGCCATATGCAACACGAAGCCGGAAAAAGAGCGGTGAGAATGTTATTTTGTATCTGCTAATCTGAAATAAAGAAAAAAATGGTTTAGTTGTTATAGAGTAATGATCAAAACGTTTGCAACTTATCTGAAGAATAACGTGAAAAATAACATTTTGATCCAAAATGTTTCTCACCATCACTGTCTGTATCTGAGATTGCCACTATGGCAAATTACTTAAGAATGATTCCTCATCTTGTTATCCTAACGAGCCACTTAATTAAAAGTCTGAACTTAATCCTGCTGGTGCTGATATTTAAACTGTCAGCAGTGGGTCCATCCTGGGCAGATACCACCACAACAGACCAGTCTGAAACTGCGAGTGAAGCCCCGAGCACACCTGTGTCAGACTTCCCACCTGCTCTCCAAACACAGAGGGGAAGAGGAAGGAAACACCAGTTTATCCCCAAAACTGTGAGACTATTTTTCTTTAATGCAGATTGTATTTTAATAGCTACCTGGCCTGGTTCTGATGTACCACAATGTTTGCTTGTCTGGCTTTTTCTCTGCTCATAAAGGTGATCAGGTCTGAGGTCTGTGTACCTTGCGGCAGAAGAACAAAGTTTGGCAAACTATACTTGCGCTGTCAGGATTGTAGGGTGATTTCCCACCCAGAATGCCGCGATCGCTGCCCCCTGCCATGCAATCCTGTGGCGCTTAGCACTCCTATAAGAAACACAGAGGTAAGGAAACCTTTTTACTCACTTGCTATGGTTCCAGCTCGACCAGGCCGTCTTATGATTGATCTTTGCAGAACACGTTGGCTGACTTCACTCCATTCACTGCGCCGAAGATTCCCGCTTTGGTCATCTTCTGCATCAGGGAGATTGAGCGCCGAGGCCTTCATGAGGTGAGAGGTTTTGACCTGCGGATCACTCTTGTCAGCAGCTTCGGGAGCTTATTTGGACATGCTCCCTCTCAGGTTGGCCTGTACAGAGTCTCTGGCAGTGAGCGCCAGGTGAAGGAACTGAAGGAGAAGCTGATCAGGGGGAAGACACGCCCTGCTCTGGACAAAGTAGAAGACATTAACGTGATAACTGGCGTGCTGAAAGACTTCTTTAGAAATCTTCCCGAGCCACTTCTCACCTTCAGCCTGAACAAAGCCTTCATGGAAGCTGCAGGTGAGTACAAATAACATATTAGATGGCTGCATGAGTGTGTTCAATTCAAGATCCCAATTTGTCTGTCTCAAATGTGTATGAAATGAATTGTTGCAAGTATTAACCACTGCTTTCAGCAAGAGATTGATTTGTGTAAGTTTATTTAAATGACTCAACTCTGCAGTATTTGTGAAGCTTATTGAACATCTTGCTCTCTTGTAGAAGTCCAGAATGACAACAATAGCCTGGCCATGATGTACCACAACATCCATGAGCTTCCTCAACCCAACCGAGACACACTGGCCTGTCTCATGATTCATCTGCAAAAGTATTGGTCTTTTCTATCTCTGCTTCGTACCAGGGTTCCGCTTCCATATGCCTGATGTCTTTGTTGTCTATAGAGTGTCTCAAAGTGTGGACACCAAGATGAACGACAGCAACCTGGCCAGAGTGTTTGGACCCACACTCGTGGGTCACAGTGTTCCCGATCCAGACCCGATGACCATTCTGCAGGACACAAGCCGGCAGCCACGGGTGAGTTTGGAAGAAACATATGTTGTTCCCAGACGTGTTTCACACCAAGTCCCTGTCATTGCAGGTGATTGAGCGTTTGCTCAGCATCCCTGTGAGCTACTGGCACCAGTTTGCCTACCCAGAAGACACAGAGATGGACAGCGCTCTCCAAAGTGAAACTCCAGATTTAAAGGGTAACAACTTCAACTGTCAAATAGCCTGACGTAAATGTAATCTTTGAAATAGTATTTCGAAACAGAAGCTACCGACTGTGATTGAGTCCACTAACTTGTGTCATGTCGGGTTTCAGATCTCTGAGTGGGGATCCTGGGTCCAATTATTTATCTCATATCTCACATACTAATATAGAGTGCTGGTGATCACTGATGTCACTTGTCGGTGGTGACACATTGTGTAGGCTGATTTCAACATGGTTCTCACAATGGTACACTCTTAAGACGGGGTGGGCAAAGCAGTTCTAAAAGGGCTGGGGTGGTGCAGGTTTTTGTTTTAACTGATCGAGCGCATAGTAGGTATGGGCAATAACTTACCGTACAGAACCCCTTAGACACCTGATAGGTGAAAAGGTGGCCTCATGATCAGTTGGTACAAAAGCCTGCACCCGCTGTGGCTCTTTCTGAAACACTTTGCTCACCCCTGCTCTTAAAACGTAGCCCCCTTTAACTAACTGCAGAAATCACTGGGATTCTACATCTGCAGGTGCATGTCTCCTGAATCGCACCGATGTGTTGAGAACATCACTGAGTGATGTCAGTACTGTCTTTGTCTGCTGTGGTTTTGTCATGATTCCACTTCCTCCAGTTCTCTTTACCAGTTGTGTTTACAGACGACTCTTGACTCTCTTTGTGTTTGTGTTGACCTTCATCTTGTTTCCAGTGAGCATCCTGGGACCGGTGAGGACACCAGAGCACCAGATGATGAACAAGACGCCTTCGTCCAGCTCTCTGTCCCAGCGCATGTTCCAAACCCTCTCCAGCACAACACTGTACGTCCTTATCTCCCACATGCGTGACTCGAAGAGAGCCTGACCAAAGTGCTCAGTTTGACTTTTCATTTTTGGGTTCTTCACCTTTAGATTTGGAAGCAAGAACAAAGCATCGACTCTCTCGAACCGCCAGGCCAACTTCTTCGCCTCGCCTCAGTTGAAGTGATGGAGAGTGGAGGAGATGAAGGTGACCCACTTTTAAATGTTGGGCTGCTAGCTGCAATAACCAAATCATAACTATGCTTAAACAGTGTGCAATTTCCAAAGTGTTATTTTTAATCAATGCATATCTGCACATACCTTCACTACACTTTTGTATTACTAATAACTGTATTGTTTACTGTAATGTAGTGCGTAACTGCCAAGGTCTTTAGGAAGCTAATCTCCTTTTGTAACCTCCACTAGTCTGGAATGTGTCATTCAATCACTTTTATGTTCATGTTTAACAAACCTGTGGTTATAACCGCAGAATTGCTCGCCAAAAAACGACTGCCGTCTGATTTGGAAGACAAATCATGCTATTTTTTTTTATGTTTAACAAGGATGTTTTAAATGATCCCAGCCACCTTGAACCAGGTTTAAACGTTGCAATGGTCTTTAAATGGGAGAACCGAATCGGTGTGGAGAGCTCGTCACTATTTTTTTTTCGCTTCTGGGTGTTCTCCACTAGAGGACGCTGCGGCATAACGTTTGAAACTCCTCCGCACCCAGCGGCTCTGCTTTGCACAGAACTAGTCCGCAACACTGACACTAGTGCTCATAGTAGATAAAAACAGTAGATGAAGGGTTATTTATGTCATAATGGCAGACCTGTAAGAAATGTAGGCAAGAAAAGTATGTGCTTACTGCCAAATGAGTCAGTGCTGAAAGAGCCAGTTCTTCTCTCTGAGACGACCCGTGTTGGAGCCGCACAGAGGAAACCATCATGTGGACTGAAGTTCTGAACTAGTGCATCCAAACCACCGGCAGCATCATGTGCCAAAGTGAGAACTCTGTTGGGATATTCTACCACTGTGCTGCTGTATCTGTATTTTCTTCCTCTGTGCCTTTACTTGTCTGAGTGCAGTCTTTTGTTGAAAAAAAAATCTTTGTGTTTTAGTCTGGCAGATTGGATTAAACGCGAAGTTCAACTATGTTTGAGCTGAAAAGAAATCCAAAACAAGTGTTGTCTCGTTTAATATTGAACTGAACACTAAACCTGTGCCGGTTGCTCTAACGGTGTTCGAACATTATACAGCAGACGGTGCCACCTGGTGGCCACTGAAAATCAGTGCACAGTCATGAAACCTCATCAGCCCACCACTGGTGTGTAGTACAAATATGTAGAGAGTTGATCTGTTGTGCTTTATTTTAGCATCTGGACAGAAAGCATTGTGGCAATGAGAAACCCCTCAATGACACACATGGATAGAAACATGTGTGCATTTACTTTCTTTATTCTACTTTGTGGGGACCAATTCTTGACAAAACACTATCCTTGTGAGGACAGTTTGCTATTGTGGGGACATTTGGCTGGTCATTATAGTAAGGTTTAAGTTTAATTCAGAGTAATGGTTAAGGTGAGCCATGTATTTTTTGTTTTTTGGATGGTTAGGTTTTAGGTGAGAGGCTGGGTAAAGGGTTATGGCAATGAGAAACCTTACGCTGTCTCCTCAAGGATTAAAAAAAAAACAACAACCTGTGTACTCTAGTATTGGACTGCAAAAAACTGAGGGGAATGTTTTACTTCTCACTGCATGTGGGAAATAATTATTGAAATTAATTTATCATAGTCACTGTGAATAAAGTGAGCCATATGTCACGTCTTCACTCCGACAACTGCCCAATTATTGGATTAAAAATCATCGCCTGAAAGATAATCATCTAGAATAAAAGCATTGAAGATGTTATCGAGCCTCATTACACAATTAACTCATTATTCTCTCATATTCAGTGTAGCAGTCGAAACGCGACTTCAGACTCCAACGATGCAGGTTTATTTTTCACTCCAACACAATTGTTAGCACTTTTACCTGCAGTCAATTCGATTCTCAATTTGAAACCCATATTCCATCATGAAAACACAATGATGGGAACATAATCTTGAGTTGAACAGCAAACTCCTCATCCTTCTGCTCATCGTTCTGTGGAAGGAACAGAAATCTTTCACCAGGATCAAATCCTTGTGTTTTTACGCACAGCTGAAATGGACTTGGACTCGCACCAAAAAATAAAACATTGCGTACAACTTGGTTCTTCACGACAAAACACATAAAATCTACTAAGACAATGGTTATAGAGACGTTTGGAGGAAAGTAACAGCGGTGATTGAATATGACGGCAGTGTTTGTATAATGAACACCCCGATGTTTATCGCGCTGAAAGGTGAATACAAATGTCCCCGTGCTCCATGTAAGCGCAGGGAACAGCTCTCTTGCTGACAGGCGTAGGGCTCCATGTTAGCAGTCTTGCGACATGATGCGTATCCCCATACAGGAGGGGTGATACGTTACATTGCAGTATATTGTAATTACAATCATCATTTTAAAGGTGAAACCAGATGATGCAGTACAATATTACGTTCATGAAATGAACTTAATTCAGTACAGTCAGACTTTCAGTTAAATTTTGCAAAATTTAAACAAGCAAAACAACTCTGGTGTACATAAAGAAAATGCTCTTTGTATTAAACATGTCACGAATGCAACATGTCCTTTTATCTAAGTATTAAATATTGATCTAGCTGACTAAAATGATCAGGCATCATCAAGTTTTGCAATATTTCAGCAAAAAAATATGGATTCTATGTTGTGCAATCAAGTTTCGCAATATTTGAGTTTAGCGATATTTTCTTACATACCTAAACAGACAGGGCTTCGCGCGGCTCGGTCTGTTCCATGTAAAATCCTTCATCTGCAAATTCTGCATTTCCGTCTGTGATGCGGTGATTGTGGAACTCATAGGGCCCCATTCTTTGCTGCAGCTGTCTTCAGTTGTGTTGCTCCTGATGTGCATGCGTAGGTGTGTCAAAATTCATTTCCGAATTTTTGCGTTATTTGTGTCGCTGTTGGTGTGCGAAGGCCGTAGCTGTACAAATCACAACATTACGACAAATAACAATTTCCAAGAAATTATGGCTCATTTCCATTCTGAGGGCCAAGGTCATTTTGGTGCCTGTAAGGAGCTCTTTCCTGTGTGTGGGGGGAGGCCACGGGGCAGACCCAGGTCTATATGGAGGGACTGCAGCACGGAGAGCAAGATAAACCATGACAATCTCGTAGAAAGTGATAAAGTGACATTTTCCTACGTGGAAAAAAAAAATGGAAGTCAGCATTCAAGGTTGTATTTGAGGGAGGTAAAGCATATGTGAAATGAGGGTAAACTTCAAAAGGTTATTTTCATTTCCAAACAGACCTGAATCAGAACCAGGTGAGTAACCTTGTCGACTGAAACAGTTCTCATTTCAGCTGCCGTGTTGACCGCGGTCATTTGAATCTCCACCGCGCACCAGCGCTCTTATCTGAGGTCGAGCGGGAAATGAATGATGATGGTTCGGCTCGGTCCAATTGTCGCCACCACCATTTCCATCATCTATTGGGCCGAGCGACAGCGCCGTCAGGTCAGACAGGAATTAAAGCCGGGATCATTGACGCACCTTAGTGATTCCATGAAGAGCGAGGCGAGCGCGCCCGCAGAGCTGCGCTCACTGTGACATACATTCCAAACGACCTCATTCAACACGGTCCCGCACCCTGGGAGAGCTGGGCCCAGCTGCTCCCCACACCGAAGAGGAGACCCTCCAAAATGTTTGCATTTCCAATTAGCATTAATAGTTCATTAGCCTGGAATCGGGTCTCCTTTGTGTTGATCTGTCCGCTCATCTGGGGATGGTGTGTTTATTTATGTGGCGCCGCGCAGCAGCCGCTCGCCGGCTGCAGCCCTCAAACAGCTGGCTGCGCGTCTGCGGCGCTCTTCCACAAGTGCGCTTCCACCGCGCCGTGAGACCACCGGGGCCAAGCGAGAAACTCGTCCAATTAAGAGCTTTTAAATAAATTACATTCTCAGCCCGCAAACACAGAGCCGCAGCCACGCAATCGGATTCCTTTACCGTAGTGAAGAATATGATGAACATCCCTGGAAGCTGCAGTCAGTCAATAGATGCTTCACTTCATACAGCTGTTGCTCTTATTGATGAACTGGGGGAGTATCCGTGTTGAACCGCGGCTCTGTAGGATCTGCTTTATCTTGCATCCAATAATGTCAGCACCTCAGAGATGTGAACTCAATAGCTGTCAGTCAAGCTTCCGACGAATGCGTCGGTACATTTACAGAGGCAGTTAACAAGAGGAGGGCAGCACGCTTGATAGCTGCTGCCTGCTATTTCAACGGTGGCTTCCTTTAACTAGCCAATAAATAAAGATGCTTAGAAATAATGACGTGCGATTGAAACGATTTTGTGTCACTGGTGAAGTTCTGTTTCTTTTTTTTCCTTGATTAATATTAAGATTTCATCTGCCACAATGATGCACCCTGCAGCTAGTGTTCAATCATGATACTAATAAAGCACAGACAGAATAAATATCTGTCCTATTATTTCATGTTGACATTCTAAATATAAATAGTAATGACACTACACTTGTTTCCTCCAACAACCCAACAGATCAGACGCAACCTCAGAACAACATGCTAACAGCAGAACATTGGAAAGATTGTTAGCCACCCTGATTTAGAGCAGATGCAACATGGCCGATTCCTTTGCCATTCATTGAGAGTTAACTCATCTTTAGTGAGATTAATTGAGATTAAAATTTTAATCATGGTCACGTGTCAATGTGACAGTCAAAAACAAATTAATTTCCATGACATTTTCAGAAAATGACGGCACTAGGACAATGAAACGATGATCCAGTTGAGCACTTCCAGTGTGGACAGCAACTTTGTAATCACATATAAAATCACATTGTGTGTATTTGTGTGCTTTTTTCCCCTCATACAACTTCTTTTCATCACATTACAACTGGCCGAATTCCCTTATTCTAATGTGCGCCATGTGTAATGGTCTTAAAAAGACAAATATTAAAGTAAAGAAATGAGGACACTGGATTCCGATGTCTCCACCCAGACAGCTTTGGCTAGAATTTAATAAAATGATGTACACAGGCACAAGCCTAAACAACACAGTTATTCATAAAACGGATACATAAAGAAAATAATGGTTGTTATACAAAGTCGAATTGACACAACGCTGACCTCAACTGCTAACTGCTACACTACCTAACAAATACAGTGGTACCTCGGTTTTCGAACATCCCGGAATTCGAACAAATCGGAGTTCGAACAAAAATAAAACCCCACCCGAAAATCCAGAACTCGAACACCCATGAAAAAAGCTGGAAAACCATAGCGTGCGCGGACCGATCAGCTGACCCACAACGCGCTTTGTTATTGTGTATAACGCAGCCTCTGTATGCAGACGTGTCCCGTTAGCTACATTTACGGACTGTTTTTTCTTCATATTGAGGTGTAAAACCTTTCCTGTCTCCGCACTGGACCGTGGTAGAGTGTCACAGGGGAGGTGCTCACTCTCCACACCTCCGAGGCTGGAGCGCTCACTCCAGGGTTTGATGTCCTGTTGTGGGCTGGAGCTGGGACAGGGATGAGGCGAGTCTGGGACAGAGCGTTACTTGGTTTATGACTTTGTCACAGCCAAACTGCACAGAAGCGCACATTCAGAGCTGGACACGCACCGGGCACCTCTTCACTTCTGGAGAGACCTCACTCACTCGGCAACCCCTCCCACATGCAGCGGCCACACACATAGACGAACAGCGCACCTGCAGCAGACACTCTACATTCACTCCTACAAAAGCCTATTTTAAGGCTTGGAACACATTATTTCTTTTTCCATTCATTGTAATGGCAAAAATCAATTCAGATTTCCAACAAATCGCTTCTCGAACGGCCGTCTGGAACGCATTGTGGTCGAGAACCGAGGTACCACTGTAATGAACATTTAACGCAAAATAATCTAAACACTGACTAAAAACACTCTATACCGCAACATAACACGCACACATTCGTCACCGCTCTACAACTTGAAATCAGAAGGATTAGGTTATAACCTGATATAAAAGTAAACACCTTGTGGGTGACCTAAACCCCGCCCCCGGCCCATTGCCCTCCAGACACGCCATGTCAACGACTGACCTTACAATTTACTTTGTAAAAAAAAAAAAAAAACAGGGTGTAAATGTATCTTACAATTAAAAAATATGAGTTAGCTTTGTAAATGATTGTTTAAAGTTTGGAACTGATCTGCAGTTCCTCCTCTCATCAGTGACAGACATCCGCCGGTAAACAAATACGGCGCCCACGATGACCAAGCTACTGCTGCAAAAGTGTTGAAAAACAACAAATTTGGATCTTGTTCGATGACAACAGAAACACTCTTTTCATGCAAAGTAGTGTGACGACACTACAAGTTGCGCATCATACAGGCACTGACATTTTGGGAGTCCTGTTCTGGATGCAGGAGGGCGTCCATTTGTTCATGTTTTGCAGTTTGTGGCGTCCTCCTAGCTAAAAGCCTGTGTCGCAGTAAAGGCAGCTTCAGTGGGAATGAAGCATGATGGGCCGAGCGCCTCCTCTCCGATCTCACAAGACAGAACTAATCAAAAACAGATATTTATTAAATAGACTAAAGAGAATAGAAAAGCGAAAAGGTAAACACATTATCAACCCACCACACTTTCTCCAATGAAGCTTGTCTTTTCTGAGACAAAAACAACGACCTCCATGGGGTCATTGATGCCCACCCCGGTGTGAGTCAGTGAAGTTTCAGCGGTGTGTGATTTCAGTGAATCTCTGATCACAGGCTGAGGAGTGGATTTCCACGCCAGCTGAGCTAAAACATTTGCTCCTAGTTATTGACGTTGCAGCTCACGTGACGATCAATGTGTTGGTGTATTAAGTAGGTGAACTCACGACGTACAAAACTCAGTCGATGCTGCGTCTATAAAAATGAACTAGCATCTGCCACAAGACTTTCCAAATGGCTTGTTGCATTTCTGTGCACTACTGTTCTCATTCTGCCTCTTCTTCTCCTCCTCCTCCGACTATTTATCCTTCCCTGCTCTGTCTCTCCCGCCCTTCCTTTGAATCGAACTGCCGTCTTAGCCCGCTACGCCGCGTGGTCGATACCTTGTTACCACAGAGAAATCAATTATCTCCAGCGAGCAGCGCGGGTAAGAAGCAATAATGAAAGAATGCTCCTCCTTCCCAGACGTTGGCGCTGATCATTAAATATGAATTTATTTAGATTTATGGAGCAAACCTGCGCCTGAGTTTGTCTTTTATTGACAGCACAACTTCCAGAGCTGCTTACAGGTGCAAACTGAGAAGTTGTGGTCAAACGTAAGGTCAGGTTATTTGAATAACTGCCCAAAAAACTCCACAAAACAGCAGCCTCGCCCGTGTCAAGGACTCATGACTTGGCTAAAGAGCAGGTACGCTGGTGAGCAACTCTGGAATCAAGTGAAGAATTGCCAGGTTATCAAACGGCTTCATAACCAAGATGATAGTAGTTATAGATTTTTCAAATGGATTTTTAGTTTTTAATATTTGTCTTAAAGTTTCAGTTTAGTTTTAGTGTTAGTTTCAATTTTCTGTTTTGGTTTATTGTAGCTTCAAATGGTTTTTTTTTTCACAAGATTGACGATCGAATGCTCAACCAAAGATGCCTTTTAAAAATGCACTATGTTTGGAAAGATGACACTTTCTCCCAACTTCCACCATTGAGATGGATGGATGATCATGTTCAGACTTGAAGATGGAGTCTTGATCAGCCCTGGAGAAGAGGAGCTGAGTCTGAGGGCAAATCTCAGGAGCGCTCATGTAGAAGATGATGACATGAGGTTCTGCTCGACTTCAAGCTGATCTCTACAAAAATATCTATGCTGCGCAACAAAAATTCATCCTGAATTGAATATAAAATACTGTACTTTCAGTTACACATATGCATTCTTGCTGTCCAGACATAAAGCATTATGACATTAGACCAATAAAATTAAGCGCTCACAGCGCTGTTTGACTGTGTGTATCTTTAATATCTTATATTTATATATATATATAAATTTAAAGACAATTGAAAGCTTTTATTTTTTATTTCACACAGGTTCCATTCCTCAATGTGAATCATGCAAATGGTACATATATTCATTTGTAATATTTTTAAATGCTAATATAAACTATTATAGCAGTCACCACAATGACAGGTCGCTCACAGTGGTCCAGGTGACCAGTTTGTGTGTTTGCCCAGACACATGAAAAATCAGAGCGAATGTAGGTGAGCATATATTTAGAATGATTCATTTTAAGAAGGTTAGAGATCTTCGAGGACTCCCAGAATACATGCAGCTGTTTTGATACTGGAGCTTGAACGATGAGAGTCATTTAAAGAAGCTTTGGTTCCAATGCTGCCAACTTGGAAAAGTCCTCCTGCTGCTGTATTGTGTGACTGGAGAGTTGACAGTGACGACAGACATGTAGGTGAGCACGCAGGTGTTCTCCTGCCGAGTGGCTCCTGTAATGAGCGGCTCTGCAGGCTTGCCTGACAGCTGCTTCTCAACGTGGGGAAGAAACTTGCCCGGATGGCCTCGCCCCAGTTTGGAGGGGGAGAAAAATCGGCAAATGAGAGAAAGGAGTGCGAGGCTGGGTTTTGCTCTTAAGGCAGCAATAAATTCCATTTTAATAGGGCACTACGAGCAGGAGCAGGCACTCAGCAGTCTGTTGTGTTTGATGCCAAATTGTGCAGAATAAACAGATTTGCTATGCAGCTGGTTCTTTTTCCTGTTTCCTCACGCGCTATCTCCTCGACCCTCTTCAGCATCAAGCCGTCTGACAGAAGCTGTATGCTTTGGTTTGAAGTATTTCCACTTAACCATTTACTCATCAGAGAGCCATCTTTAGTGAGGGAAGTGTAAGCCACATCTGGATCCATTTCCCACCTCTGGGGATCATGCAAAAGTTCATGGAGCTCACAAGCAACACAGCGGAAACACGTTCCAGACGGCTTCATCTTGCCTCCAAAAGCTGTTCCGCTTTTGCCATGGAATACTGACCCAGAAAGTTCAGTGTTTGAAATAGGATTCAAAATACGTGTTAATATTAAGGCTCTCAAAGTTAATGCGCTAAAATCATCTCAACTATAGTCGATCGTAATGCTGCTGTTTTTGATAAAGCGCACGTGCTTCTCCACATGAGCGTTTTGAATGGCCCTCCGTCTGTTCCGTGGTACGGAGCCGAGTAGTTCAGAAAGCCTCGTGAGCCTTTTAACCTGAAACTGGACTCCAAAAGAGCGAATGCTGCTGCATTTAACAGGGAAGTATCACTTTTGTCGGGGCGCTGCCCTGCCAACTGTCTTCACATCTTCCTTTAAGTTACATTTAGAACAGATGCAAAAGGTGAGATTAATTCCCTGGTAACTGCAGGCTGACCAATGCTTTATTGCGATGAACCGTCATGAAAATGTTACTCGATTGATAGCCATAGTGAATGCAACGGCACAGTAGTGAGTACATCATCTTATCCTGAATCCTTCCAAACCTGGAAGCTCATATTTCCTCTCACCGGCTCCTCATCAACCTGGAGTAAAAATCACAGTACTCTTATGAGAATGCTGGCCCCCTCTTTCTCTTGACATCATGGAGCAAGACGTGCGCACTCAGTTCAGGAGGCTGAACCTTCGGAAGGCGGCAGGTCCGGACAGAGTTTCCCCTGCCATCCTGAATCATTGTGCTGCTGAGCTGGCTCCAGTGTTCACGGACATCTTCAATGCTTCCTTGGTGTCCTGTCATGTTCCTGCCTGCTTTAAGTCCTCCACTATCATCCCTGTTCCCAAGAAGGCCAGGATCACAGGACTGAATGACTACAGACCGGTGGCACTGACGTCTGTGGTCATGAAGTCCTTTGAGCGCCTGGTTCTATCTCACCTGAAGTCCATCACTGCTTCTCACCTGGACTCATTGCAGTTTGCCTACAGAGCCAACAGATCTGTGGACGATGCAGTGAACCAGGCCCTTCATTTCGTTCTGGAGCATCTGGACTCCCCAGGAACCTATGCCAGGATCCTGTTTGTGGACTTCAGCTCTGCCTTTAATACAATTCTTCCAACTCTGCTTGAAGACAAGCTTCGCCAGCTGGACGTGCCTGACTCCCTCTGCAGATGGATTACAGACTTCCTGACCAGCCGAAGTCAGCGTGTGCGGCTGGGGACGACTGTCTCTGACACTCGGACCCTCAACATTGGGTCTCCTCAGGGCTGTGTTCTCTCTCCATGGCTCTTCTCCCTGTACACTAACTGCTGCACCTCCAGCCACGAGTCCGTGAAGCTGATCAAGTTTGCGGACGACACCACCATCATCGGGCTCATCTCAGATGGAGATGAGTCGGCTTACAGGAGGGAGGTGGAGCGGCTGGTGTCCTGGTGCAGCAACAACAACCTGGAGCTCAACGCTCAGAAGACAGTGGAGATGATCATGGACTTCAGGAGAGTAACAGCTCCTCTGTCCCCTCTCATGTTGGCTGGTTTATCCATTCCTATTGTGGACTCCTTCTGCTTCCTGGGAACCACCATCACTGAGGACCTCAAATGGGAGTCAACCATCAGGTCCCTCATCAGGAAGGCCCAGCAGAGAATGTTCTTTCTGAGGCAGCTACGAAAACTACGACTGCCGACGAAGTTGCTGGTGGAGTTCTACACGGCCATCATCCAGTCCATCCTCACCTCCTCTATCACTGTCTGGTACAACAGCGCCACCTCCAGGGACAAGAGCAGACTGCAGCGCATCGTACGTTCTGCTGAGAAGGTGATCGGTTACAGCCTGCCACCTCTTCATGACCTGTATGCCTCTAGGACCCAGAGACGTGCAGGTCGGATCAGAGCCGACCCTTCTCACCCTGGACATAGACTGTTTGTTCCTCTTCCCTCTGGCAGGAGGCTACGGTCCATCCAGACCAGAACCTCCCGTCACAGGAACAGCTTCTTTCCCTCGGCCGTCAGACTGTTAAATTCATGAACAGCCTTGTTGTAATGCTATTCTATTTATTTTATTTTATTTGTTTTTTGATGCACTTTATTCCAAGGCACTTTCCTAGTCAGTGGGCTCCCCACTGACCATGGCAATAAATCTGATTCTGATTCTGAATTCTGATTCTGAACAAGGTGGAACCAGACGCTGAAGACCTTGTGGTGATTTTCAGTTGTTTTCCAGCGTAGGCTAAATGTTATATATATATTTTTCCGGACTATGTTCACTGTACATCTAGCAAGAGCCTCAGAGCACCGGCGCACCTCCCACTGCTCCCGGAGTCTTCCTGATTTATGTGTTGTTTTGTGACACTGAGCTCACACACACGTTTCCCTCAGACCCCAGCATGCATGCAGGTGTGTGTTTGTGTGTCTCCTCCTGCATGGCTGCATCACCATTCTCGTAATTGAATGTGAATGTGTGTGCAGGGGGGCATGATATGGAATAGTGGAGGCGCATGTGCATGAATGCTCGAGTGCTTTGGAGGGGCTGGACATGCCATGCGTGCAGGTGTGTGCTTCTATGTGTGTGTCTGCCTTAGAATTTGGGATTGTTTTTTTCTGCATCGCTGAGCGAGAATACAAACCTCTCTCTCTCTCTCTCTTATATATATATATATATATCTGTATGTAAAAGTAAATATACATTGGTTCTCAACACACACCCCAAAGCGGACCTTTATAGCCGAGAGAAATCATTCTGGTATCCTGCTCTGTTTGTGTGTATTGCTCACAGAGGACTCGCCACATAATCATTCAACATCATCCCATAAATGATTCAGACTGTAAAGGTCCACATTAACTACCAACCTATGTGTGTATCAAAGCTGCTCATTTTATTCTCCTTTCCAGCAGCCGATATTTAAAGTGCAGCTCCACGTTTGGCCACTAGGACGCACTGTTGCACCCTGTAGTCATGGCAGCAGAAAACACACCCATTCATTCCAGCCGTATCCACAACGCTGTCATCTATAGCTCCCTGGTGGTTGTTAGGATATGGGAGTGGTATTTTTTTTTTGTCTTGTTCCCTGCTGAAACTTTAAATTGAGGTGATAAAGCTTTTCTTTGACATTATACGCACAGGTGACAGGCATGAACCTCGTCCTCTCTTGCATGTTGCCTTGGGGAGGCAGCACTACATTGAGCAGATCCCAGGTCACGCACGCGTGTCAACGCAGGTCGGTCGTGGAGAGTATAGCGTCACAGGTGTAGTGCACACGTTCATTTCTCCGATGAGCTTCCACGGCTGTCTGGGACTGTTAGGTTTGAATTTCTCACTCCGGGAACGTGTTAACAACCCACACGTCTGCAGTCGTGAAGAATAGAACTGAAGAGTAGAACAGGGAGTAGTGTAACCACAGCACAACTTCTAACATCCAGCTGCATGATGTCACCTTTCTACCTGAGGAATCAGACTGCACGGACACGTTCAAACGATTCATCAGGCTCTAAACTTATGAAAGAGTGGAGCATCATTTTCACACATGAACGTGAGAACTTGAGAATCTTCGGGATGTAAAGAGGGTTTGGTGGATTCCTTTCTCATTCCTCAACCAGAGTCCTCAAAAATGGGCACTTCTGCGGCGTGCGAGCACTGTGCCGATTCTCAGGACGCTACGTTGAGGAGCATGATCCTGGAAGTTTCTTCCTCAATTTTAAGATTCGGGTCAGCTACCTCAGGACTGAGGAAAACTACCCAGAATGCTTTGCATATTTTCAGCCAATAGAAAACGGTGTCCCATGCGGCGAAGAAAGTGAGCTGCAAATGTAGGTACTTTTTTGTTGTTGTTAATGGATATAGAAATATTATAAAACCATTGTTTTATCTGAATTTATGCCCAATTTATGGATTATTTAAATCATTGTTGTGTGACATTTACTTTAATTTTACCATCTTTTGTCAATCTTCTACTGAATTGACAGACTGACCGCAGCTCAAGCGTAATGCTGCCCCCCACAGTCTGAGGAAGTAGCTGCATTTTAAGGGCCATTTTCATGCTGTGGATGGAGCTCTGCCTTCATTTCCTCTGTATTTCTGCATGTTCCCACAAAGCTTATGGATACAGACCCACCGGAGCAGTACCGCACACGTAACTCTAAAGAGACATGAAGATAACTGGTGGATATATTAGTGAAGAACAATCCCAACATGGAAGCATGTGGTCAGTGACGCTAACATGGTTTTAAACGGTACAATTTCATACATAAAGGGAGCATTAATGGGCCTTAAAGGGAGTCCCATTTCTATGTCACACATAACACATAACAGTGTCCCTTAACACTTGGATTTAGGGATAAGGTTGTGGGTTAAAGAAGGAATTGGAATTCACTTAACCAAAGAACTTAAGAAACAATGCTGCAGTGACTACGGTAGTGCAACTAATAGGTGAACAAGAGTGAGGCGTATGGACAGAGAGTTGTACGACCAGAAACCTGATGAACACGAGAAGTAATGGATGAAGAAGTGACAGTGAAAAAGACCAATGCCTCGCCCTGATTCTTATCGAGCAACACCTGGCTCTCACTGTATCTAACATTCACAGGTTACAGACAGAAATCTGGGAATCAACAATCTGTTTGGGGAAAGAAAATATATAAACACTGGCGGAAATGACACAAACCGTTCTCCTCTCTGCTCCTTTTGATCCCTCAGATCAAGTTGAGATGAAAGAGTGTTGTATGTTTAATGTGAAATAAACATTTTTTGGGCGGCCAGTGTTTTACTTTATTCATATCTGGCAATAAATCTGTGCTTAAAGTTCCTAGAGCAGAGGTGTGGAACTGGATCACGCCAGCCGCCAACATTTCAAACTCCAAACTAAATCAATAGTTATTGAACAACAGTAAAAGCCATTCTTTTGTTTAAAAAAAAAAAAAAAAACAGTTCAAACACAAACCAAAATCAGGATCCATTTGAATAATTGCATGCTAATTTTGACGCAGGGCCTCTCTGTGGTTTGCTTCAAAACACACAACCTGTCCAACCGCCACCACTGACTCACAGCACTTTTTTTTTTCAAACCATCTTTCATCTTTCATAATTCTCCCCAATCCCGTTACATCTTTTATTTTTAATTTTTCTTTCCTTCTTGAACATTTTTTCCAGATTCATTACTAAGGTAAATAGGTCATTGTAAACTATACAAAAAAATCATACGACAAAATAATAAAATTATATATATATATATATATATATATATATATATATATATATATATAGAGAGAGAGAGAGAGAGAGAGATAGAGAGAGAGAGAGCTTTTGTGGGTCTCATAAAATAATTTACCGTTCCATGTCAGGCCTGGGTTTGACATATATTTTCTCTACTCGCTATATATTCTATTCAAGATTTTGTTTTGAATTGACAAGGATTACCACAATTTTGAGCATTCATGTCATAGAAGCTTGGAGAAAAGATCAGAAGGATCAGAAAGAGTTGCTGTTTGCAGATGACATGCACCGGTCTTCACAATTGAACACGAATATGATTGAATATTTATTCTTGAGATGGTGCTGCAGAGATAAAGAAAAAAAAATCCTTACGTTTTATTAAGAATTTTTATCAATAGAAAACTACTCCCATCATCATTGTGACACACAACTGATCACTCCTCCTACAACAAACTTGCATTAAAATGACTCAGTACTGAAGCTTTGGTTTTCGTTCATCCAGACCACAACGTTTCAAGATGCCGCTCAGTCAATGCTTTGGGTAATTGTACTGCTTTGTGTGATATGTTCGGCCCAATGGCTTTCTAACAGCAGCATTTATCTTCTTCATGCTCACGCAGTCCTCCTCCTCAAGGCTCCTCTGTGCAAACAACCGGCTGCTTTGCTTTTCGACCGGGTCAGAGTGTTGCCATTTTCTGGTTCAATGGATTTTGAGTCTAATTTATGGCTCAACAGATGCAATCGGTCCTCCTGGCAACCTGTTCTGAGTGGCGCTGACCGCAGCGCAAACCTATTGTCGGGCCAGTCCCAGTGCTTCTTCCCTGGGTGTCGCATCAGGTTTGACTTGAATCTACCACACTAAAGTGAGCAACTTTTAATGATGGAGTCGGCAGGAGCCCACTGGAGCCACCTGTGTGTCGGCTCCTGTGTGAAGTTCCCTCTTTTGGATGCAAGTTTCTTTGTTGGTTTTGATTAAAGCCTGAATATAAATTAGCGCTCAAATTAACATTTGCACTTTATGTTGCAAATGTGACATTTATGTTGAAGAGCTCATGCAAGATTCGGTGATTAAATGAGTTTCAAGAGCCACCGGCGTTTGCTTTTTGTTTCGAGCATCACGAGACGGATGTGGAGAGGACAGAGGAGAAGGTATGAATGATGACACGCCTCTGGAACTGTGCATAGATCTGCAGCATGAAATGATCACGTCTGATTCTACAGAGGTGCTTCTGCTGAATCACGCCAACTAAGTGTAAATCTAGTTCAAAGTGAATCAAAGCAGGAACTAAAACGAGAAGCCAGAACCGGAACCAAGCCTTTGTGAAGTCACTGGAGGTGGATCCTTTAGAATGCAGGTCAAAAAGCTCTTCAGCTTCAGATCAGAGGAGAAATGGTGAAGCGTTGCATGACATCTGGATGATGTTCTAATGGAGCCAGTGAGCATGGAAGCTGTTCTTCTAACCAAAAGATGGAGAGCGTCATGAGAAACAGGTGAAGCAAGTTTGGCTGCTTTGCATCTCCATTTTGCCCTGAAAGTTTGTCTAGAATGAGTTTTGAAACCAAGTGCAAATTCCCAGGGTTTTCCAATGAAAACAAACTGCAAACCATGACAGCAACCTGTCAAAACAGCACAGAAGCTATCAAAACATTTGTGAGGAGGTGTCAATACTCGCCGTTAAAAGACCCAGTTGGTCCCATTGTCCCAAACCCATGACCTGTTTGGTACTGCTGACCCTTCTGAAGAGAGTTTTACATTCCATTAACATTAGCGTTCAGTGTTGACGTCCGTCTCTGATCCTTTCAGACACTTCATCCTCTCACAATAGAGTCATCGCTTCCACAACGATAGAATCAAAACAAGTCCTTGGTTCTGACGAATCTGCTCTTCTTCCTCCAAAACCGTTATACTGATATTATACTGATATTATGCCTCTACTTCCACTGCTTCAGTGCACTGGTGTTTGGCACCTCCACTGACTTCACAAGATAGCGCCGACATTTGACCCATTAATGAGACCCTTGTCAGAATTACAATGGATTTTATTGTAGGAGATTGAAACCAAATTCTATAGAGTTTTTTTGTATATGCAGAATGAAAACACAGCATTTCTTTCTAGTTATACAGTGGTACCTCGGTTTTTGAACGTCTCAGAATTCGAACAAATCGGAGTTGGAACAAAAATTTCGAGTTTTTTTTTGCTTTGGATTTCGAACGAAAATCCAGAACTCGAACGCCCCCGAAGAAAGCCAGGAAAAAACAACCTGCACGGACCGATCAGCTGACCCACGACGTGCTTTGTTATTGTGTATAACGCAGCCTCTGTATGCAGACGTGTCCCGTTAGCTACATTTACTGACTGTTTCTTCTTCATATTGAGGTGTAAAACCTTTCCTGTCTCCACACTGGACCGTGGTAGAGTGTCACAGGGGAGCTGCTCGCTCTCCACACCTCCGAGGCTGGAGCGCTCACTCCAGGGTTTGATGTCCTGTTGTGGGCTGGAGCTGGGAGAGGGATGAGGCGAGTCTGGGACAGAGCGTGACTTGGTTTATGACTTTGTCACAGCCAAACTGCACAGAAGCGCACATTCAAAGCTGGACACGCACCGGGCACCTCTTCACTTCTGGAGAGACGTCACTCACTCGGCAACCCCTCCCACATGCAGCGGCCACACACATAGAGGAACAGCGCACCTGCAGCAGACACTCTACATTCACTCCTACAAAAGCCTATTTTAAGGCTTGGAACGCATTATTTATTTTTCCATTCATTGTAATGCGAAAAATTGATTCAGATTTCGAACAAATCGCTTCTCGAACGGCCGTCTGAAACGGATTGTGGTCGAGAACCGAGGTACCACTGTATTTGATTTTGCTTCTTTAATACTGTCACGATCCCCATAAAATGACTGGAACGGCCTGGTTTGGTCCCCTGAGTTCGACACATGACAGACAGACACTTCCTCATCTGCAGTGTTCCTCTAAGGGCTCAAAACGCTTTAGCTTTGTTTGTCGTCATAACAGAAGTTTGAAAGGAAGATACAGTTTGAGAATGTAAATCTTCAGGGTCTTAGAGGGTGTATAATGTGGTTTTGGGGTGATCAAGTCGTCTCAGACAGATACACATAAGAGGCAAGAGTAAAGTCAGAAGTGATTGACAAGCAGCAGCTGGAAGGGAGGATAACAGCAAAATGGAATCCACAGTGTCACCAGAACAAAGTGTCACTCACAGAGACTCATTAAAACAGAGCGGGCTTTGTTAATGAGAAACCCAAATTCTGCTGATTACACGCGTGCCTGTATACCTTTGACAAACTTATCAGTAGAAGTGTTCAGCCGGAGAATAAAAGGCTTTTAAAAGTATCTTTCAATTAAGGCGTGTCCTCGCGCCCTCACGTCCGATTTCATGACGGTAAATAAAGGATCCTTTAATGCAGCAAGTCCAGGCCTGGATGGAGGAAAGAACAGACAGAAGCTGCCTGAAAGAGTTTAAGGTCGTAAAATCCCTTTGCATCCAGAGTGGGAGCTCTGTGTTGGGTCTATGATCAGTCTTGTTTGCTGTTGGTGTGTGGCGTTTCTGCAGTCCAGTTTTCAATTCGGAGGGTCAGATGCAGTTTGCATCTCTGCTTCTTATTCTGAGTATGAAGTTGTTTAAGTCCAAATACTAGGAAAACCCATGAGAGTATTTGAAAGTAAAGTAGTTCACTTTCCATAGTTGAAAATGGTAATATTGTTGATCCAATAAAGAAATATGTTTAGTTTACAGTGTCACAGACACCAGCATCAACCAATACGTACTACAGTGGTACCTCAGTTCCTCAGACCTCAATCCATTCCAGAAGGCCGTTCGAGAAGCAATTTGCTCGAAATCTCAATCGAATCACTGTTCCTCTATGTGTGTGGCCGCTTCATGTGGGAGGGGTTGCCGAGTGAGTGACGTCTCTCCAGAAGTGAAGAGGTGCCCGGTGCGTGTCCAGCTTTGAATGTGCGCTTCTGTGCAGTTTGGCTGTGACAAAGTCATAAACCAAGTCACGCTCTGTCCCAGACTCGCCTCATCCCTCTCCCAGCTCCAGCCCACAACAGGACATCAAACCCTGGAGTGAGCGCTCCAGCCTCGGAGGTGTGGAGAGTGAGCACCTCCCCTGTGACACTCTACCACGGTCCAGTGCGGAGACAGGAAAGGTTTTACACCTCAATAGGAAGAAAAAACAGCCAGTAAATGTAGCTAACGGGACACGTCTGCATACAGAGGCTGCGTTATACACAATAACAAAGCGCGTCATGGGTCAGTTGATCGGTCCGTGCACGTTATGTTTTTTCCTGCCTTTTTTTTTCAAGTTCTGGATCAGAAGCAAAAAAATCTCAAAATTTTTGTTCGAACTCCAATTTGTTCGAAGTTCGGGACGTTCGAAAACCGAGGTAAAACAGTATAAAATTCACCATTTCATGCTGAACATTTGTTAAAAGTATTGTATTTAAAATAGGGATGTTTCAATCAATCGGTCACCGATCGTGATTGGTTGATTTCAGCATGACAGGTGAATGCCGAGCTTCATGAGTTAGTCACCTGACATTGTTTCCAACAGGTGACTCCATCATGAGGCTCATTACTCATGTAGAGGGTTTGTAGCCTGTGAACAAAGGTGCTTTGAGTTAAAACACATTCATAGTTATTTCACATTTTTCTTTGCTACATAACTCCATATATCCTGCTTTACATATCAGATATCTGTCGTAATATTTATCTCACTGAATCCCTCTGTAAGAATCCCTCATGAGTGAGATTTTTTTTTTTGTCCACTTCAGGCCACCGTAGATCAATCTACTGACGCTCCCTGCTTGAGCTGATCAGGCTCAAATAAACAATGTTTCTTTCACCCGTGACGGTGCGCTGAAGTGCCCTTTAAAGACGGGAGACAGGTCCTGGCCTGGGTGATATGAAACTGTAATTGTCTTTTGCACTGCATTTTTCACTGAGCAGCACAGCACAGCACCAGCATGTGCAGCGTGGTGAGAAGACGATCTGCGACTGAAGGTGATGATGATGTGGCAGAATGAAATAACTGAAGCAGCATCTTCTGTCTTCGGCCCAGTTTAATCCCAGACATTACGCTGTTAGACATGAAACAGTTGATGGAGAAGCGTCAGCCTGCTTGGAGCAGAAACCTTCCTCTTAGTCAAATTCAGCATCAACAAGCCTAATTCAAGGATATTTTTAGAGTTCTATATTTAATGCCGTCACTCTTTGTCAGAGTGAATGCACTGAAACGACTGAAGTCCACTCACGAGTCGTGTGTGAAGAGGAAAGAAACCTGTGCTTTCATGAGAAGTCTTCCGCTCATACGTGTCCATACAGAGGCAGCTTGTCTCTTCCCGTCATGTGACTTATGTAAAGACAAAGAGTGTATAGTTTTCTTCGATTTTCCGACTCACTGCAGGACAAACAAGCTCATGCTGCCTGTGCTCCTTTGAGGACGGATAAATCAACCGCAGATGGTCCTATATTTGTACTGGACGCCAGAGATTGTCAATTTAAATACCAGAGACGGAGTGATGCGGGGCTCCTGAGCAAACCTGCGGATACTGTCAGGTACACAGGTGCTGCTCTGCATGTGCAAGAATAAGTGGTGAGTTGTGAACTGAAGGGGAGCACTGTGGAGCACAAGTGAGACGTGTACTGTCATTTATTTAGAATGGAAAACAGAATAAAACATAACAGAGCGACAAAAATATAATACTGTGACCAATAAATGGACGATTTTGTGGCCGATAAAAAAATGGAATTGTTCTCATTTATGGTTCTGAACCAAAGTGATGGGAAATAAGGAACTTTGCCAATGAGCTTTTAAAAAAACTAGTGTCAGTTTTTGCCTAAAAAAGTCTCCAGGCTGCAATGATTTGAACCAAATATGCTTTATTTGCAAATGAGTGTTTCAAGTACAAAGAGCACACACACAATAAGTTAAATAAATAAATAAGTCTTCATAGCTACATAAAAAAAATGATAAAATAAATTAAATAAATTTCAAAGTTAAAACTCAGATGCAGCAGCCACTCTGCTTCTTTTATGAAAACGCACACCGTGCATTTACCAGTGAATAACACAAACGTAATATAGATAACAAAATGCAAATCTTCTTATGAGGAAGTTCATGCGTCTCAGTAGCGGTATTTATAGTCTTCATAGGGAAGAGAATGGAGACCTGTTCTCTTTATTCTCTCAGAGGAAGCCTGCTCATTCAGGGTGTCAGAACCTGGGACGCGGAATCGTTTACACACCTCTGATGCTCACGCTGCTCCGAGCGCTGCACGCAAGGCTCCACCACGCCAGGCTTAATGAACAAAATCACAACTCTCTAAAGAGTTAAAGAGGTGCAGAGGGGGTCAAAGTTCAGCCCAGATGTTGGGCAGCTAATTGGCTGAGCTGGTGATTCATCCCAGAAGGTGCCTTCATCAAAGCCTTCCGCTTCTTGCTTCCAGCGCTGACAGCATCAAGTCAATGACTCATCCAGATTCCTCGCTGCACAGCTTTATATAGAGCGCCGCTGACGTGTGAAATCTCATTTGTTATGTGCGAGCATTCCACCTCCAATTACATACATGCGTCCTCCTAAGCATAACCAGTCGTGCTGTGCCCAAATTTGTATTCGCTGTCTTTTGGAATCAAATATGTCACTGGAATAACATTTCCAAGACGTCGCAGTCTCGTTTCAGTCTTTCAGAAACGAAACTGCGACATTGCAAATGAGTGTACACTTGTTAACGTTCGCCAAGTCAGTTTTGTACGTAGTCGAGGTGATGCAATGCCCAGTAGTGCGTAAGTGGATCCTATTTCTCCAAGTGTGGTGCCATAAATAATGGCATTATGAGAGGTATTGTTGAAGTTGGACATGGTAGGACCTCACTGAAGGACCAGGTGTGACATGCACAGCCCTCCCCTGCCCGGACAGAAGATGGATGTGACAACACAGGCCACCTGCAGAAGCAGGAGGCAAACAAAACAAAGCTCCATCCAGTCCATCAGCAAGTCATATTAAGATGCATATACTGCGAACAGCAGTGCTTTAAATCACTGGCTGGAGAGAGAGGAGGACATAACCAGACAGGTCAGTTTCTAAGGTCAGCGATCTCAGATGACAAAAGAAAGATTTAAGATTTAAAGATAAATAACGATAATAAAAAACTTTCTGTACTGCAAATGATGTGGTTCTTACAGAAGAGGATGAGGGCCAGTGAAGAAAAAAAATAATTCTGACTCTAATCTCAGATATTTTTTTTTCTCAGAGCTCTGATTTTAAAGTGAGACTTTAATCTCAGAATTCTGACTTTAAAGTGAGAATTCTGACTTTTTTTCTCAGCATTCTGACTTTGAAGTGAGAATTCTGACTATTTTTTCTCAGAATTCTGACTTTGAAGTCAGAATTCTTTTTTTTTTTCTTCACTGGCCCTAATCCTCTTCCGTAGGTTCTGACCTATTTTGGCCTGTTAAACGATACAAATCATCTTAGAACCAGATGTTTTATGCTTAAATTATAATATAAATAAAATATATATAATATAAATATATGATGGTATTTTTGGGTTACATTTTAACTCACATCAACTTATAACCCACATTATTTTTTTTACCAATTTCTTCGGCAATTCAAGAAATCTTGTTGAGTGAAATCATCTTGCTGCATGGAGAAATAATTTCTCGATAGATTATAATGTCTCATCTCCACTAATCTCTTTATGATGAATTTGCTCACAATTAATGGCAAATGAATCCCACGTGTTGTATCTGTTTTACATGTGGCTTAAAGGAACCAGGGCGGCCAATAATGTCTCCAATGTTCTGCTGTCAGCATGTTGTTGAGCCTCTTCAGAGCCTCTGAGGTTATTCTGTTCTGGACAACATCTGTTCTGTTGTGTTGTTAGAGGACACAAACGTTTGCATGAGGAAAGCATTACTGGCCACTCTGCTGTTGTGAACATTTTTCATGACGTTACATTTAAAACAGATACAACATGTGTGCTTCAAGTACATGTTTACTCAGAATGAGTGTTTTTTATCTGGTTACTAGGTGTCCTTTTTGCAGATTGTAAGCTGCTTGAAAATGTACACGAGAAAGAAGTGAAACTACTGTATCTCTCCATGCAGCAAGACACTTTCACTTGAATCCAGGTTGGCATGTCTAGAAAGGAGCTGTATCCAAGGGGGAGTAAAATGACTTAACATGAGATCACGTAAAATGTGATGCAAAAATGAGCATAAGATACAGATAAAATATCTGGTTCTTAAATGATTTTGCTGAGATTAGAGCATTTAACAGGCCAAAATAGGTGACGTAAATCACGGCGTGATGAGGCGTGATGTCGCTGCATCGATGCAACATATGAGAGCAACACTTGAATGAAGCAGCTGGAGTTTGTTATTGTGATGAGACAGAGGCAGAGATGTAAAATATCATTTGAAGAATTCCTGTCCATTATAGACAGAAGGTCAAGGTAATGCTTGGTTTAAGATGAACAAGATAAATCATGTTAAGAAGCACATCGTTTGCAGTGTACTGGTTTATGTCCACAGCGAACAACAGCTGATAAGAGATGAGATTCTGGCTGGAGGTAGCTGTTCATATAGAAACACATAGAAGAGCGACTCTCTGTAGCTCCACCACACACGCCCTGCTAGAACATCCACCAACGCCGCTTTAATCTGGGTCCATGTCAGGCGTCTTTCTGGAAAATTCTGAGGCTGACAAAGGGGGCCGAGCTAATCTTCCTTCTGTCAGGTGGCTGGGACAAGCTGGTGATAAGACTTGGGGTGCAGATAAGGCCGGGAACCCCTGTAGTCAAACCATAAGCTATAAGGGGAAGATGCTCGGGCCCGATAGGAAATGAAAGGGAAAGGCTCTGCAGCTCAGGGTTGAAGGTTTCCAAGAGAATTAATTACACTGGGGGCTCTTCTATTGCCTGAGTCCGATGACATTCATCTCCATCACGTGATCTCAACGGCAGTGTGCGTTTAAAATGCACCTTGGAAGAGAAATCATGACACCAGACGGACAGCTAAAACACCTTAAATATGACTGGAGAGCCAACCAGCCCCGTATGGAATGTTGTTCATTGATTCATTCACATGTTGAGGCTGCAGATCCAGGTTTCCCGGCACAAACAGAAACAGCAGTCCTGACTATGAGGCAGAGTTTTAAAAATGTTGCAGTGAAAGCTGCAACCATTTATGATTCTGCAAGTGAGTTCGTAAAAAAAAACGACTGTCAGTTTTAGTAGTGAGCGCTCGTTGTTTTGTTACGGAGCTCCTCACAAGGGCGGAGTCTGAGAGGTAAAGGTGGGGAACGTTTGTGTGTGTGTGACCGGACTTGTTATAACAGCCAACTAAAACAGTAACTGCTGATATGGTCCACAGGGTCGCGATGTAGAGTGTCAGAAATAGTGTGGTGAGAGATGGAGTTTGCAGTCGGCCATGTTTGTTAATATCCACCCTGTATAGTGTTCAGGTGACTTTTAGTTCCGTCTATTCTACATTTCAATCATACGAATTTGGACATTTCTGGATGGATTCAGAATGGTTGCAGCAATATTTTGTGGGCAAATGTGAGCGTTTGGTGTCACACATGACTTCATCTCAACAAGGCAGGACGGAATATGATGTTGCACATGCTGCAAAGAGCGGTGGGCGAAAGGAGAGTGATTGGTGGAATTGGTGGGAAAGTGGCGGTGATAGGACAAAAGTGCAGCGCTTCACAGAACTCGCAGGGACTGGTTGGAATAGTGCTCATCGTTGCGATTGCAACATTGCCATCTCTTGGGCGAGTGGTTCAGTGTGAGAGAATTGTCACTCCAGTGATGGAGCATATGCCAGAGTTTGCTGTCTTCTTAGCATGATTTAAACCCTGAGTTCAGTGAGGCTGAATTGTTCTTGACACATCCGTTTTTTCGCTGTCAGATGTTTATTGGATGTCAGAAGCTCATCAGACCTTACAGCAAAACAGAAATCTAACTACATGATGTCCGGTCGACAGTGCTACACCTCATGAATGTAATGCTGCCTGAAGTCACGACAGCGGTAAGAAGTTGAGTGTTTTCCGCAGAGCAGTGACTTCAAAAAGTAAAACAATAGCACTATATAATGATCCTGACTTGACAGCCTGTGTGTGTTCATTAGCTTTAATCTTCATTTCTGCATAAAAATACATTTCTGACAACCAATTCCCCCCAAAATACCCCGCTGCCACGACGACCTACCTCGTGTTCCCTCATGCGCTGAGCACATCACCAACATTGACTCTCACATCTTACTGAAATCCCACTGGCAATAACTTGTCACCGTGAGTACGAGATTGGGTTATTATTCCATAAATGTGAATGTTCACACTTGCCTTGTTAACCTCCTTAAAAGTAGCTGGCTGGTTGAGCTGCATGTACTTGCAGCAGCTCTGGTGCGGGTCCCTGCGGAGCTTATTAGAGGGAATGGTGGGCTCCAAACAGCCCCAGCACGCGCTCACCTCTTCCCCTCACAACAGCCAGCGGAGAAAAGAGAAGAAAGCTCACAATTACCAGGCTCACGTCACCCACACTTCAGATGTTTTCTCACTGCAGTGGCTCTGCAGCATTGAGCAGAAAGGTCACTGGTTTGTTTGAAATTCCTTAAAAGAGCCTATTTATATAGCAATTGCAGCCGTGGCCTCTGTGTGTTTCGCTCTAAAGATAAAGACTGACAGGACTCAGATGATGGTCAAGTTGCCATGGGTACGCCTGGAAAAAAAAAAAAAAAAGAGGATGACATTTGGTCAGCCATGTCATGAAGTAGGTTATTTCCAGCCACTGTCCTCCGAAGAGGTGTCTTCCTACTGTCTTGCATCTAAATAAGTATTCACAATGTGTCTTCCACCTTCTGTTTGGAGGCTCACTGACGCCCCCTACATGTTGAAACGCAGTGTGCCGCCGTGAGGAGGATCTTAAAATCAAGGGCTAAAAATGCAAAAAAAAAAAAAATGGAGCCTAAAGGCATCAGATATCTGACTGGCTCCCAAGTTGGTGTTGAGGAATATCTGTGTGAATTCATTCAGCAAACAAATCAACATGCCACGAGTTCAGCTGAGGTAATGCAGTAGAGATACTTCCCTGAAAAAAATATACTGCCACAGAAAAAAATCGAAGTCGTGACAATTCAAACATTTTCTCCAGGGAAGGGGATCTAAATGTCTTTAGGGGCCACATTGTCTACTGTGTGCTGTCAAGCTGAAAGGCATCAGGACGGAAGGAAAAGCCTTTTAGATATGTTTCTCCGATATAATCTTCAATAATGCAAACACACTGCCTCATGTGCAGTTATGTAAAAATGACCATGAAACTAAACAAGACATATTAGGGCACAGACATTGGTCTAAACTAACTTTTGGGGACCTCTCATTTCCATAACCCTAACCCCAACCTCTCATCCTGAACCTGACCGTCCAAAACACATGGCTCACCTTCACCAGGACTCTGAAGCAACTGAAACCCAATTATAATGACCCAGCTATTTTGACGTTTCAATCCTCAAATTGAATTTGAAACACGTGGGGTCCAAGAGATCCCCACAAAGCTCAATGTTTTTCAAGAATTAGTTCCCAAAAGTGACCCAGAAAGAGTGTTCGCCCAAACAACAATTTTGACCGAGCCTGATGATGCAACAATTGGGTTACTCTCATGAAAAATAATCCAGAAATGGTGATAACAAAATAGGCAAATAGGCGACAAATAGGATAGAAATTGGGTGAAGAACTAAAGTGCCTATATATTGGATCAAGAACCCCTCAACATAGACCGAGGTCAAGCCTGTTATGGAAATGGAATGTAATAAAATCAATGACAGAATGGAAATGACCGTTTGCCATGCTGGAACTGCATGAAGATCTCGATCTGTAATCCGGCTCTGACTCTGGTCTGCGGCTGCCTTGCAAACCTGCTGGAGACTTGGTGCTAACCTTTATGCCCAGCTGTCCGCTGTGACTCTCCCACGGTGACTGTAAACTCCTGCCACCAGGAGAAAACTGGCGCTGGACCCCGGTGCCCAAATCCTTCCCGATTGTTCCCACACAATAGAGTCGTCAAGTTCTTAGGAAGTGTGTGTCTCTATAACCGCCGACCGTGCAGATGTGTAACTGCCAGTGTATTCTCCCTCCTCCCTTATCTCGGCCTTAAGTCTGCAAATACCTGGCATCATTAGAGATGCAGCTCGTGGGCATTTTGACAGGAAATGTGGTGTAGCTGTGAGCCTCTCTCTTGTCTAGATAATGGGCTTTCACTGGGATCTTCCGTTGTGTGCATCCTGGTTAATTGGACATCAAACATGGCATGTATGTGAGAGATTAGACTTGTGAGAATACGCCAGCGCCGGGGTGGCTACTGCGCGTTTTCCCCCCCTATCAGATACTCTGCTCTCAATCATTATTATTGAAAAAAGGAAAGCTTTTAATTCGATTTTGCACTGTCATTTATGAGGGAAAGATTTAATGGAATTCCTGAGAGACGTGGCGGGATTAGGCTTGAAATAGCACTTCCACGCAGGTGCTTTAGCGTCGCTTCCCAGAGTGGGCTGCTGACAGCGCTCGCCGAGGTGGATGGGAACAGGCGCAGTCCTCATTACACAAAATGTTATCGCGTGATAGGAATGGGACGCCAGGGTTCAGAAACCTCTTATAAGTTCCCCTGAATCCATTCTTAGCATGCAGCGGTGACAGCCAGTGATGTAATGATTTCATTTATCAAAGGACAATTTTACAGCGGCATCTCGTCCGATCCCACCTTTAGACTTTAGGAGAGTGAGTCACCGACCCTCGTATCATTTCAAACGCACCAGACATCTGGAGCCTTGAGTTAAAATCAGACAGATTTTTTTGTTTTACAAACATTGCGTAGCTTTGTTTTTGGCTGAGCCGCTGGTGACAGAGTGAAATTGTAAACTGGGTTCTAGTCGACCGAGGAAACAGACATCAGAGTTAGAAACTGGTCTTCTTTAATAAGATCCAGAACAATTGCCAGGGATATTGAAATGATGCAGCTGTTCGCATCTGTCGCCAACTCCGAGCAGGTCTGCAGAACAGAGGAGTCAGCTGCAGCATCTACAGATAATACGTTACAGCATGTTACACTTGTCCAAACCAGAGAGTCCATCAACACTGCTAATGACAGTGAATTGGCGAAACTCTCTTCTCTGTCTGATAAATGCCAGTGGACATTTGCCGCTAGGGAACATTAGCTGCTAGCGGCTAATGTCGGAGGAACCCTGTTTGGCTGGTTATACCTACACTGTACTTTAGTAAACACAATATATAACCTAATCTAATCTAAAGTGACAAGAGGACATGGACACGTTTGCCAGCCTCTTAAAAATATGTCCAGCACACCAAAGACCCGCGGTAAACCCAAAGAATGACTTGCAAGTCCGAGACAAACAGCGTCTGAATTCTTCAGTCGTCCTCATATCTCACTGGGGTGTGAATGCAAACTCCTATGTCCTCTGGTCTGGACTCTTGCTCGGAGAGGTTCCTGTTTTCTCAATGAATGATGGGTTCACTTGTAATCTATTAACAGTCCTAGTACTTTCTGTTACGAACCATAATTCTGTGAAACACAATGCACCATGGGAGAAAAAAAAATGTTGGGTGTGTCTGTTATGTGAATTCTGATTGTCATCTGTCTTCAGGTTTATTAGGTCTTTCAATCCCAGGTCAGCTACAGCCTCAACTTTCCTGTTTATATTTGTGTTATAGTGTTCGGTAAATTGTAAAACAATCCTTGTAAGAATGGCTGAATTCTGGATCCCAGTAATTTTGACTGAAACATTTTCACTGCCTAGTAAAGTTTTCTTCCATTCCGACTTTGATCTCCCTTCAAAACCAATAAACACAAAAATGGACTGCTATTATCGCCACAATATTTGTTTTTTCGTCAGAAAACATTGCATGCATTTTTCATAGAATGGATCATCAGGATCTCAGGATATTTCTTCTCCCATTTGACTGAGCAAATCCATGTTTTTAAGAAGATGATCAGATTTTCTTTTTCGTCAGGTTGCACAATGATTGATACCTTATTTCTTACCAAGGGACGTCAGCATTCATGACACCGACACGACTGTTGAAAATGTTTTATTATGTTTGTGACCATGATCGTCTGAGGTCAGTAATCTGAGTCTCTCCTGGATGACTGAGCTCCTCACCCTATGGAAGAGTCCAGCCGCCCTTCAGTGAAAACTCATTTTGGACTTTTCCGTCTCACATGTTGTTCTTTCAGTCGCTCCCCAAAGGTAATGACCACAAAGTCGGACCTAAAATCGACTGGTAAATTGGGGCCTAAATTGTTGTTCGTCACCACAGATCACTACAGAGTGCTAGTGCGGTGCAGAGGTCACTGCACCGAACCTCTTGCTCTTTCACCCAGTCGTCTTGTCCTCACTTGAGAACATGACCCTAAAATACAGGAATTCCTCCTCCTGCCGATGGAATTCTCCTAACAACCTGGACAACCCACTCCACCCTTTTCCAACGGATGGAGCTGTTTTTTATCCCAGCTGCAATTGTTCCCAGTGAGAACTGAAGGTCTCAGTCTGAGCCAAAAGAGCACCGCATCATCTGCTAAAAGCAGTGATGAGCTCATGAGCCTTGGAAGCCAAACCCCTCTCCACCCATGCTGTGCCATAAAAGTCTGTCCATGAACCTTAAGAACTGAGAAGGAATACCAACAATGTGAGCCAGACTCTGGAACTCGTTCAACAGTTTGGTTTCCAGGAGTTCACAAACCAAATGTGAGCCGTTTCATCAAACTAACTGTTCGATCAAAGATGCTGGATGAGCAGGTCGACTGAACGGCTCCTGCTCCCCGTAATAGACTGGGGAGAAGCATGATTCCCGGTAACTGATTACTGTTGGGGAACTTGAAGTTGCCAAGGAAGAGAATGTGTAAATGGATATAAACAAACATGGATATGTTTCAATTGAAGCAGCTATGAACTCTGGCCAGGAAGAGATAGACACCTGCAGGTTTGCTGCTCTGCTCTGACTTTTATTCGACAGAGGACAAGAATGACAAGCAGAGTGCAGCCAAAAACATACACAAAGTATCCCAACTTTTCCCATTTCCACAGGGGCTCCATATCTCACTGAAGGTTGAGGGGGAGAAATAGGCAGCCGCATGCAGCAGCTAGCAGCCTGTCGGATTTGAAGTTTATTAAGTATATCAAACCAGGCCTGGCCCCCTCAGGGAACATTTGCAATCCAAAGCTCTGCTTGCTATTGCTTCCGCGAGTACCAAGCTGTCACAAACACTCCATTTAATTTGCAAAGCAGCACACAGCAGGGGGAGGAATTTGAAAATAGGAAACAAGTGTCATTTTCCAGCCTGAGTACACCATTTGCATCTAAATCAATCTGATGAAAGTTGCCGTTTTTTGCTGAGAGGGAGTGGTGATCTATGGGGGCTCTAAACACTCTATATGCGTTCTCACAGTTATGGCCCCGTTTCTGGCTGGGCACACACTCCAGGTGCAACAATGAGCACTTAAGAAAGAAACAGTCGCTGTGTGTGTGATTTGTCCTTTGGGCCTTATTGAGCTTTGTTGGACGATCGATCCTGACCACTCATGACCAACCGAGCAACTGCAGGTGAATCAATGCTCCTTTATCAATAGCAGCGCAGTAACCTGGAGTAGCACCGGCGTCCTTCACACACTTAAGCCCTCTGCCACTCCAAAAAAAAAACTGACCTCATTCCACTCCCTCTGCCCAGATATGTCATTTATCAGCTGCAAAACATGCGTGGAGGCTAAGCGTCGTCTATCTGGCTGTGTTACGGCAGCTCCTGCTCAGTATGCTCCACCTGGGCTCATTTCACCCTCCAGCTGGCAGGAGAGTCCACAGACCCTCTCGTAAAAGACCTGAGGCTCTCCCACCCAGAGTCCTTCCCCCTCATCTCCCCTCATTGCCTGCGGGGGAGATTGAACTGACAGGGCCAACAGGACAAGGAGAAATGCAGTCATGTGGATGTGCATGATTGAGTGACTGTTATTACCACTGCAAGGGTATCTGGGAGTTCCTGCAGGATTTGTGCGCTACACTCACATGGTGCTTGACAGGCCCATCTACTGTCTGCGAGGATGAAAGAGCAGAAAAGTGGATTACCCTCCTCCTCAGTTTAATATTTCATCGCTGGCTTTCCTTTAATAACGATGAAGTAATTACATGAGACCAAAATGGTTAGTTATGTCACTGAACTTCGAGGGATCTAACGTGAAATTCTTACATCATCTTAAGATATTTTGTATGTTTGCATCCGAACATGTCAATGTTTCCATTTAGGAAGCCACCAAATATGGCTGTCTCGCTGAAAACCGTGGCAACTGAGTTAGCATCCGTTAGCCAAGTTGCTACGTTAGTCGGGGCTCGGCGGCTTTAGATACTTGACATCTATCATTGTTGTGATACAAAGATGAGTCTTAATTTTACTCTGAAACTTGCGAGTTTATTCCAGTGACCTGTCAGACAAAGCGTGTCGACGACGATGACAGCTCTTGGTCAGTGGAACTGGAAGGACTGAAGAGCCCCCGGCGCCACCTCTTGCCATGGCGCTGACATTTCAGTAGTCCAGCTCTCTCTTTGTTGCATGTAAACTGGGAGCGACTTCATCACGCTACTGCCTTAAGCCCATTTATACTCAACATTACAGATGCAGATCCGGATGGAGCCTTCTGTCTGTGCTCTGCGTTCATTTCCTCTGTATTTTTACGTTTCCACAAAGCTTACAGATACGAAGCAGTGTCACTGGACACCATGGGGGGCAGTGTTGCTGCCTGATGTGTCGGTCTAATGAGACACAAAGAAGACATAATAGTGGCGGAAATTCTTCGGCCACCACCTCCTGCAATGCTGCCTGTCACTGCCTGATGTGGTCCGCCTGCCTGATGCGGTCCACCGGACGTTCCGGGACTGAAACCGGATGTTAGAAACACGCATGCGCAAGGTCTACGAATTGTGTTTATTCATTATATCGCGTAAATTTGTGTGTTTTTGAATAGTTGTCAAAATAGTCTACATTTAACAGTAAAATCTGGAAACTACGTTTTTACGCGCATCCGTAAGTACGATCTGGTCTTTCTACCTGATGTGGTCCGCCGGAAATGATGTAACTTCCTGCTTCCATGATGGAGCAGGAAGCCGGTTTACGGTCAACAAGCGTTACTTTGGTTTATTTCTTTGTGACAGCCAAACTGCACAGACCTAACTCTAACCCTAACCCTTAATCCAGACTGTAGAAGCAAAAATTTTAAAAAGTAAAAAAAAAACGTCATCGCCTGTGCGCGATATAACCATGGACGCATGTGCTTACGATAATTTCCAGTTCCAGTCCTGGAATTTCCGGCGGACCACATCAGGAAGTGACAACGCCTCCGTTATCGTCTGTTGAGCAAGAGGTACATTACATACACTTCTTCCTCAGTTGACATGTTTCTTTTGGAGTTTGTTGTTGTCATAAACCTTTGACTCTGCGCTGCCCCCCGGTGGATATACTGGTGAACAGCAATAACAACGTAAAGAACACAGGGAAGCATGTGATCAGTGGCGGTAACATGGTTTGAAATGGACGGGTACATTTTCGTGCGTAAAGGGAGCATCCTGTAAATGGGCCTTTAGTATGTAGCTGCTCTTTGAGTGCAGGGCCTAAAGGTACGGATCAGAGCCAGCATTCCTCTAGCACTGTCACACTCTGAACAGCAACAGAGCACAGCTACTTTTTCTTTATATGTGATTTGAATTTCATTACCCCAGTTTATAAATGGCCTCCGTTTGTCAAATGAGCCCTGAACACTCAGTGTAAAATCATTCTCCATCACACATGTCCACTGCCGATAAGACACAACTTTTTGAAGAAGCCTGAAGCAGTTTTACTTTAATACCCAACCACAAAAATGTGCTAAATTTGATAATACCACACGCCCCTTTGGTCGACCAATAAAACATCTGTAGCGTCCTATGCACTTTATTATATCAGACGCTTAAAAAAAATCAGTCCTCAGAACAATCTCATTGAAGCCGTCCACATAATGAGGAGAGCGTTTGCCTGAAGCCACCGGCAGCACGGGAGAAAACCAGTGAAAGAGAACTGTCGACTGTATTCATTATGTGACAGAAGTGTCGCGAGGAGAAATGTGGTCTACCACCGTGAATATGTGCACAGATGCGTTTGCTCGGAAACAATAAAGTATGATGTAAAAGCACACGACTGCTTTGTGCCAGAAGGTAATAACATGAAGCGTGTATTGTGATATCAGCTGGAGAGAGACGAATCCTGTGCATGCATATTTCATAGATGAAACGGTTCCCACGTTCATTTGATGCAACGCTTTATTTGAGTCCACATAATAAGAGATAACCAACTGGCTGTTAACCTATTTGCATGAGGTGATATATGTTTGCTCTCTCACACGTGTGCTGCTTATATTTAAGTTATAAAACCTCCGGCAAAGTATATGCAAATGGATCTGAGGCAGCATTATGTGTCCCTTTATCGCTTTCGCGCCTTCAAAGCCGACAGCATCTGGAATGCAGCAACATGTGGCGGCGCGTCGGCACCTTCTTAGTTACTCGCTGTTAATTAACCTTTGCGAGTCTCCTGGTGACAGATTTTTTCTTTTTTTTACATTCTTCTCCTCGGGTAAAAAATAAAAAGGAGAGCATATGTTTCTCGCAAAAGTGATTTGCATTTCATGAGTCAACATGTTACGTTGAACAATAGAGGAGGAAGCTCATTAACACAGTGTTTATTTTTGCACATGCTGCTTTAAAAATATAACTCTGAGAATATGATGTGAATGTTTGAGATACTCTGCTGTCTTTGTCTTGCCATTTCCCACCAAAGCAGAAACTGGAGGAACTCACTATTTCAGCAATTATTTTTTGTCTTAAAATAAAAGAAAAAAAAGAAAAAACTCACCTTCAAATCGATATTACTGTGAATAATTGTAATATAACAATAATAATCATAATAAATGTAATAAAAATCATAACTGTAGTAGTGGAAGCAGAAGGTACAACATCTGAATAGGGGTGGGGTTAGTGTAGACTTTGACTGTGAACCTGATCTACATTTCACAGTTTTTAAGCAAAATTTAAATTTTTGTCTGAATCCACTTATTTGTCCTTCAGAATATGAATGTATTTTTATTGGTGCTGATGTCCTCTGTGAACATGATGATTTCACGTGTACTTAAACTCTGTTTAAATGACTAAAACTGGGAACTTTATGTTGACATGAACGAGGACAAATATTGACTTTATTTTTATATTTTATATCTTTAGTTGCTTACAAGTGTGTTTGTGCCTGGTGAGAGCGCTCGAACACTTAAGATGAAACTTGTCCACTTGTGTTCACTTCCTTGATCTCTTCTGAGGACAGGTAGGAGGAGTGACTGTTCCATGGTGAATCAGTCATCTGCGTTCCACGGATGAGGGCTTTTGACGTCCTCAAGCGCGGGCTGTTTGAGTAACAACTTTGACTGGAGTTCGGGCCTGGCCACCCTCTTCTCATCTCTTCACCAAATGAACTCTGTCGCAGTTTTGGTCAAGTTGCTTTTGAGATTATCGTTTATACAGATCATACAGACAGCGGAATTTCAAAATATCATTCAAAGACTTTGAAAGAATCGAGTTTAACTTTGAAACATAAACAATACACCTCACTGCATGTGCACCAAGCTCATTCAATGTCGATGAGAGTCGTGGAGACCGTCATGGGATCCATGCTCAACGTGATGTCACATCACTTACACGTTTCACTTTGTCATTCCCTAAACTAAACGTATGGCATGTGTTATGACAAATTATTCACCGTTGATTGCTGTGAAGTCTGTTTAATTCAGTAGAATCAACATGAGACGCTCCAGTCTGCAGCGTTGCTCACACACACAGACTGCTCCGTTGTTGGTGGCATGAGCCACCAAATCAATGGCACACACTTTTCTATCAGCGCCACTTGACATTTCAAAGACAAAATGTGTTAACTCTCAAAATAAATGCACAAGAGACACATGCTGGATGCGAAGGGACGTGCTTTAACCACTGTACATGCCGGTGAAGTCATGTAACCAGCTGTTCAGGCGAGCCCTGCAGCCTTGTTTGCCGTACCTCCATATTTGTAGCATGTGGCTCTGTGCAGCAACACAGAAAAAAATTGGACTCTTAGCCTCTGACCGGTTGGCCACCCCTGCTCGAGATGGAATATACTCACCCATGTTAACACCCATTCAGAAACCATGTATAATATAACAATATATGGGTGTTATATGGGCAGAAACCAAAAACTCTATGAGTTGTGCAGGTTAGAGTTTGGGGTTTCGTACCAGCCTCCTGTGCCATGAGCAGGCTCGGCCAGACAGAGTGGAGACGACGGCTAACTCAAACTAATGCAGAACATGTCAGATCCGGTAGGACCCACACAATGAAAGTAAGCTGCAAACAGTAGGCCAGAGGAACATTTTAGTCCTGCAGTGTATATGTGCGTATGCAGCAAGGAAAGTCAAGGCAAATTCATGAATAAAGGACTTGAGTGTCGCGTTGACACCAGGTGAGGAGGGCTCCCTGGGTGCACTGAAAGACCCTCACCAAAGTGCGGCCCTTTTCATCTCAATGTGGGAAGCTTAACTTTGTTGCTAAATATGAGACCATTCCGTTATTCAAGGGACTCTACTTTGCGGGAACAAAACCCTGCGATAACCATGGGACAAGATCTGCGAGGTCCATCTTATCTCCTGCCTCCTTTTCACTAATAATCCCCACCAGATTATCCACTAGCTCCCTGCCAGCCTGCTTGACTCTTCAAACCCTCCTGACCTCGTCTTCTGTCGGGTGTCAACAGCTAAACTGCTGTTATTAACCACCGTGCCTCTCACCCGGAAAGTGATAACTGTGTCCCGCCCTGTTTGATCTCCCGGCTTTGACCTTGGACTGCATGATAAACACCACCTGTGATCCTGTCTGAGTTGATTCTATTCTACCTGTTCTGTCAGATCCTGAAAGCAAAGCTAACTAAAAATAAAGGACTGCATTTTTCTGGTTGTGTCAGATGCAAGCCAAAGGTTTGAAGGAAAATGTTTCACTTCAAAAAGATCAGTTTTGGTGCATCCCTTCACAGCATTTCTCCCTCCAACAGCAAGACAAGGGCAGTGCTTCCCACACCCTGGCAGTAAAATATGACCCCTCGGACTCACTAAAGTAGTCAGGATTTCCTTGACTTTTTTTTATTGATTTTTGCAGCCAAAAATGTCTGTCATTTTCTGGCAGATTTTTAAAAAACTGCTGTGAAAATTGCGATCATTAATGGTTCTGGAACAACACAATAGGAAACAAGAACCTATCCAAATGAGCTTGTAAAAAGCAAGTGTCCGTTTTCAGCAAAAAAAAAATAAAAACTCGAGGCTGCAATGACTTTAACCAAACACACACACTAAGTAAATAAGTGAACAAACATGCTAAACAAAAACTTATGATAAAATAAGTCCATCTTTTTCATGATGACACTCACTTTTCGGACTGACACTGTGTAAGGAGCAGTTGTTGTTTTGTTACAGAGCTCCTCATAAGGGCGGAGACTGACGGATGTTTGGATGAAGTCTGAGAGGTAAAGGTGGGGAGTGTTGTTCAATAGCTCATTTAAAACAGTAACTGCCTGTGTATCTTACACAGAGTCGCGATGTAGAGTGTCAGAAATGGCGTGTGGAGAGAGGTGGATCTGGTGGTCCCCGTATAGTGTTCGGGTGACGGCGCGCTGCACTAGTTCTGCTTTTCAGTTCTGTCTATTCTACATTTCAATCTGTAGTGATATTTTTTAAGATGAGAATGTTAGATTGTGCTTACTCGCAAACATCATTTGAGAAGAACAATATTGATTCGCATCTTCTGAAGTCAAAGCTCTATTTTGGAACAGGCCATTGCTCACGTAAAGATTAAATGATCTGAACGGATGGCCAAGATGAGTTTGTTGCTGTGGAAAGACAATCTGTCTCACTCACTGTCCATAAGCCACGCCCCCACACCAGTTGTGTTTTGATGTGACATCAACATAGTCTCATCATGAGCGTTATTGATGGAGAGCAGTAAAAATACACCCCCACCATAGTTTCTAGGAAGTAAATTTATAAAAACAAAAAAGTTGCATCTCGATGAACATGTCAATTCTGTTGGGCCTGGGGCAGAGACAGTCATCTTGTCTTCATGTCAGACCACGCCGTCATACGCTTAGTGTGTTAGACAGTGCCAGGAAATCAGCCGCACAAAAGAAAGTGTTGGGGCGAAAAGCACGTGTCGGGATCAGAAGAGAGGCTCAGTCATCACCACCTTCGCTCTAGAAAGATCCTGTCAGAGAAGATGATCAAAGTTTCAGTTGTATATTTACACCAATACCAGACAATTTACTGGCTATTCTACACACACTTCAGTCAGTTTGTAATTCCCTCTCTAGACTGCAACTCTCTGAGTTTAGACACATATTGTTGCCAGTGCCATCCCCAGGTTTGACCTTCTTATAGCTTGATCGTCGCCACCTTCTCAAAGTCACGGCAGTACTTTGTTTTAGCAGTGTCCTGAGTGCACATTAGGCTCTATTGAGAGTCATCATCACTGCACAGAAAGTCATCATCTGCTCTTTTCCCTCACTCCGGGACACTGCAGACACACATTACCAGTCAAGATACAAAAGGCTATTAGAGACTCATCCCATCCTGTTTGACCTTCTGACCTCAGGGAAGTGATGGAGGTCAATATGATCCCCAGCCTCCAGATTCCTGCACAGTTATTTCCCTCGCTAACTTTAGGCCAACACACAGGATGGTGATTTAACTTTTATAACAACCCTGGCATCCCTGAAACGCAGCTGCTGTATTTTATCATTGGATATTTCTCTGTCTCTGTGAGCTCCTACTGCCTTATTACTGTGCAAGTGTTGTGCGATTGACCCTTTAATATGTACAAAGATTTCCTGGGGAGTATAGGTTTTTCAACAGCATCTTCTATATGGTACAATGCCTCATTAGGCGTGGCCTCTCATTTCAATGGAAACATGGCCACAGGGGGTGTGGTGTCGCTGTAAGCTGATTGGTCAAAAGAGCGGGGCGCAGACTCGTGGGCTGAAACGTAAAAATGACTCTCACGCAGCGCTTCCAGCGAGTCAACTACTCACCTGTTTATTGGTGAAATGGATTTGAAAAAGTCTTTGCTAGTCATCGCTGAACATTTGTAAGCGTGCCGGCGGATATTATCCAACCCCAGATGGACCCGAAAGTGATGTGTTCTGTCGTGACGACGGTCACCAAAAGACAGAGGCATGACCTCCACCAGCTTTACGAGAGAGTCGTCGGTGAATGCTGATTATTACTGATAATTACTGATTATTATTATTTATGAATATGTACATTTTTCAAAACATTGGAAAATAGATCTGTTAAGCCGGCTCAGTTTAACTAGCTCCACTGAAGCTATTTACATCACAAACCAAACGTCATGTTTCATTTCTCTTGTGCTTTTATTTTGTTATTTCCTGTGTTCCTGTGTCATTTCCTTCTCTTTGTTCAGCTTCACAGCAGCGCAGCTGGATCCTATTCCGCTGATCAGACTCCATTGATTTCTACACCTGGATTCCATTCTGCGCTGCCAGATGGTTGCTTCGGTAAACACTCCTTTGACCCTCCGTTCTCTTGTGCTCCTCTTATATATTTGAAAATTCCCTGCTGGCGTGATCTTCTTTCTGCCGCCTCCATTGTTGGTTCTCTTCGCTCTGTTTTTCTGCTTTCTCACTTCTTTCGATTTGATCGCGGGTGAGTGTTTTGTGAAACTCACCTTTTTTGTTTTCCTCTTGTCATAGCTATTCCTCGTGTGTGTGTGTGTTTAACTCCACCATCGAGCACTTTCTGTTTATTGGGCCTCGTGAGTTAATTTCCGATTGCTTTGTGTTGTTCCCGTTAGTTAGGCTTGATTATAATTTGCCTCTTTTCTGTTTCAGGTTTTTCCCCTGCCCTTGTGTGTATTTCCCAGTCCGTGTTCTGGTGTCAGTGTCCTTCGTTCAGCGTTCCTTTTGTGTTCTTGTGTAATTATGAATAAATATTGTTGAATCTACCCTCGATCTCCAAAGTCTTCTGTCAGCCTGCAACATTTCAGCAACTGGGTCTGATCCTATAGACAGCCATGACACCAAAGTCAGAAAATACTTCATTCTGTTCTCTAAAGATGCTTTTTTCTCTTTCCAGATTTTGCGGTACAACTTCGACGTGGTCCAGGTGTAGCAGCCTGTGTCCGGTAAATATCGAATATGTGTTCATTAAAGGTAAAGTGCGATGATTCTGTACTCACCATCTGTTGAGGAATGTTGAGTTGTTCTGACTAAACTGTTAAATTGTTCTATTATTGGCAATGAGTACCAAAAGTACACAACATAGGCTGGGTAGCATTTGCTCTGATTTGATATTTTCCAGATGCTTGTGTGCCGATTCGACTTATATCACAATTGTGATTCATAAATTTAAAAATAAATAATAATAAAAATAGAGTGTTATTCACTCTTTATAAATATACACAGTAGTTGATGTGCAATAGCATGATGATATTTTGTGCGCTAAATTGTTTCAGCGATTGGGAGCTTGCGTCATCACAGACCGCAGACCAATGTGCAGATGCAGCAGGAGAGAGACGCCAACTACTTTGCCTGCAGTTTTACAGCAACCAACCACCGCATAGATGGTGTTAACATATTAGCAAAGGGATGCCACTTCTCTTGTAACCAGCATTAACACTCTGGCAAAATAGACGTTGGTCAGGCTACACTTCCCATTTGTCTTGCCTTTCTCGCCAAGTGACTGCAGTCTGTGCGAAATGGCACCGTGGAGTGACAGTTGGCTGCCCAGTGCAAGCATCAGCTATGTTAATCCTTGGTATACATTGGACAATAGTTGTGTTTGAAAATGAAAGCTTGTCACAAGTGTTAAACGTGTGTGTTTGATGGGACGAGGCGCACTTGAGCTCGACTTCCCAACTGGCAAATGAGTGGAATTCCGGGCAGAAATATCAATACTTCATTTTGTCATGAAAAAAAAAGAGATTTGAGAATGAACTGCTGGTGTTTGCTCACTCTAGTTACTGTTAAAGCCCTCGAAAAAGAATATATTTAATTTATAATGATAAAAAACAATATCATGGACAGAAGACGGAAAATATAAAATATGTTTGATAAGAAGTACATAATGTAAAATGGAATATTTAAAGAAAAAGGTAAAAGGTAAGGTGAGCATATAGTCAATTCAAATATTGTGAGGCAATACAAAACGATTGAAGTGGTTCACATAAAAAATTAAACAGTCATGAGTACAGTTAGACAATGAAATACATGTGAGAGTGAACAGAAGAACCAGATGTTTTTACTTTATGTACTTTTATTTTGCTTGAGTTTGATAACAGTGTGGCAGAAAAGAAACTCATGGTGTCTCATTCAAGATCAGTGTTTGAAAAAGTTTAGAAAATGGAAAAAAAGTATTATGTTTATGTATTTAATAAAATCTAGAGTGAAATTTACATGATGGAGGGCGAATCTTAGCCGGTGGCTGGGTGCTGCTGCTTGGATTGGTGACACCGCTGCATGTATTAACACGCCCCCATCTCACTCCCCTGCATCTAAATGTTTCATTACAGCCCCAACGCAGACACAATTTCGCAGTCTGTATGGGGCCACTCACCAGCAAGCATGCTCTCTTAAGGGGAAAGTAAAGCATGACAAATTGAAATAAATGAGAGAGAAGAGGGGACGTGAAGAGGGAGGACCCTTTCTCATCACACAGTTTTGGTGGAGGAGATAGAGCATGTGTTTTTTTAATAGGACTGTTTCGCCCTCCCGCTTGGCTCGAGTCTTTCTGTCGTCACAGTCGCTCTCACCAGGAGTGGCGTCAGTTGTGCCATGGGTGACGCCACGGTGGTCTGCTGTGTTACGAATGAAGTCGGTGTCGCTCTGGCTCTTTTTGCCCAGGGATATATTCCGTCTCTCCAACTGGCCCATGACGCCACTGTCTGCCAGACCTAAACAAACCAAGCAAGATCGGAAAGTTCAAAATCCAACGTCGGAGAAGTTTTCAAATGATCCAAGCCAATGTGATGAATCAATCGCAGCAACTCAGAAATCTATTTTCCGTGTGCCGCCTTCAAAAATAGTTTCCCATTATCCAGCTAACTCTGGATAAACATACACGCCCCATAAACAGGGCTACCAACGTCCCTGCAGTGAGTTCAAGTTCTGAAAGTCTTGAGTGTACTTGCAAAGCACCTTGAGATAATCTCTGGGTTTGACTTGAACTGAGAGAGATCAACACTCGACAGCGCCTAACAGAGAGCAGAGACCTCTGTGCATGTGGTGTGGGCAGGTTGTTTACTCTGCTCGGGGAGCCGTGTGGCTGCGCAAGAAAATCACTTCCCAGAGTTCTTTGAGAGGAGCTGAGTTGGGTTTGATTCTTCTCGCACACCGACGGGCGCAGGAAAGATTGTTACCTTTCAATCCGCTCACTTCAAAGGTTAGCGCTTTCATTAGCTTTCTGCCATTACTTCCTGTGTCAGGGGCTGGAGGCTGTTCCATTACAAACACCGGCTCAGAACTCCCTGTGCAGGTCATATCCTCCATCCCTGCACTCGGTCCTCCACTGTGCTGCCTCGGATCTTCATTTTCAGATGGCACTTAGTGTCACCTACGTGAATTTGCACGCCTCCGACACACTCCAGCTATATAGGCATGTGAGTGAACGTTTTTTGCGAACCAGTATTCTAACCATGGAGTAGTTCTGTCGTCGAGACCAGTGATTCTTAACCACAGGGCCGTGAGCGCCCCCTAGAGGACCGCTAGATGTTTATTGGTTTAACACGTGTGGGCCGTGAGATGCTCAGTTTTAATACATGTGCCACATATGGTGGCAGTAGTGTGTCATTGGATTGACTTGACAGCTGCAAGCAACTATGGAGAAGTTCTTGGAAAGAAAAAACGAGTGAAGCGATGGCGTCCCAACCAGTAAAAACTCTTCACCTGTTGGAGTGGTTTTTAAAATTAAAATTTACAAATTCATTAGAACATTTTATGGTGATACTTTCATCTTTACACTTTATTTATGAAAAAGAAAATATTTTATGATATTTAGAAGTTGTTTTATTATATTTATTTTATTCTGAATTTTATTCATGATGCACAGTTCTTCCAATTTTCTCAACAGTTTGCATCAAGGGTATTTTTTTTCTTCTTTTTTTCTTCAGTAAATTTGATGAATATGACTTGCACCTGGTTCTGCTGCTGGTTGGACTTTTCAGTGACAAATATCTTTGCGCTGACCACATGGTTTCATGTAATTTCACAACGTTTAGGTTTGTTTACATGTAAGTTGATTAAATATGGTTATTGATCACCAATGAACTCAATAGTAATGAATCACTTGTATTACCCCGGGACCATTAGTTCTGGGAAAGGTGGGCCCGAGATCAAAAAGGTTAAGAAACCCTGATCTGGACCACCTAACTTTGGACAGAGTTGAGTTTTAAAAAAGATTCCTGTTTCTTTTGCCTTAAGAAATGAATAATGTCTTTAAGATTAATAAACTTATGCTCCTCTATTCTGTTTGGTCTCCATCTTGGTCTGACCTCCTCCCCAGTCTTGGGCTCGCCTTGCTCTCTGGCCTTCAAATTCTTGGACTTGGACTTGGTCAGTGCATGCTCTGAACTCTGTCTTGACTCGGCCTCGACTACAACTTCACAGTGTGCTAGTGATGGGCTGGTGACGCTTCATGAAACAGTGTCCTGATTTTCTGAGCCCAGTAGTGGCTAAAATATCATCCATTTCTATTAAACCTTTTCTGTAAACCATTTTTACAGTGAAAATGAGGTCACAAAGTCTGTGTCCAGGTTCTGGGATCCTTTTCCATCAGTCAATCAGTCAATGTGAGTTTTTGCAGATGAAATGTTCATCCTTTTGAAGGTAGCCATGTCACGTCACCAATGCACTCCTCCATACGTCCGTTGCTATTCTGCACACCCCTTCATACGTCATCACTGTCTCCAACTCTGAAGGGGTCTGTTGTTCCCCTGTTGATGTCAAAGTACTCAGTCTGCTTTTACATTTTTATTTTCTTTGTCATTCTTCATCATTTCGTTTCATTTGCAATAACTTTGAGCACTTTCCCAAACAAGTATTCCGTGCAGTCCAACATTCAGTTAAAAGCAGTATAAAAAAAAAAAATAATGTAATTGACACGAGTGTTTGTTTTATTTTTGTTCCATCTGTTTTTCGCTGTTCAAGAAGCCGAGACAAAAATGAGAAGAGCACACCCAGATGTGCGCCCTCAAATCCTGTCGCCCACAAATTAATGAAGCCTCACCAATACTGCACAGATATGTTGCCGTAGCAACACGGGCCCTTCATCTCCATGCCGGTGGTTTGGTATGCATATTCCGTACGGCGCCCCCCAGCCCTCCAAGTCAGTCAATCACACCTTTGTCTCATCTCTTTTCCTGTGATTGGCTTGTTCCTCTCCTGCCCTCTTTCAAAGTGTTGACCTTCATACACAGCAGAGAGCAGAATAACAATGAGGACAGAATCACCTGTTCAGCTGTCAGCGCGTGACAAACACACGGGAGGGAGATGAGATTGGGAGAGATGGTACACCTGTTGCGTGCCGCACAGAACCGTGGCTCCGCAGCGGGTCTGCGTTGAAACAAGGCGCTTCAGCCATGAAGAATGTCTGTGGTTCTCTGTGTTGATTCAATGTATTGGTCCGGGGTTGATCACACTTGACCTCACGCTTGCACCATTTCCGTGTTACTGAGATTTGGGGGTCCTCCCTTCAAGAGCACCCCTGGCCATGATTTCCGCTGAAGACAACTGGAAGCATAAACTGGAAGGCAGATTTAAATGAATAATGGAGACACAAGTGCACTCTGGATTTGTTGACTTCACCAAAAGTTCATGCAGAAACCAGTTGCCTGAAACTATTTCACTTTCTAAACATAGCAAAACTAAACTTGTGCAAACTCATATTATTGATTATGAGGAGCTGAAAATGCTCCAACAGCTTTAGAGTCTCTATTAAAATGTTTGGTTCATGTAAATCTTTTTTTTTTTATATAGAATTAAAAATAAATCAGAAATGCAAAACGATTAATTGCTACTTCCAACCAGTTGTTGAAATGAAAAATAACTCTGTTGTGGTTGAGATTGAACCTGGAAACAAAGAAGTGCACCACATGTAACTGCAGGTTATTTTGATCCCTGCAAGAGATTATTATATTGTCTCCTTTTAAAGCAGCCACACCTTCAATTCTTACCTTGTTCCTTGGAGTTTTCCTGAATTTCCGAAGTTTTAAGTTGAGATATATAACAACAAAATGACATGTTGCACTAGGGAGTAGTGCACCAAAAAGTCTGCTTTAATGTCATGCATTGTGCAAGTAAAACTTAGTGAACGATGAAATGAAAGTATAGTTCAGACCTGGCCATATGCTGCCCGATACAAGTATTTTCGTGGCCCGTTTGACGTCAGACTAAAACTATAACTAATATATTCTAATTTTTTCTGCCTTTTTTTGCTCTCTATTTTAGTCACCACCAACACTTCAGCAGTAGATATGGCATGTTCTTGTTTTAAGAGTAATTTTTTCTTCTTTTCACTGGCCATTTTTGTTTTCCTTGTTCCTCAAAATACATTGAAGGAATATTGAAAATATACTTTGAAATAAATTGCCTTATTATCTTGAACATCTAGTCCACAGTTGATTTATATTCAAATTTGGTGCTTATAAAATAAAATATTTCAATAGTATTCATGGCATATTTACTCTTCTTAATACCCTCAATTACATTTAACCTACTTATGTATTTTGGATATTTTTCCGTCATCGCTGCCTTCCTTTTGGCATGATGGCCCCTCACAACTGTTACTGTTTGAATGTGGCCCTCTAGGAAGTTCAACTGCCCACCTCTGGTATAGTTAAAAAAAAAAAAAACATTTCCTGGAGCGTGCTTTGAGTGGAATTCATCTGCCAAACAAGAAATGAGGCAGCACATTTTTTGTTTTTTAATTTGACATTGTTATTGGGGCATTTTTTGCCAGTAATTATTCCTAACTGAAACTCAGTTTTGAGAACTGTCGTCCATGCTCTGACAATTATTTTAAGTTTATGGATGAGACTTATCACGGATATACATTTCTGGTCCGATCCAAAACAACGTAGCACGCGAGAGACAGATCATAGAGCTTATGGGGACCATCTTAACACTGGAGGCGCTCTTTAACCTCCCTGAAGAGTCTGCCCCAAATACTGCCAGGAATGAAGAAGTAAAATTGACTCATGAGTGAAGTCTCTTGCGGGGGCGGCACTTTGGCACTGTCATGAGAACTGTAGCCTCTCCGCAAGAAGGTCATAGTACTGGTCAGAATCAAATTTATTGCCATGGTCAGTTGGGCATCCCACCAACTTGGAAAGTGCTTTGGAATAAAGTGCTGTCAATAAAATAAAATAAAATAAAATAAAATAACAAAGGCTTCAGCAGTCTGATGGCGGAGGGGAAGAAGCTGTTCCTGTGACGGGAGGTTCTGGTCTGGATGGACCGTAGCCTCCTGCCAGAGGGAAGAGGAACAAACAGTCCATGTCCAGGATGAGAAGGGTCGGCTCTGATCCGACCTACACGTCTCTGGATCCTGGAGACATACAGGTCCTGAAGAGGTGGCAGGCTGCAACCGATCACCTTCTCAGCAGAACGTACGATGCGCTGCAGTCTGCTCTTGTCCCTGGAGGTGGCGCTGCTGTACCAGACAGTGATAGAGGAGGTGAGGATGGACTGGATGATGGCCGTGTAGAACTCCACCAGCAACTTTGTCGGCAGTCGTAGTTTTCGTAGCTGCCTCAGGAAGAACATTATCTGCTGGGCCTTCCTGAAGAGGGACCTGATGGTTGGCTCCCATTTGAGCTCCTCAGTGATGACACCATCTTAAAGTAAACCTTGGAGCAAACCCTCGCGTGTGGAGTTAGCATGTTGCTATCTTTAATTCGTCCATGAGTGCGGTTGTCTATATGAGCCCTGCGAGAGGTGACCTGCTCAGGGTGTCTACTGCCTCTCACCCCAAGTGGCTGCGACATATCAAGACCCTCCCACCACCAAAGTGAGTGTGTGATCTGACTCATACGAAACCATCAATCCATCATTCCTATGTCACTGAGCAGCTATTAGGATGTAAAAAAAAGAACATTGTTTGCATATTGATTCATCATTAGTCAACACAACGATGAAGCTCCCCCCAAATATTATTTCCAGAGAGTCAATCATTCATATCACACACACACACACACACACACACTCACCCAGCTCCTGGGGCAATAATAATCAATTAGAATATCCAGGCAGCGTCTGGTTGTACCATGTAAATGATTTGATACAAATGAGCTTTTCCTAATTAAACGCTCTAAATTGCTAAAAGGGGTGTGAGCGGGAGGCTGGAGCCCACTTGGCGCCCCAGGTGTCCCGCCGATGATGTATGTGCAGAGGCTGTGTTGCTTTAATACAAGCTGCTACCAGGACATGACGGCTGCTTGCTGGTGAGGTGAATGATTTATTACTCACACATTTTACGCTGTTTTTACATTTCGTGAGTCTTCACCAAGCCACATCGTTGCCTTCGTGCTAATCTGAGCCCATGCTAGCTATCGATGCCGGTGAGACGGAGTGAAAGATGCACACGCTGGAGAAGACGAACAATAACTACACTGCATACCGGTGGAGGTTTTGAAGGAAATCTCATACCTGATGGTGTGGATTTTTTTAGACAGGAAACTAAAACAAATAGTGATCAAGAACAAATAACAAACAGGTTCTTTAAAGTGCCACTGACAGGCCACTGGAACGATGCATAAATCTGCAGCTTTTAGCTGGGAGGGCGTCTGGGCGTCTGCAAAACCTGAAAAAATCAATGCCTGATTCTCGATGGTAGCTTGGCCGCTAGTTGCGGCCATATACCAGCGTAATCTGGCAGCCAAGATAGAGAATCAGGCCTCCATTTTTTCATGTTTTGCAGACGCCCAGACTCCCTCCTAGCTAAAAGCCTGCGGCAGCATGAAATGAATGTATCGTCTACGAAGGTGGTTCAGCTGAATCACGACGGTAAGTCATGCGCAAACCTAGTTCTAAGTGAATCAAAGCAGGAACCGGAACCAAGCCTTTGTGAGGTCACTGGAGGTGGATCCATTAGAATGCAGGTCAAAAAGCTCTTCAGCTTCAGGATCAGAGGAGAATTGGTGAAGTGTTGCGTGACAGCTGGATGATGTTCTAATGGAGCCAGTGAGTGTGGAAGCAGTTCTTCTGACCAGAAGATGGAGAGCGTCATAAGAAACAGGTACTGATAGATGATACACGCTGGGATCTAACTCACCTGAATGTGTCAACGCTAACCACAGCTTTAATTGTCTTTTTGTTTTCAATGAGGAAGATTAGTGTCCTTCTGATGATTTAAAACCCACTTAGAGCAAAATGTGTTCAAGTAATCAGGTTAATTACTCTACTCTAAAAAGGAATTAGCATTTGAGCTCGTGAAAATGAATCGCGAGACTAACAGACAGACTGTGAAATATTCCGTCAGTCACCAAAGCCATGTCTAAACAACATTGTTCCATTGTGTCCATTGTCAGTGGTGCGTCAGTGGTGTTGGTCATACTGCAAGTCCCATAGTGAACTGCAACTGTTTTCAGAAACTTGGTCAGACATGTCTTTCTGATTGAAGATTTTCACCCTCAGGAAACCAATCTATTTGCGGCGGCTAAATGAGGTATCATAAAACACTGCTGCAGGTTTGAAGAAACACTGTCCTAACTTTCAGAGGCCACTAGATGGCGCTCTTGGTTTGGAAATGAGGTGAGGTTTCATTAAAATAGTTGTTCAAGTCCAAACATTTACAGCAGACTGCGCCATCTGGTGGCCTCAGAAAGTCAGGACACTGTTTCATGAAACCTCACCTTCCCCTCCCGAACATTAATCCAAACAAAGTTCCCTGCATGAAAAAAGTGCCCCTTCTGGAATCCATGTTCTCTTCCTTCAGATTAATGTATTTTTGGTATCTGCCAGAGTCCTTGTGCGAAGTGTTCCCCCGACCTCTGGCCTGACTCTGTTGAACCCTGTATGGGACGCGAACAGGCACAGCTTCCATTGGCATTGAAAAAAAGAATATTGACTGAAAAACACGGAACGTTACATTAATATGCAAATGACATGCAGACACAGCGCAAACTCCGCCCCTTCCCACTCCCCTATCAACCCCCTCACCCCCACGCTAAAACCGTGCATTCTTGAAGAGAACTCAAAAGATGAGGATATAGAAGAATATATTTCTATATTTCTTTTTTCAGCCAATATTCTTTTTTTGTCGAGTGAGGGAAAAGGGGAGCGTGAGATTGATGGACGGGTTGGTGCAGCGGCGGTCGCTGTATCGGACCGTCGTGGTGAAGAGGGAGCTGAGTCACAAGACGAAGCTCTCGATTTACCGATCGATCTACGTTCCCACCCTCACCTATGGTCACGAGCTTTGGGTAGTGACCGAAAGGATGAGGTCATCCGGGAGGAGCTCGGGGTGGAGCCGCTGCTCCTCCACATCGAGAGGAACCAGCTGAGGTGGCTCGTTCATCTGATCCAGATGCCCCCTGGACGCCTCCCTGGGGAGGTGTTCCGGGCATGTCCTACCAGGAGGAGACCCCGGGGAAGACCCAGGACTCGCTGGAGAGATTATGTCTCCGGTCTGGCCTGGGAATGCCTCGGGATCCCTGGAGAAGAGCTGGAGGAGGTTTGTGCGGATCGGAAAGTTTGGGCTTCCTTGCTCTGAATGCTGCCTCCGCGACCCCGGATATTCTTTTTTTCAATGTCAATGTAAGCTGTCCCTGTTCTAGCACCATAGACCTGAGATTGGAGTGTAACAAGAGTCTGTTACAACTGAGCGTCCAAATGCAGATGGCACATGGCTATTAGTTGCTTTAACAAAAGGATTCTCATGACTGGAGGTGGACAATTAGAGGAGACGATTGAATATCGAAACCGTTTTCACATTAAGAGTGAACCTGTCAATCACACTCGGTGCGAGTCTTGATCCCAAAAACCAGTGGCGGTCTAGCTAAAGTGATGAAGGGTCTGCTGGTGAGACTTCAGCAGCACTATGGTTTAATGCTCCGGCCAGCACCGCACACTCAGCAGGACCAAAGGGGAACATGACATATAGTGAGTCAAGCGGTTCAGTGTTTTGTTCAGGCATGTGTCTGCAATGTTAGCGCCACTTAATGAGAGCCAAGGGTGTGAGGGTCCCACTGGGTGACAGGATGGAGAGGGACCCAGAGGGCACTGCAAGACATTTCCATAATGAGAGGATCCTGAATAAGTGTGAACCGACTGAGTGCACAGGTGAGATATACGCCAGAAATGGCTGTAATATCCTGCTCCTGTTGTAGACACCATTTAAACATGTCAACGTTTCTCACTAAATACAGTGAGGAAAATAAGCATTTGAACAGCCTGCAATTTTGCAAGTTCTCCCACTTGAAATTTTCATTGTAGGCGCACGTCAACTGTGAGAGACATAATCTAAAAAAATCCAGAAATCACACTATGGTTTTATTAACAATTCATTGGTATGATACTGCGGCAAATAAGTATTTGAACACCTGAGAAAATCAATGGTACAGTAGCCTTTGTTTGCAACTACAGAGGTTATTCCTGTCGTTTTTCAACAGGTTTGCACACACTGCAGCAGGGATTTTGGCCTACACCTCCACACAGATCTTCTCGAGATCAGTTAGGTTTCTGGACTGTCGCTGGGAAACAGAGTTTGAGCTCCCTCCAAAGAGTTTCTATTGGGTTTAGAACCTTGATATGCTTCTTACGGAGCCACTCCTGGCCGTGTGCTTCGGGTCATTGTCATGTTGGAAGACCCAGCCACCACCCATCTTCAATCCTCGAACTGAGGGGAGGAGGTTGTTCCCCAAAATCTCACGATTCCAGTCATCCATTTTGGTCTCATCAGACCACATGACTTTCTCCCATGACTCCTCTGGATCATCCAAATGGACATCAGCTGCTTTAAGAAGGGGAACCTTCTTTTTTTTTAAACCATGACGTCTCAGTGTGTTACCAACGGTAACCTTGGAAACGGTGGTCCCAGCTCTTGTCCGGTCATTGGCCAGCTCCTCCTTATTTTCCTCACTGTACATGTCATTCACCATGAACGACCTCATCCAACATTCATTCTCCATCTTCCCTTTCCATATCCACATGCCACTGTCCCTCCCTTGACAATTGTCTGACATTCCTAAAAGACTTTCCACACACACAACAAGGTCAGAGGTCAGACACACGATTTGACCTCATGATCCACGGCCATTTTCTCACGCTCGCTTCGTCCTCCCTCAAACCTGTGCTTGGAATGATGAGCGCTGAACTCCATTATGACGCCTTTAAATTCACTCCTCAAGTCACCGCATTTCATGACTTCTCTCAGTGGAGAAGCTGCTTCCCTCTTCCTCACCTGTCACCACTTTTTTACAGGTGCCATTTCTGACAGATATATATATATATATATATATATATATATATATATATATACACAGAAAAAAGCATGCATTCTTGTTTTTAATTTTTCCGTCTGTCAGACTAAAACTAAAACCTCTATTTTTTAGTTCACACATGTAATAACCATGTGCTGTCACATGTGATTCACATCTATTCTTCAGTTTCTGAGAACATCTGCACCTCCTTTCTGCTCTGCTTATTATTAAAATCAGGATTAACTTCCTACCTTTCAACCCGAACCCAAAGAATTCTTTCGTCTTTCATCATGCCTCTGCTACTCCGTGGACAGCAGGCTGCCGCATGCAGCCTGTTTTCCCGTCCTCATATCCTCCATTTTATTTGAGCCACCAGGGAGCTTTTGTTCTGGACTGCTGGGGTGAGAGCCGTCCGTGTGGGTTTTTCTTTCTCCAACAGCAATAACTGCAGAACAACCCAAAGCATGACCAAGCTGAACTTTCGAATTCAATAGAGAGGTCCAGCCCGGACTGGAGTTATTAATGGACTGTTTGTCTGTTGTGTGTTCACAGCTGAAATGAGGTCGAACCTTGGCAGAAGTGAAATGTAAAATGTTTTTGACTGCACACACAATAAGCGCGTTATACAGAGAGGTTATTGAGACATTAACATGAATTAAATAGACCAAGGGTTCTGAACCTTTTTGATCTCAACTTGAAGTGATTCATTACTATTGAGTGCATTTGAGATCAACAACCATATTTAATCAGCTTCAGGTAAACAAACCAAAACCTTGTGAAATGGCATGAAACCATGTGGTGAGCGCAAAGATATTTGTCATTGAGAAGTCCAACCAGCAGCAGAACCAGGTGCGAGTCATGTTCATCAAATTTACCAAAGAAACAAAAATACTCTTGATGCAAACTGTTGAGAAAATTGGAAAAACTGTGTGTCATGAATAAAATAAATATAATAAAACAACGTCTAAATATCATAAAACAACGTCTAAATATCATAAAATATTTTCTTTTTACTTAAACAAACTCTAAAGAAGATAAGTATTGTCATGAAATGATTTAAAAAAATATATTTTAAAAACCACTACAACAGGTGAACAGTCTTTACTGTTCTCCATAGTTGGTAACTCTCACAGATTTGTAGCGGTCAAGTCAATTCAGTGACACACTACTGCCACCATATGTGACAAGTGTATTAAATCTGAGCATCTCACAGCCCTGAGGTGTGAAACACAAAACTTCTCGCGGACCTCCAGGGTGCAGCTCCTGTGATCACTGAAATAGGCCATACCCTCCACTGACTGTCGTCAGAACCACATCTGTTGAACTCAACTCAGGGCATTAAGAGTGTTCTAGCCCAAGTCCAGGTGGCTCCCCCTGCAGGGAGTCCCAGGGCTGGTATTGATTTTTCAAAGGCTCCGAGCTTAACCATGCCCACTGGGCAACACAGAGAAACAGACAGCACGTTAAACGGATCATGTCTCCGATATATCCACCAAGACATCAGGGATTCACGTTCATCTGAACTGTGGACACATGCTGGAGCGGGTGACCATGTTTGGAGATCAATTTGGACTTTTGGGAGACTAAGCTACCTCCATGTGGCTGCCGCGCCAAGCGCATTGTTCCTCATTCTGCATTGTTTTAGGGTTGCTACAGCAGATGTCTAGAGGACCCGCAACTCAGAAAACAACGGTCAATGGAGACCAAAGTCTATCAGGGATGAGATTTCCAGTAACAAATGAGCTGCTTGGCGGAGGTCTGCCCGCTACTTTCTTTCAATCCCGTCCACTCTAACATTCAATCTCAGCAGAGGCTGCTTTGCATCAGGACGTTCAAACAGGACAGATTCTTCTTTTCATCGGCCTGACGCTCCAGAATCTCACGCCACAACACTTTCAATTGGTGCATGTATTATTCAGCAGCTCCTTTTGCTCTGCCTTCACTTAAATATGAAACTTTGCGAATAGTTGTCTTTCTAAATTCATCCCTAAAGAAGTTTCTCAGCAAACACTGCGTCGCTCTCGATGGACGGGAGTCATGTGGAAGGTTTACCTGATGGTTCCTGCAGGGTGTCATGTGACCCAGCGTTCCACCTTTGAGACAAAGTTAAATTAACTTGAAGGAGTGGACTTATTATTTTTGAATGAAGTTAGTGGCTATAAGACAAAAAGGTTGGAAATTAGCCTTATGTGTTTTTGTAGATTGGAACTCTCAATAGCGAAAAAAGCAAATCTTTGAAGGTCGACAAGTTTGAACATGAAACAGCATAAGAAAAGTTTAGGAACAAATTACAATCCATCTGGTATAAAGTGGACAGAGATATGGTTTCAGGCCACCATGAATGCTGAGAGTCGGGAAATTCAGGAGAGCGATTTTTATGTATCATACGGCAAAAAGTCCCAAAAGAATCCGTGGTTGTTTTCCAGATTTTAAAGGATAGAACTCCCTAAATTAAGTGTAAATACATTACAAAAACTTTTCACCTGGGACATTGCATTAATGCCAAATGAAAACAAAAAAAATCAATGCTAAAATGGTATGTAATAATGGAGACAAAATGAAACGCAAAATAAACAACTTCTATTCTCTTTTCAATGAACAGTGAACGGATCAAACCCACAAAGTAAAGTTCGCTCATCACTTCTTGATAAATGAATGTTCCCTTAGAACCTGACACGCTCCTCTTTCCATTGACTACATGTTCAGGGAAGAGAGTATCTCGGGTCCAGGTGTGCTACTGAACGCTCCGGTCTTCGACAACACGACTGCTCATCCAAAACAATAAACTACCACAGCATTGGTTTCGCCGATGGCTCGATTTGGTTAGCATTCGTTTGTTAGCCTCTTGGATAGCGCCAAAATTCGCCACGGCGATTTGACGCAAAGAGTTTTACAGCAGAGGCATGTGTGAATCTTTGTGTGCTACATGGTGCAAACTGCAATTCGGTCACTTTCCCTTCATGGCGGAATGACCGCCATCTCACGGCTCACTGTGGCTGCAGCTTCACAACAAGCAGGGTGATTTCTAGGGGAAATAACGGCTTTGTTTTGTCATTTTTTAAAACATTGATTTATTGGAGTAACATTGCACAACTTGTATGAATTTAAATAGCATCAAAAAAATAAGATTGGCGTATATTTCTTATTTGATCGGCAGATGATGATGACGTCATAAATGCCCATATTAGCGCTGATAAATCTGATCAATCGCTGCAGCCCTAGTAATAATATGAGCAGCTAACTGTAGGTTTGCACTCACTGAGTACTTTACTTATTCAATTCATTTGAAATCCATGGAAAACAAAGTGGATGCAATAATTGAAGGCCACTTTCATTGACTCGTTCTTTTCTTGCTCACCAAACAAAGATTGTTACATGAGACGACTGAACCTCTAAGGTGATGAAGAGAGGCGGAAAGTTTGACCAGTCACAGCAGAGTGGGCGTGGCTTGGGGGAACAAGACTTCAGCTCCTGCCCAACAAGGCGTTTTCAATGGGTGCACATTTTCTAATGTAAATATTAAAAAATATGAATTGTTTTGTTCAAGAAGAGACATTGCCGTGTTCAATTGCAAATCCTTTTAAAAGACACTTGGATCACCTGGATAGGTCCTCTTTAAATACACTATCAGACCTACAAACAACTTGACATCATGAAATTGAGCTGTGGGAGGAAAGTGGCGAAACCCTTGAAAACACGTAAACTTCAAACAAACCTCCTCCTGACTGTGAAACAGAGGATTTGAGCCCGGCACCCGTGAGGCTGCCGCCGCCTGGGAGGTGGTGTATCGGCAGGAATCATGCGAAACAATGGAGATGTCAGGGTCGTGCACTCGTCTGCTCAGGAGAAATGAAAGAAGATTTAATTCATGAAGGAAGTGGACGGCAGTGGCCATCGGAGGGAAAAAAGCCAAAAAACAGGGAAGGCCTCTCTCCTTTTTTTTTTGAAGGAGTAAGAATCTAATATTAAAGCTGAAACAGTTTGCAGCTCGAGGGAAGCGATCCACAGACGCCGCAGCTTTTGGCTGATTCATATTTTTTTGGGCCAACTTCAAAGGAACGCTGCTGACGTTGCCCTGGAGAGCCTGGGAGCCAGACTGGTGATGCAGCCAATTTTCGCCTGAGCATTTACTAAAGATTTGTGGTGTTTATTTCATTATCTTCTTAATGAAAACTACAGTCGGCGCTGTATATTGGCGCCGACAAGGCTGAGCATGAAAAATGTCGTATTAACCGAGGTCACCGGTCCGTAGAAGCCTCCATTCTTCTTCCTCCATTTAGAGCGGGTGTAAATAATGACAAATACAGTCAGTGCTCCTTTTTCTTAATTTCCTCTTCTCTTCTTCTCAGTCCTTCTCGGCTGTGATTCCACACGACGGTGATTATACAGAGATTAGCTTCTCCCATTGTCGGTGTCCACAGCCAGATGAAGGCACTCCTCATCTGAGACCTGGAGGTCAGGCTCCATAAGCTGCTGTTTATTAGCTTTTTTGATTGCGGAGCAGCTGGTATTTGAATATTTGGACAAAATGAGAGATGCACATTTATTATAATCTGTTTGTGTCTGTGAGGCTGAATTAACTTTCCTACACAGGCTTAAGTCAATTCTATCTCCCGGGCTCTTCTGCAGAAACTCTGCAGGATTATTGACACAATTTTCTTCTTTTTCTCAGCAGGAGGCGGCGAGCCTGTCGTGACCCCGAAGTTTGAGACGGAGTTCGTCTGAGTGTTCACACTCGTCTCCCAGAAATGATGGAATCGCAATACCAGCCCATTGACAATCCTTTGTTTATAAACAGAACTAAGAACTACGAGTCATGGGGGCTTATTGACTCGTCGGGTAATTGAAGGGGAAATTTACGTTGAGCTGAATCATGCTGTGGCTCTGGAGAACAATCACACAAAAATACTCTGGTCAATAGTCATTTTTTAATTGAACCTTCTACCAATGAAAAAAACATTGTCATCTTATGATGTGTGACTACTGTACGCCCACTATCACTACTTTTGGTTGTGGTGTCCCCACCTCACACAAATCCTGAAAGGCATCATGTTCCTTTTACATATACTACAATGTCAGTCGTATAGAAAGGACGCTCTTGAACACATAACCCTCCCCAGCGTCCGAGATATATAGATCAGCACTTCACCCGAGAGAGAGAAAGCAAGTCAGAGCTATGACCTGTGCGATCCGGCGGAACAGTCAGATGTATAAGAAACATAGTTTATTTGAGCCTGATCAGTTCATGCAGGTAGCACAAGTAGCTTGATCTATGGTGGCCTGCAGTGGACAAAAATAAGTCTCAAGAGGGGAACTAGAATAGATAGTTTCAGAACTGAAAACAGTAAGTTATATTTCTGTTAAAACATGAAATAAGCCTGTGTTGCATGTGTTTTTATAGTGGCCTAACCTTAAGCACACACACACTTAAAAACAAAACAGACTGACACCCTTGCCAATGACCATGCAGAGAGTAGCCCGACTCAGGAATTGGCTGGATTAAACTGCCGAGTCAGATTATGTCACGTCCCCCTGTCCTGAGAAAACAAAACTATAGACTGAGTACTTTACCTCCGTGATGAGGGGTGGCACCGGTCCACTGACAGCACAGGAAGAACACATGAAGCTCACAGGTAGCGACCAACCGTTTCAGTCAGGAATATTGTACCCGGCACACAGAGCGCGCTGACTGATCTTCTAATTTAACTTAAGAGGTCCAGAATCAATGGTAGTGATGGTTCAAGCCAACATTGTATTGGAGCCGTTATCATATCGTGAACATCCCTGTTCATGCCTGGATTAAATTGACAAGTTTCTGAATACAATCAAACCTATCAATCCCTATCAAGAGTGATCGATGTCGAGCATCTAAAGCACAGAGACTGGCTTTTGATCGCAGGCAGCAACCACGCTAACGGTTGCTAACGTGGTGGTAATGTCGTCTCCTTAAACCAACAAATCACGTCTTCTAATCCTCTTGTGACACCATCAAAACAACCCGAAGGAAGGAAGCAAATCAGACTTTTCGCTAGCTATTCAGACTAAGCTGTTTACATGCATTTTACAAGTCCGAACTCCGCCGGACTAATGCAATAATTCAGTTTTCTGGGCCGTCATGCGACCTGTTACATGGTCATTCAAAGTCTGCTTGTGTGGTATATTGTCTCTCTCGGAGCGTAGCTGCATAAAGACAATGCATGTCTACTGGCAGTGTTGGCCTCTCTTTGTCAGGAGCACGTTCTTTTTCCTCGTGTTGGTTGCCATGAAGCAGATGGTAAAACGTTGGTAGAACATTTGAACGCATAGTTGGCTATTTTGATAGATGGTTCCGAATTTGATGCTTCATATTGGTTCAATTCTTCTGAAGACCTCTATAAAGGTTGATCTGCTTTTGTTGGTGGATAGGACACGTTAGCGCTCAGGTGTTCATCAGCTTCCTGCAAGTTATGAAACAAACAGTCAATCTCCAGGGGGTTCATTGAATGTTAACAAAAAAAACCTACAGAATTTGGTTCCCATATGCGGCCGTAAAATACATTGTGATTCTGACAAGATTCTCGGTGATAACACCATCACGAGACGTCAGTGGAGGTACCAAACACTGGTGAGCTGGGCCTTGAAGCAGTGGAAGTATCTGCAATATCAGCCGATAATGAGGTTTGTCAACAGTTTTTGAGGAAGAAGAGCAGGTTCATGTAAACCAAGGACTTATTTTGATTCCAACCACGTTGTTGTGGAAGCGACGCCTCAGACTATTGTGAGAGGATGAAGTGTCTGAACGGATCAGAGACGGATGGCAACACTGAACGCTAATGTAGATGGAATGAAAAATGCTCTTCAGAAGGGTCAGCAGCACAAAACAGTGGGAGTGACTGGGTCTTTTACCGGCAAGTATTGACGCCTCCTCACCTACGTTTTTGATAGCTTTTCTGATAGGTTTCTAACATGGCTTGCTGTTTGTTGGACAACCCCTGGGCATTTTGCAGTTGGTTTCAAAACCAGTTTGAGGCAAACTTTCAGGGCAAAATAAGCTTGTAACACAGATGGTTGCCACCCGTCCCTCATTCTTTAAACTTGCTTCACCTATTTATTAGAATGCTCTTTGTCTTTTGGTTAGAAGAACAGGCTTCTGTGCTCACTGGCATCATTACAACATCCAGCTGTCCTTCTACCCTTCGCCGTTTCTCCTCTGATCCTGATGCTGAAGAGCTTTTTTACCTGCATTCTATTGGTGCGCTGGCCGTATCCACTTCTAGTGGATCCGGTTCTGGCGTCTCACTATCCCATTCTAGCTGTGATTCATGCAGACAATATATGATCATTTCCCGCTGTAGATTTTAGGCATCGTTCCAGAGGCGTGTGGGTGACGCTTGACTTTTTCACTTCAGTGTCAAATCCATACGAAGACATTGCTTTGTTTTGTCTGGACACGCCAATATACCTACCCTAAGTATTTTCCCCTCAGGTTTAGTTTTCTGACTGTTAATTGTGAATTCCATTTTTTCGGGAGGGACAGGCTGCTCAGAAATTCTGCCAGGTTCATTTTCACTTTCTTCCGAGATGATCAATACACGCGTCTCCAGACATGCTGCTGGTTAATTCATGAGCTACACAGTGTGATTGCAAGCACACTGTGCTGGCCATGAGGCACAACCTTAAAGAGCTGGAGCAGGTTCTCTCATCTATATTTGATCAATTATACAGTCGGCATCATGCGCTGCTGACCTCAGCAGCTGCTCTCCTGCATCATTAAGGTGGTCGCTGATGATGGTGTAAATATAAATTAATATTAATGCAGCGTCATTAGCATTACCTTTGTTGCTCGGGTCCCACTGGAGGAGTGTGATGGCTGAGCAACACGTGGGGCCCCTCTTCCTGAACCATCACCCATCCAGCAAGTCAATCACTCTTCTTACAAACGTGAGGTGCCGCTCTTGTTGGTGCCCACTGTCATGATCCCGGGGTCATATTGCTTTGCTAACAGAGAAGACTGCAGTTTTTGCTTCCTGCAGTGTGTGGTTGTGGGCGTGGTCAGATGGAGGCTGGTTTGCTGGAGCCGGAGTGCAGCCTATCAGAGCGAGTGGAGACGTCTACAAGTGCCTGTAGCTGCTGCCTGCTCTCTCTCTCTCTCTCTCTTCTCCAACCACTCCCAAGCCAGCAGCAGGTGTTGTTCTGTGCTCCTGTGATGGATGTTCCTCCTCAGAGTTAGTTTTTGTTTTGTTCCTTTTTGTCATTGCGTTTGATTTGTGTTAAATCCCTCAATGTAAGTTTCAACAGATATCCTTAGTTCAGTGTATGAAGAACTTTTTGTTTGCTGTTTGCAATGTAACATTCACTTCGTATCCGCTAGTTTTTACTGAGTTTTGTTTAAGGCCAGGCCGTTTGACTCGAGAGGGAAGGCATTTGTTTCATTTGTGATCTGTGTCTTTTACTTTTGTTTCATGATGTATCGAAATGGTTGCTTTGTGTTAGCATTGAATAAATAGTTAAATGTCCCCTTCGTGGCTGCTGGAGAGCTTGGAGACAACCATGTTGTGTCCACCTTCCCCTAGACTGGGGACATAACAGGTGCCCCCCTAAAAAAATGTGTTCAGCCTAGCATCCTTATCTAAGACAGACATGCAGTCAGGAAGTATTGTTTTGTCTCTGTGTTCCCCAGAGGAAATTATTCTGAACAGCTCGAACACTCTTCTCCATCATTTGTCGTAAGTTCCTTAAACTCTCTGTGATGAATTCAAATCATTACGAGCATGTTTTATGAATGCGACGTGATTGAAACATGCATACGATTTGCATAATTACAACGTTTTTGGAGTACGACTTAATGTGGAGATCCAATCGGAACCACTCAGACTTGCAGCTGAAGAGGGCTAATATGAAATCACACAAACACATTCTATAGTCTTCTCAATTATAGACAATAACCAAGGCTTTCCACAGACAAAATAGCTTTTACCAGCCAAGCATTGTTGAACAGAAATGTTTCATCAGCTAATTAGGGGAACAATAGCACGGCCAAAGAGTTTTTGGAAATTATTCAGAAAGTGGAAGTTTTGCCTGGAAACTCTTTTAATACAGTATTTTGAGAGTGTTTTAGTCAGGATGAGAGTACGGAAGAGAAAACATCTATGCAATAAAAAATGCATGAGAGTCACGTCTAAACTAGTTTTCAAAAACGGGGTCCAGCGTCGAGACTGACTCATGAAACAAACTGGCCAATGTTCTGAACTTGACTCATGAACTCCTCACATCTTTTCTTGACATTAAAGCGCTCTAAATGCGCTGTTGTCACCCACGTGTCCGAAGTTCCGACACCACAGCTGGTCTCAGCTGCTGCTTCTCGTCTGTTGGCGGATCTGTGGGCACGAAGGCAAAAACAGCGCTTTTTGAGCGCTTGAAGGTAAATAAAATACCTGTGAGTTTGATGTTATGAGGCTCAATATTTTGGCAGTATGATGCTCAGGGTTCAGACCGCGAGAAAAAAGTATTTATATAAAAAAAATTACAGTACATTTGACCATTTATCACACCTACGCCTTCATTGATGTCCCGCCTGCTCTGACTTATGGCACCGCATAACCACAGCTGGAGAGATACCACCACTTACGCACTACTTTGCATTGCATTGCATCACCTCCGACACATTTCAACATATAAAAATTTAAACTTAAAAATAAAAGGGTGTTGTAAATTATTGGTCCAAAAAGGTCTGGTAAGTCTATTAATAAGAGAAGGACAACAACAAGTCAGCCATGTCAAAATGAAACAAGTCTCTTAGAGAACAGTCTCGCAGTAGCACCAGTGTATTAAACAAGAAAAAAAAAAAAAAAAAAAAAACGCTGACCAAGGTGTGAGCCAAGGGTCGTCGCTTTGGATGGAAGTGGCGGACAAATCGTTTCTGCGCTTGGGTTATCTAGCCAGTCCTGCTGTGGAACACTGGAGCACTGTGCCGGTAGTTGCCGTTTATGTTCGAAATCGGCACAATGTTGTCATGGCTCCGCTTCCAGACTCCGAGTCCTGGTTTTGCTTTTTTCCCCTCTTTTCCTTTGGCACACGGCTGGAGCCGATTAACCTGATGACTTGTCTACAAGAACACCTGGGCTCCAGCAACGTGTGCCAGTTCGTTATATATTTATTCCCATGGTTTGTTCCCAGTGTTGTTCTTTGTTTCCATGTGCCTGGTGATGCGTCCACTCGCTCCTGTGTTTTTTGGACTTCTCGTTCCCCTTGGTAACTCCTGGTTCTCGTGTCTCTCCCTCTCTGTTCAGCTTCTTGTTTTGTGTGCTAGCTAGCTCATTTAACTCCCGGTTCTCATTGTTTCGGTCTCTCATGCTAGCCAGCTCATTTAACTCCCGGTTGTCATTGTTTCTGTCTCTTATGCTAGCTAGCTCATTTAACTCCCGGTTCGGTGACGCTTTCAGTTTTCTTGTTTGTTTAATTATTAAATATTATTTCTAATTTGCTCCTAGCCAGCTCATTTAACTCCCGGTTGTCGTTGTTTCGGTCTCTTATGCTAGCTAGCTCATTTAACTCCCGGTTCGGTGACGCTTTCAGTTGTTTTCTTGTTTGTTTTATTATTAAATGTTATTTCTAATTCCCTCCTGTGCCTATAACCACTCGCACTTGGGTCCTACACCACGTCCTCTATACGTGGCTTTAGCTCCCTCGTCCCTTCGTACACCTTGACAAATGTGATGCAGATATCTGTGATGTCAATACACGTCAGTGATATCAATGCTCTGAAGCTAGTTTTGGTCCAAATGGTGATCTGAACGGCTATGAGAACTATCAAGTGCATGTGCCCGTTCACTTCAGTGCTCAGATGCTCTCAGCACTGAGTCTGAAGAACTGGGTGGGTTTCATAGAGACTGTCAACGCAAGCCAGCCAGGTAAAAACTCACTTTAACCTACAAATCACCCTGGAGGAAGGATAATAAGACCTGAAGAGAATATGAGGAACACTTTTATTTATGTAGGGAGGACATTTATCGCAATTATGATCATGATTTATTTTTCTAAATTTTGTAGCTAAGCGCTGATGTTGGCGCCCAAAGCCAGACGAGTAAAGGGTCTCTGTTCCAAGCCGCCAGGCTAATCTTTTAATCATCATATGATATGAATCATTCACTCATCATATGAGTAAATGATTCATAAAGAAAACAAAATCTTGGTGAACCTACAAGAAAGAAATAAAGAGGGTAATAAAGCAGAAGACTGACTATAAACCTCAGCAGGTGCAGGGGGTTAAGATGACAGAATTGAAATGAAGGTTTTGTGCCCCACAAAACCTCGGAGAATTGGGGACGGGCAGCCGAACAGACCTCAGATAGGAAATAGATGAAACAGCATGTGCGAGTGGAAGAGGTGAAAAAACACATTGTTGAGCCACGGCCAATAAATTGAATATTTCAAACAGAAAAGGGCCTCTAGGGAGAAGATATGCAAAAGTCTCTCAGTGGAGCAGAAGGGGTCTGAGTGAGAGACACATACTGATGATGGATGCCAAATAAAAACAAGCAACCGAAGGCATGAACAAAGTAAAACAGAAGGTAGTGAACAGAAACAATGGTGATTTCGCTTCACTTAGCAGAAACACTGCGTCCTGTCACGATACAGAAGGCCAGTTGTGGACGGCGAACAAGTTCACCATTAGACAATGGCCTTGGGGCGGAAGGAATGTCAAGTTTACAGTGAGCTCATGATACTAAATTGGGCCCTATGTTCTGGGAATCTGTTGTATTTTAACTCAATTAAAAGTACTGTTTTGTTTTTACAAGGATTCTTATATAATAAATATAAAACGATACAAAACAAAACGGTAGGTCCTGCACAATATAAACAATAAAAATGCCATTTGTTTGTGTGATAAAACCCGACGGAATACCGTTCAGGTCTGATCATAAGGGATCAATAATCTTTCTTTGAATGTTTAATGTTGCCGCAGCAAGTCAACCTCTTCCCCTCTTGCCTGTATTGATCAACCTCCCTGTTCACACCTCACCTCCTCATGTCATATATGTCTCAGGCTTGGATACCAACGATATTGACAGACCAGAAATTGGCGATCCAACAAGCAAAGATTTCCAGTCCATGAGAGATGTCAGAGCCAAATGAAAGAACAAGGCCAAAGCTGGAGAGATGTGGTCTTCAGACTGGTCTCAACCATCAACCGTCTGAACCATATGTTTGCAGTCTCCAATCCTTTCTCCATGAGCTGTATAGTGGTTTCAATTCTTTTCCCTTCCTAGTCACTCGCATTGAGCGTCTTCATCTCTGCTTCTTATCTTTGCGTGTACTGTCTCTAAACAAACATTGTGGCAGGTCTCACTACTGTCCTGTAGAGCTTTCCTTTCACTCGAGCTGCTGTCAAAGATGTCACACCTGACAGTCGTCTCCACCCGTGCTCTTCACTCTCTTCTCTTCTCTCACATTCTCTTTACATGATCACACATTTCCAGCCCACTAAAAAGATCCACATGCTCTCTTTCTCGGCTGTTCTACATCCAATTACATCCTTGTTTCTTCATCCAGTCTCTCTCACTCACTCACTATAAGCCTCTGCCTTTGCAACCTCTCTCTTTGTGTGACGTCTACCCTCCAAGGCTCCTCTGACCATACACCCGACACTTTCCTTACAGTTCACCTTCCTGTCTCAACGTCCACCATTTGATCCTGGGCTCTGTCTTTACTTCTCAGTTGTCCTGTTCCAGGTCAGTGGTAGCAACTCCCCTCCTATAGTCGTGCGTTGTATGAAGTACATCATACCCACAAACGTAAATCACACTCATGGCGCCACTCTTGAATTATGAATCATAGCGCGCTGGATTAATGAGCTTTTGTGTTGAGGCGTCCCAGGGTGTGTTGCAGGGCTGAAAGGTTGCACTGGCCATCTGCTTGTATGTTTTTTTCCATCTCTATGGATGTCTTGTCTCCAAGGTAGAGATCCAGTTCGCATCAATTAGGATTCAATAATGATAGTGGTATTCCTGAAGAGAGTGCCTTTCACAGGCCACACCCTTTCTGAACTTGGACAGGCAGTTAAAAAGTCAGCGCCTGTTTGAGACCCTCGGATAGTTTATGAATAATGGCCTCAGCATTTATGTCAGGAAAATTCCTGTCTTCTCCCACTTGGTGAAAGCTTAAGTGATTACATTTCTCTGCTATGCTGATGTTCCTCAGTACGTTGCCTTGTGTCCTGATAGCCCCTGAACCACCCATGTTCTCTCTCACTAGCTGTTGGAAACTAAAGCAAGACTGGCAGAGGGCAGTCGACATCCAGCACAAAAGTGAGGTCTTGGTTATCGATGGCTCGAGTAAAAATGATCAATGGTTCAATTCATTTTTCAGTCACTTGCTCCAAACTCAAGGCCAAATCTGGCCCAGCAACTCAATTTATGCGCTCGGCAACAGCAATAAATGCATGAAATCAAATTCAAGGCAAAATTTTAAGGAGCCCTATCACGCTTTTCCGTGTGTTAAGAGTTGCCTAAGTGTTAGCAAGAAGATGCTTTTCTCAATGCATTGTGATGCAGACATGAAGGATTCCGCATTGATGCAATAACAGGCCATGATCGATTAATACTATTTTGCATTTGCAAATTTTGCATCACTGACTCACAACACGAGACACATACAGTTTTTGTCTTGAAGCACAAACATTCATCTGTATTCCCATCTTTCAATCATTAAATATTGGGGATTTTATGGATTAATTTCCGACAGTCATAGCCTTCAATGACCAGCCAGAGGCTGGGCAGACACTGTGCAGTTCTTTTTCCGCCGCAGTATTCAGGATGAAAAATGCTCCGGATGTTTTGAAAGCTCATTTCAGATTTTACGAACTAACAAGTTGAAAGCAGACAATGGAAATACGCAACTAATCCAAGAAACCACGTGAGCCGTTACCAGCCAGAGATGCTTACTGCTTTGCCGTTTCTCTGTCGGATCGCTTCTGGATTGGCTTCCGGCTTCTTCTTCTCCATCGATGTTGCAGGTCCGATATGAGCAGCCAGATCACATCTCAGCATTGTATGGTATTGTGTGAGAACAGAATTCGTGAGATGAGACTGAGACGGCGATTCACTCGTACGGTACAGTATGAGCAGCAGCTGAATCATTTTTACACTATACTGCGCATTGTTTTCTGCACTATAATGTAAAAATCAAAATGAACTTGGATAAAATAAAAACGTATTGTTTTCGTAATATTGTTTACCACAAGCAACAAGTTTGCTCCCAGCATTTAGCATTATTTAAGATTTCAGATCGCAGTCAAACAGTGTTACCGCCAGAGGTGACAATGCAAAGGTTTATCTCCAGAACCATTCCGTCAAAAACAACCTTTCAATCATCTGTATCAGCCACAGAGGAGGATATCACCTTAGTCCATTCTTCATTTGCGACAGGATATCAGATGAAGAAGATACAGAGCATCGCGTGTCCTCCAGTGTCTGCTGATCTCTCCTGGACCATATTCCTGACAGAGATAACGCTCTCTGATCTGTCTCTTTTTAATTCTAAGGATCTTTTTGCGAGTGTGACTTCTCCTCTTGTGTGTCGTCATCAGTGTCTTTGTTTTCAACCGACTCTCTTTTCACAGCAAATGGGATCTTAAACCTACATAGACTCATTTTTGTTTTTCAGAACTGGCATCCGACATCGCATGGAAGCGGCTGCCTTTTTTTTTTTTTTCTGTTGCTTCTCATCTGTGCTCGCTCCTCTTTCTCCCTAATGCTGTTGAATAATGGAGAGACTGCATGCAGCAGTCATGCTGTCACTCAGCCAGTGGAAATGTAGGGGGCTGCTTCAGTGTGTGTGTGTGTGTGTGTGTGCGCGCGCTTGTATATGCCTAAAGCCAAAAACTAGCCTTGAGGGCACAACCTTCCATTGCCCCCCCACCTCCTCAAGCACGGCCCCTTACACACACACACACCTGATTCTACCTTGAAAACTCATGCACACCCTCACACGCACACACACACATACACGCCAAGACCATGCAATCAGCAGTAATAACTCATCCTCCACTCACATTTTTGACACCATTTCCCCTTTTTTGTTTACCAGAAATCTTTCATGATGCAACAAACTCAACGGTACAAACCTCATCTAATAGTAATGTATGTTCTTGCATATGGCTGCGCTACATAATATATGAATGGCTTCCAATTGTGAGAACACAGTGACGACAAATCAGGGTCAAATGCAGAACAAAAGGGGATCCAGGGATCCTGCGGTATGATGAAAGGAGTGAAACCCAAATTGAGTTAGTATTTTGCATTCAAAGCCCAGCCACGCTTGCAGCGTTGCTAGAGGGCCCCCCACTGAAAACAGCTTGTAGATTGTCTGGAGACGTCCATTTCATATCTTTAAACTGGCAGAGAAGCATAGCGCGCTTTTGAGACCGCCTCTTCCTGTTCGGTGCCAGATCGCCTGGTTCAAGTCTCTGCCTTTAGCTGGCAACCTCAGCATCAGAGCTGAGGTGAGCCAGTCGAAGAGCAAGCGGGGAGCGAGAGTCCAATAAGGTGAAATACCAAATGACATTGATCCAATGGAGCCTCATCGGAATGGGTGGAGGGGTGAAAACTAATCTCCCTCTGTCTCGTCCTCTGTTCTTGTTTCGCCATCCGTGTCTGTTCCCAGGCCAGTGCCCATCACAGCTGGGATGGGGCTTTTGCTTGCTTTTGGCCCAATTAGCCAGGGCTTAAATTGCAAAGCATGTTGAGCGGAATAGGTCCAAGCTCGGTTTAGTCTAGTTCAGCATGGCTTGGCTTGAGCCGGGGTCCAGCACTCTCACCGGGCTGCAATGCAATTATAATTCAGGTTGTCCTCTGACTCACCACAAAAGAGAAATGGTTTTCCTGAAATATTTCTGCAGTGATTTGCATGAAATTGATCGGTGTTTCGGAGTGCATCCTCCGCAACTGTCTGCTAGTTTAGCTGCAGAGAGACACAAAACTGTTTCATTTTGAGTGGTTCCCCTTGTGGCTGTTGTGCAGCGCCCTTTGTTTCCTGGTGATCCTCCGGCTGCTGATGACCACAGTGTTGCCTCAGCCGCGACTGTGTGTTGTGTTGTGGATGTTGGTCAGGAAACAAGTTTCGCCTGCTGTCTGTTTAGACATGCTGCTCAGTGGAAGCATCATTGACAGGGACTGTGTGAGCACTGAACCCAAGACACCCAAGAATAAAATAAACATTTTATCAATTCACAAAATAACACAGGACACGGAACACAAAGAAACACAAAATGCACGAGACGGTTGGACACTCATTTGTGATAAGATTCAACATCCAGTAAAACAGAAAGTACAAACAAAAATATGTTGAAAACCCAGCAAGAACCACAGGAGAGAACAAAAAAGACAGGAAATAGCTAATAAGGAAAATCACCAGCAGGTACAGAGCTCTGGAGATAAGGGTGAACACGGGTAGACAAAATAAAAGCAAAAACATATCCTGTCATACCCTGGTCTATAGTCTGTCTCAGTTGCTCTATATAACCACTTCTTCTTTCTCTTTCCCCTCTTTTGTTTGTGTGACTCGCTGTCCACGCCATCAGGATATCCTGCGGAACAAGGAACATGTGATTCAATTGAAAACCCAATGCGTCAACATGCAACGCTGGAGGCTGCCTTCGGCGTCAGTATGGGACGCAAAAGTCCATATACACTCATCACACCTTAGGAGAATGTTGTCTGTCTCCATACATTTCACAGAGGAAGAATGATCAGTAAACAGTTCACTAGGTCGCCACTGTACGAGAGAAGTGGAGGTGAGGAAGCAGAGGAGCAGGACTGGTCATAATGGGGACAGCCCACCTGAAGGTTCTCAGCGGGATGCTTTCAGAAATCCAACTGAACTCAAAAATGCACCAAGGTTTTTGTTTCATCTTGTCATCTGAATTCTGTTGAGTTATATTACTAAAAATGTTGCAGAAGCAAATGCAACTCAGAACAAAGCAGAAATAAGCTTAAAAAATGTTGCGACATGCAGATGTTATGAATGTCCTCCAACACTTTGAGACTTTATTTACTTATTTTTCAATGAATCCACTCAACCATTTACTGGTTCTTTCAATGAAGAAATTCTGATGTGAATGTTTTATTCCCTCACTTATTTAAAGTAAGAGTCTTGGTTTGTGATTATGAGTGTCCTCTCATCTGTGTATCTGTGTGTGTTTAAACATATTTATCCTAGTGTGGTCCAATTTTGGGGAAAACAGGTCATGGTTGAGGTGAGCCATGTGTTTTGGATGGTTAGGTTTAGGGTGAGAGGCTGGGGAAAGGGTTATGGCAATGAGAGGTCTGCACAAAGTTGGTGCAACAAGCCTGTGTGTGTGTGCCCCTTTGTCTGGAAATAAAAGACTGAAGATGTAAAGTGCTTTTGGTGAAGGTTACCTCTCACTTTTTGATGGTGGTCAGCATCATGGTTTTAGCTGGGAGCCTAATATTTTCCTTTAGTGCTGGCCGTGTCTTGGCGTTCATGAAAATACATATAATGCTCATATGCTGAAGAGAAGAAAGTGTGCTGCACTTGAGCATGAACGTGTGCTTGCAGCTGAAAGTCTGAAGCTTTGGTGAAGGAGGCTGCTGTCTGGCTGCTCAGGAGGCCATCTGCTCCATCTGCCATTGAAAGGTCCAGCTTTCCCCAAATATGCTCTTAAATGGGACACTTGGATCCGATTTATGGTACCGCGCTCTCCGTAGTAAATAAACACTTCCAGATCATTCAAATATATTTGTCCGTACAGAGTGAATTTCTCATCAACCATATAAACACGAACCAACAGTAATCCATAACACAGAGGCTCCGGCTGGTGACAGCCCGATCCGGCAGAGAGGAGCCAGTGAAATATATAGTGGAAGGTAGAGCGAGGGTGAAGGAAGGTGGCACTGACAAATCACCAGCGTTTGGTCCCAGGAGAATGAAAGATTTGCTGTGGAAACACTGTGATGCATAATGAAAACAGATGCTTGTGTAGAGGCTTTTTGGGCGCACACTTGCCCGACATTTAAAATCAATTCTGTCACTGTATCATAAGTTATTTTGACAGGGAGCAAGAGGCCCTTCAGGAAACACCAGTTTAATGATGTCTTTAACCTGCTGGTAATTGACCTCTGAAATGAACGGGAGAAAAAGTATTAAAACCTCGGGGCGAGCGATTCTCCGCTCGCTCGGATGCTATACATCATTCCTGGTCAGACGAGGGTCTGCATAAACACCACGTTTCCATCGCACCTTGCGGAGCAAAACACAAATCAGAGTGCCGTGGTTAGTGCACAGCGCTGGCAGCCCTGCCTGAGTTGGCCTGGATTTATGCAGCGAGTGCACCGCCACTGTGTCTTATGCCGATGTGTGTGTTAGTGGAGTTTGTCTAGTCAGTAAAATATAACATTGTTTTAGATCATGTCCACACACTCTCCACAGTTCCAGGTACTCGAGGGTCCCGGGGGTCTGCAGCTTATCATCGGTGACACGCCAGCAGAGGGGGGGAAACAATCCCCCCACAGGCCCGCCCCCCAACTCAAGGCTACCTCAGGGTGCTGGTTCAACCTTGAGGTAGCCTTGAGTTGGGGACGGGCCACTTTTCCATTCCATTGATAATACAATGGATGCGTACTAAAATCCTGTTGATCTTTATGCTCTGCAACCAATTCTCTCATCAGAATATTTGACACTTTTGATAGGAACAAGGTGGAAAGTATGTAGCCGCTCAATAGCATCCAACTCTGGCACTGCAGTTTTAGGCCCAGTCCACGCTGAAATCATGGTCCAGAAAGACATGGCTTACTGGGCCACGAATTCAAATCTGACCGGGAGGGTGTCTCGCCCAGGGAGAGTCCTCTTCGTGCCCTCCTTTATGATCAATATGATTTTCGTTCAACTCAGTCAATGAAATTTTAAATTGTGGATAAAAGTTTTACAGGGACATAAAGTTTGTCTGATCTGTTTCACAGATCTAAAAAGTGGGGCTGAACTGTCCTCATGGGCGGAGTAATTCTCTTGTCTTGCTCAAAGAGTTAAATTGGGGTTTCAGCATGAGTCAGTGTAATTAAGGCAAAAGGATAATCACAGCTTTGTTTCTCTGGCAAGCAAATGCAGGTGTAGTGATCTCTGTAAACGTGTTTCATGGTCGGTGCGTCTGAAAATAAACCTTCAGGGGTTTTAATGATTTTACTGCTGGTTTCATGTAGAAGCCTTTTTGCACCGGAATGAAAATTCTCACTTCAATAACTCAGCCATGAATGATAAACTTACTTCTGACTGGCTAAAGATTGTAAAATGGAACTTTGTTCTCTCACAAAAATACAAAGCGCTTTTAAGTCAAGTGTATTTTTACATTTACTTTATGGGTTGACCAATACATTTGACGTTTTTGGGCCATTTTTCACTTATCGGTACACATCGCTAACAGTCTCCACCATATTGGTACATGCCGATATTTGTTCAATTGCGCCCTCTTGTGTTAAGAATACAGCTGCTGTTCATTCATGCCTTTAGCAAGTTCATGTGAAATCTACTGGTTCTTAAAAAATGTTTTTGTCAATTCACGTTTTCATCAGTCATAAATGAATTTCCACTTTATTCTTTTAATCTATTGACTAAGTCACTGACTGTATTACACAGTATGTTGTTCGTAAGGGTTATTGAACCATCAGACAACATTTTTCTGTTCAGCTTAAGCAATGTATTCTTATGTAACTTAGCCAAAAGCTAAAGCCAAATCTGAAAAATATCGGCCTGCCTAATATCGGTTATTAGCTTTCCTAAACCACCAGATATCGGCTTCAGCCCTCAAGAAAAGCATCGATGGACCCATATTTATAGGACTACTACAACAAAGTGCATTCAGAACAAGTACAACTACAAGATTGCTATGTTGCACTTGTTAACTGCACGCATAGCAAACAACAAGGGTGCAGAGAGACGAGACGTTTTTCTCCCTCTCGCATTTTCCCTACATCCATACATGCTGCTTTATTTCTATGTCCGAATACATACATACATACATCATCATTTAACCACCGTGGATATCAACCATCAGGGTTGGGGGGAGTGCTGAGAGGAAGGAAACCGGAGTTAAACTCTGCAGAAACACATGAAAACTGATGAATATAATTCAAGATCGACACATAGGTAAGATTCTATGTTTAAGATCCACTCACGAAGTGGCGCTCCATCTGGTTTGATGCGTGGTTGTGTCAGGTATATACTCTATTGTCAAAGAGCATCGAGTAACTTTGGTTTCTCTGAAATTATTTTTCTCCAGTCAGTTTGAAAGTACTGGTGGTGAAGGCGAGGGGGAATCTCAGGTAACAGGCATCTTCAGTTGAAGCTTTATTAGCAAGCTATAGTGTCGAGCCGAAGAGTCCCTCCAGAGCAGCTAACAAGGCTTCCTTAACTGCTCAGGCTGGTGTTTGTACCCTCAGCAGGACAATACAGCTCGCCCAGCAGTCAGATGGAGAACCTCTGAGTGAGGCTTGAATGTAGTTGCTCCCTCTGACAATCCTCGGTTGGCTCCTGCCAGTCCACGAGATGGAAGTGGAACCAGCCATGACTCGTCCCTGGGTTTTTAATCAGCCGCAGGAGGAGATCAATGTTGGACACCTGGAAAATGAAGGGAGAAGCCTGCTCAGGGACTTTGTCTTTGAAGCGATGGTGAGGCGAGACGGCGAGGAGGGTGTGGGTTGATCGTAATTGGACTTGTGGTTTGAGTCCTCCTCAAGAGTCAGGACATAGATGTGGGAGGAGAGTGGGGTTTGATTGAAGATGGAGGAGAATGCACATTGATGCTAGAGGCGGAGTCTACGTTCGTGTCCATATGCTGCAGGGATGGTGGGAATTCCTCAACAGAATTTTTCACCTTGGCCCAGTCTCCCTGACGCCTTCGGATGTTGTCCAACGTGGAGAAGAGGGACAGACACTGAGGAATTCAGGGAGGCTCGACACAGCTGCGTGACAATGCTGCCAGATACTTATCCGTTTTCAAGCTGTGACGCAACAGACATTTCAATTAACCAAACAATGAGTGATGTTCTGCATGCAGATTTTCTCCACCGCCAACTAATCATCATCATTGGAAACTAAATGTGAGAATAAATGTCTGTGAATCAGACATTTATTGAGATTTCCTGCTAATATTGGGAGTTTTAATAAGACCTTAAGGGTGGAACAAATATTTTAACTGTATTATATTTGAAGTTATTGCTCTTGAATCTTATCCGGAAAATTTGAATCCAGAAACAGTGACGTAGCTCAGATGGTAGAGTAGCCAGCCTGTGACTGACAGCTGGCCGGTCGGATCCCTCCTCCCAACGGTTTTTGTCGTAGTCTCTGACCTGACTGTTCAAATGGTGCCGTCAGTGTGTGAATGGGTGACTCGGTGCAAAGCAGTAGTCAGTTTTCCATCCGAATGTTTTAGCGAACCGGAATGAAAATGTCCAAAAAGAAGATGCAATTTTATGCCCGTTTCCACTGGTTATTATTGTGCAGTTATTGAGAGGAGGGCGCGCCATGATATGATGTCATCATTGAGGATCTACCTGCCATAAAACAAACCACACACTCGGCTGATGTTTCTGTGCCGTTTCCTCACGTTTACCGATCCAGTGCTCCAGAAGAGCAAAGCCGTGTCTGCCGTCCACTGTTTACCAACGATGCTGTTCAGCTTTTGTTACAAGTCAGGGACATGAGAGACACGAGAGTGTGTCCGAGGACGCGTTCTAAGCAGCTCTGTGGTCACCTGCTTCCTGCTCAACACCACAGGCAGTAGCTTGAATTTGAATCCCATAAGTTCATGTTTGAGTGCGCCAGTATTGTTGTCAGGCGGCGACTTTCAGGGAGACGTCATTGTTTATCGCAAAACCCGTTTCCATACAAAAGTCCGTCTCCTCCATGTGTCAAAACGTTACAACTTTTCCTTTTTCGAATTTCTAGCATTTCAGATTTGAATAAGAATCAGGAAACCCCAGTCTTGACACCACATGATCAGCCTGCAGGATATTCCTCTAGTGATGTGGATTTACCTTAAATAGTTTCACACTTATTTTGCGTTCAAACTTTCATTCACGATCTTTACATTCGGCATATTTATCCATATCTCCAGAACTGTGTCAGGGATCCTGTAAGGTGGCGTGTCATCTTCCTGACAACCGCAGATCATGTTCAAAATATGGGCCCCTTTAAGGATCATCACATTGAAATGTGGACTTCACTATTGAGCCAACCACTGCTCTGCTCATCATGTCCAGTGAGATGGATCTTCACCAAACAGACTGCAAGAGAGACACAGTGAGCAGCAGAAGGGGCATCACCAGACAGGTGGCGGCTGCAATGAGTCATTGTTTGCATGCAGCCACCACCAAATCCCACCAGTAGGCCCTGGCTCCTCCTCTCTTCTCCTTCACCCTCCCTCCTTCCCCCTCGCTCATCTGTCTCTCCTCATTCGGCTTCTCAGATTAGGTGTGAAGAATAATTAATGGGTACTAAAGAGTCCTGGGTGGACTGTATACTCACGGGAGTCTGGTCACTTTCTCCTTCACCAAATGTCTTTGACAACACAGCTGACAGTGTGCAACACTGCATCCGTAATGACACACATGTTCAGTTTCTCTCTGCTTGTTCGCCCACTGCGAGAAAGCAAGACTGAATCAAAACTTGATGTGTGATAAAATGTGGGAAGCTTTATGTGTGACTATCTACACCGTCACACATTGTCTCGTTCTTCTTTGGACTGCTTTCACTAAATACAACAGGCTTCAGATGGGTGTGTTTGCTTGTGTGTGTGTGTGTGCATCGCATTTGTGGGTTGAGTTGCATTGTGATTTGTTCATGTTCTGTTACCGCCGCGTTTGTGTGTCCATTGAGTCCACTGTTGAGTGTAAAAGAGAGCTGAGCCAAAAGGCAAACCTCTCCATTTACCCTTTCTGACCCTCAACAATGGTCATGAAATTTGGGTCGTGACCGAAAGAAGGAGCTGAGATGAGTTTCCTTCGACAGGTGGCAGGCATCTCCCTCAGAGATAGGGCGAGGGGTTCTGTCACTTGGGAGTCACTCAGAGTAGAGCTGCTTCTTCTCTGCGTTGAGGTGGGTTGGGCATCTCATGAGGATGCCCCCTCGACGCCTCCCTTTGGAGGTGTTTCAGGAAGGTGGGAGGAGACCCAGTGGTCGACCCAAGACCAGGTGGAGAGATGAGATCTCTTCAGTGGCTTGAGAGCGACTCGGGATCCCTCAGTCAGAGCTGGCAGAAGTTGTCTCGAAGAAGGACGTTTGATGCTCCCTGTTGAAGCAGCTGCCCCCGCGGCCCAGCGATGGATAAGCGGGGAGGGATGGATTGATCAATAGGGGTTTTACTTGGCCTGCTATCATGAACAACATCACAGACAGCATTTATTGATACTCCTGGCTAGATTTCCATTTGAGTGACATAATGTTCAGCAATTTCTGTGGCTGCTCAAAATTCTCAGTGGGTGCTTGGGTGTGCACCAGTCATTGTACGCAGCGGTCACATTGATTTGAGTTCTGTATCAGCCCTGAACGCTGACTGATCCCACAAGTCATTACAGCTCTTTCTGACCAAATAAACTTCGACCTGCACCTCACATGCTTTTGGTTTCTTGTACAGATAGATTTTTGTTCCGATTTATTGTGCGATTTTCAGCGTTATTGCTTTCATGAGACGAACTTGCTTGAAAAGTGCTCATTGCACCTCTGTCTCCTCCATGTGACTTTGGCCATCTCTCAGAGTTCAGGTCCAATAATAAAGTTCCTTTTGAGAGCCACAAGCTCAGAAGTTTAATCTGCACCTTAGCAGCCAAAGCAGCCAACGGACCTACGATCCACATCATCTCCATAAAGCAGAGAAACTTTTTTTCAAATCAGCAACTGTGCCCCATAAAACGAGACTAAACTAACGCTCCACACCACGTCCAATCTCTCAAAAACAAATCCCATCAGGATGAGTGTCAACCTGTAGCATCAGCCTGAGTAAACCAGGCTAAAAACAAAAGCTGAACAACTGGCTAATTTGGAATCAAGCTGAGGAGCTCTCGGTCTCCAGATGGCAGGAGGCGACCGAGGAGACGGCGCTCTGCAGTTGCATCCATACAGATGAGCAGAAAGCTGTGAGTCTGTATAATGATGGTGGGGGGTGTTCCTGACACCCCGGCATGTCCCATAATCGGCTTTCCTCACTGACAGCGTGAAACTCATCGGAGAGTCCTGTCTGTCTCCTTCTGCCTCCAACACACACGCATGCATGCAATGTGCACGCACCTGGCTCGGAGAGTGGGGGGGCTGCACCTCATCTGTGGAGTCGGAGACACACACACACACATGTTTGTCTTCTACACACAAACACAGAGACACACACACAAAGTCTAGGAGTTTTCACACAAGGAAAGTTTAGCGCATTAATGGCATGCCGTGTGCAAGAACATGTAGGTTTGATGTGAGAATCATCAAGAACAGTCGTAACTGAAAGGCTGGAAATAAAAGAAACATTCACAGTCTCACACTGTGAAATGCCGCTACACCACCTGCACACAAATGCGACCAAAAACAATCGTAGAAGCACAAAAGGATCACACACCCGCACATCAGATATTACCCATTAGTTCACGTCTCTCCACGTGAATGCCACGAACAGTTCCCTCATCTCGGATCTAAAAAATGCAGAGACACTGAGACATTTTTTTTTTCATCCAGGGACTGAAAGTGTTCATGGCGTGTTTTTTAATGAACTAATTTCGGCTACCTCGCTGAAACCTGTACCGTGAGAATCATCGACTGCTTTCATTTCCTGTGGCGACCTGTGAAAGTCACCAGTCACTGTGTCTGACAGACCCATGAATAACTGAAGACTGCTGCTTGTCTCAAACTAGCCTGGGACACTGCAGGGAGGAAACAGATGAGGACGCACACAACATCAATAAACAACAAAAATGGGAAAGACTTTGGCGAGTAATGTAAGGTCAAACTACTCTGGACTGTGTGCATGAGTAGGTCTGTGTTGTAGTATGGTTGTACCGATGAAAATGTTTTTAGAAATAGTTCTTTATAGGTTTTATTTGCAGTATATTCTTTACATATACGGATCATTTTTTTATTTACTGTACACCAGCCAAAAGAAGTAGTAATAAAGCAGTTTAAAAATGTGTTTGTGAATGCCAGTGCAAGGTGCTTTAAATGTATCATGAACCGCACTAAATAATCTTTGAAGATGTTTAATATTGTGTGTAAAGATTAATCCAGCAGATCAGTGTATCGATTCAGATCCCTATGATCCAACTAGATCGAGCTGTGATCAGCCGGTCGGACTTCCAAAATGTTAGTTACCTGAATGTATCTCCAGTTGTATAAATATGTGCGAATACGTGCGTCCACTCTGAGGCCCATAAAACCCCCTGCTTGCTGATACTCGTCCTCCTTTGAACTCAGCAACAGATCAGGTCCTGCTGGGCAAACAGTTAGAGGCCTTCGCACGTATTCATAAAACTGAAGTTACATTCATAAAGGCATTAATTCTCACTCGACTGAGCCAACCATTCTCATCACCGCGCACCTCTGCTCCAGCTGTAAACGTAACCACAGGATGCCGATGGTGGAGTGGATGAGGGGAGCGCGAAACACCCTAGTTGTCGTTGCAGTCCAGTGTTTGGAGACATTTTGGCTTTTGCAAGAATGGTACTGTACTAAATAAACTGCTCAGTTAACCAGAGAAATGTAGCACTTCATTTTGATATCTGAATTATGGCCTATTGTATTTCATCCTCTCAGATTTCATTGTTGAGATATGACAGTATAGCTAAAAAAACATTTGTTTGCAGAGTGTTGTATGAGATTAGCTTGTTGTTAGTTCAACCTCATGTGTGGGTTGCACTTTTTTCAATAAAATGCCTCTTCTCGTTATTGTTATGTCTGCGTTTTCTCCATGCTTTTATTTTTGTGATTCTCGGTCGTCCCTTCGTTTCTGTTTCCTGTTCTCTCGCCAGCTTTCCGAGCGACACAGCTGGCATGCATTGATCATCAGACTTTCCACGGGCATCAACCCCTCGACACCAGCTTGTTTCGCCAGATGGTTTCTTCGTGTTCCTAGTGGTAATCTCTCCTAAGACTCTCCACTCTCGGTTAAGCTCCCTCGAATATTCTAAAGTTTGTGCACACTTGATTTCCCTTTCAGCCGCTTCCTCATTTCCCGTTCTCCTCGCTTCGTTTCTACTTTGTTTGCGTGTGAGTATTTTGTATATCTCAACTTTTGTTTCCTCATTGATATAGTTATTTCTGTGTGTGTGTTTTTGGTTTTTTTTCCACCACTGAGCGCTTTATGTCTATTGGGCCTCGCAAGTAATTTCCGTGTGCGTTTGAGTTCTCCCCGTCCGGTCAGTGTTCTGGTTCCGCTGCCTTTCATTCTTCGTTCTTGTCCTTCATATGGGTTGAAGGAACTTCTCGCCCTGATCAGCTCATCATTGGCTACTTCTTCTCTGTCTTCAAGAAGAAGTACCAGCTTTGAGCTTTCCTGTGGAGAGCCTCAATGTGGTCCCTCCAGTTACTCGAAAACCTGCCACTCCAGTTCACAAAGTCCTCAGCAACATCTGTGTTGTATTGTCCCTCAGGACTCACCTGAGCACTTTGGATGCAACAGGTCCCTGAGTCAGTCTGAGGTGGTGAATGGGAATGGTGACAGAACGGTTCCCTGCTCACGAAAACATTCCACCCTGCACCCCGACCCGTGTAACTGTGGCCTGACTAAGAGGTAGTTGGAAGTCCTGACCTGGCCAAGTGACTTCTTCAGGTGAGTTTTTAGCATGTTTTTAAACGTCTTCCTGACGTGAAATGTCTGAGCTGTAGGTCAGATGTTTGTCTGCTGCGCTGACATCACTAAAACAGGGAGTTATTTCGAACAGTGTGGGGAAAATGATGTCATGGAAGTTCAACTGGATGGCAAAAAATCCCAAACCTCTAAGGAGTGTTTATTGTCCCAAACCACAAGACATACAGCCACCGTTGCTTTTACTGTTTTGCTTACAGCTTTACTGTCACCATGCAATTCAATATACAGTAATGGCCCAGTAATGGCTCCTATTGTCTGATGCACGCGTGCTCTGTCTGCCCAGGTGATAAGCACACATGGACTTCTGCATCACAGGACGCATGAGTGACACTCACTGTACGTGAAGCCGTCTCTTACAAATAGCCTCGGCAGGATGATACAAAGCACTTGTTTTTCATTAGAAGCACTCTTGACAGCAAAATAAAAAAATAAGTGGATCGTGCGGTAGTCATCCATCCTGAATGAGTTTCCTCTGTCAGCGCTGTATTTTTAATGAAGCGTAGGGGGACCATGACACAGGCATTTTCCATTTCCTACGGCAAAAATGTTTCTGCTGCACGAATGAAGGTAGAATCAGGATGGACCTGCCCCGGATTCCACCTTTCCATAGTTTCCCTATGTTTCCCCATAATAGCTTGTGACTGTGTGATGTCTTTTATGTTGTGTCAGGTGTAACTGTAAGACATTTGTGAGTAACTGTCAGTTAGTCTCTTCTCTAGAGTCATCGACATCTTGAAAACCCTCATGTTTGTTTACATTTTCCACTTCCTTTGTTTGTGAGTTCTGCATTTTCCCTCCCACTACTGCAGTGTACATTTGTCTCAGTGTGGTTCTAGCATATAGACGTTCCCTCTTCTTCTCTGCTCCTCCTCATCAGCAGTGCCATGGTGGCGGATGAATGGACCCAAGTGCAGTCAGTGTTGGTCGACAGAAGACACGGGACTCGAGAATAAATTACACACTTTAATCGAAGGTGGAACAAATAATATACACAGACAAATAACTAATGAACTAAAGAGCGCCGGGAACCAAAACGCGGACTGGGATCAACACACAGGGAACGGGGAAAATCTGGGCGGATTAGAATCAACAGCCTACTAAAATGGGGAGGACAGAAAACACACCTGGAGTTAAGCTCAACGCGGTGATGATAAACTGAAAGTGCTCGGCGGTGGTGACTACACACACGAGGATTAAACTATACGGAATGATATCACTAAAAAGTGACTTGAAAACTGCTCACACGCGGACTGAATCGAGACTGGAGAGAAACGATAGCAGAATGAGGAAGAACGAGGACATGAAAGTTACGTAGGAATTTGAGCGCGCAATGGAAATTTAGAATAGGTCAGGGACAAAGCGAGATCATGGAAGTCTTGGAAGGGTTACCTGAGTGGAGACAAGAAGGCAAACATAGCTGGCGTCGGAGGGAATACATCTATGGGAGGATTGATGAGGAGATCAGAGCCAGCTGCGTTTGCCTGGGAAGGTGGAGGGAAGACAGGAAACGGAAATGACAGGGAATAACAAAATAAAAGCACAAGCAAGGGACGTGGAGGAAATACAACAGATAAAAGCAGTGCGGTTTCAACAGTCTTTGTAGAATGGCAGAGTCCATTTCTGGCTCTAAACATGACTAACAGTGTTTGTCTCTCAACTCGCTTAGGAAATTTCAGAATTCTTGCTTTATCAAGCAGTTCATTGGTATGTACTTGTACATCATGTTAATAGCCTTCTCCGTCTGTCATCCCACCAGTGATACCAGGGATTACAGTAGGTCAATGGCAGCAAACACGTCTTCTAAAATAACTGCAACAGACATCGACGCTGACAACAGACACTGCCTCGAATGCCATACAGGACATGTTCAAAAACAAATGTAGCTTGCAGTTACCCGTGGCCCTGGTGTGAAGAAGCACCAAGAGAGCGCGCTCACTAATGTGTCATACATCAAGCCTATCATGTCAGGCTGTCGATCGCTTGCTACACTCATGATGAAAAGCCGCAGAGTGATCACATTAATTAAGCCCAATCACAGGCAAACAGTGTGTGTGTGTGTGTGTGTGTGTGTGTGTGTGCGAGCACTACCTGCAGGGGGAGCCACAGTGAGAGTAAGCCCATGACTTTGGTTCACAGTAAACACACCACTGAGAGCTCATTAGAGAAGCTCTCCCTGCTGCACTGCTCCACTGACGGAGCTTCAGCTTCAGCTCCAGCCAGAGCTGGCGTCCCGCTATAAGCTAATTAGCGGCTCGCGCTCATTACAGCACGGCTAGTGAGCGCGGCCATTCTCCTACACATCATCTGCGGCCCGTCGCAGACACAGCGTGCATGTTAACGCTCCAGACTGGAAGAGGCTAAACGCTCCACTAAGTCCTCGTCGTTTCCCTCCATCGATTCCAGACTCATCAAAATGACATTTTGAGGTGCTGCTCTTTTTTTCAGGATTTATTAGACAATTTTAAAGTACCTTCAGCTTGTGGGTCAACATCTTATTTGTAAGGAAAGCGTCTAACTAAAACAAATAATATCGGTGATGAGTGTGCGACTCACTAAGCCTCAAGGAATCTGAACAGGAAACTGACAGAACTTGTCACTGCCTTTAGTCTGCCACCAGCAAATGATCTTTGCTCCCCTGAGCTCTCACTGCGATCTTGGTTGAACAGCATCAAGACTTCAATGTCAATGTTGGGCGCTAATATTTGGGTATTTACAATTGAAAAATAGCTGTCTCGCATAATACTGTCAATGTCTGTTACGTTCTGCGTTTGTATCCTCTTGCCAGCTCTGTTGCACTTTCATGACTTCAGTGTTGCATTACTTCCAGAAAAGCAACCCATCAAAGGACTATAATGACACTGCGCTACACTTATTGAAGGTCGGGTTGCGGGGGCAGCATCAGGAGCTAAGAGGCACAGGCTGTGGGCTCCCCAGAAACCTCCAAGTTTTCAGGAGGAACACTTGTGTTCGCAGGCAACTGGAACCAGATGGGTACAGAAAAATATTCCAACCGCGTGTCACCAGTTGTGTGAGGTTACGTTTGTTGTTCAATTAGTATGAACGTCTGGTTGTGTATTTCCTGTTTTATTTTGGTGGGGTTAGTCCGGTCGTCCTGTGTGCACCACGTCTGTCTTGTCTCGTCTCCAGTCTTTTTCATGACTGCACCTTTATCTGCCGCTTTGTTCCTGTGTCCAGTGTTTTCATTTGCCGTTATGTGTGTCTCTTTCGTCTTGTCAAGTCCTCATCATGCCAGCTAAGTAAAATCTTCAAGTCAAGAAACAGTCGAGCCCCATCTCGTCTAGTCACCGTGCAGTCAAGTCGTCGTCTCATCTCGTCTGGTAAAGTCAAGCCAAGTCTTGTCTCACCACGCCTGGTGATGTTGAATAAACTTGACGATGCCTTGACAAAGAAAGATGACTAGATAAGCTGTGACACGATGAGGTGACGCCTGGACTTGACAGTGACTAGACGAGACTTGACCAGACTATGACTTGACTTGGGCTGAGCCGTGACCTACACAGATCTCATGACACCTGCAGCCAGTGGGGCTCCCACTGTTGCTGTTTCGTTGCCACTCAGAACTGGAACTGAACAATCCACTTCCTCTACCAGTCACATGGTATAGTCAGCTGCAGGTCGGGATGAGAATTGATTCGATTTGAACAATTCGGTTATTGATTCCACTTAATGATTTGGTTCCTTAATGATTCTCTTATTGATTCTCAATGGGGAAAAAAGGAAGCGAAATTGGTCAATTGGTATCAGTAGATATGATTATTATTGCTTTCGATTATAGCAATTTAGTTCATGAAACGGCTCTGTAGCATTTGTCAGTTTCGAAAGAGTCAAGGAATCAGGAGTGAGTCGTGCTGTCTGATCTGGAACAGAAATGAAGCCTGTGAAGCCTGAACCATGAAGCAGTGGACACTGAGTGCTCCAGTTCTCTTTAAACTGAGGTCTCTACTGGTCCATGTGTACAATTTATATCAACGTACATGTAACTTAAATGTATCTGCTCATCGTGCTTAAACAGTCGTATTAGAGTAACATACACATGGCATCTAAAATGATGCGTTCAGTGTAGTCCAGTTCTGGTTACTATCATCAGTGCAGCACCCTGCACATGCATAACACTTTGCTACATCACTGTAAAAACAAGCACGGTAGCAACGCAACTCAGACCTGTGTGACGACAAATCAGTTTCCTCTGACGACAACAACAGTTAGCACAATGTAGTGTCTCTTTCATCAGACCATGATGTCGAAGGGGTTCGTATCGTCCTAAAGCCGATTCATCTCTGCAAACGAAACAAAGCCTTATGAGCGATTTACCATGACACCATCACCACTCACACTCCTCCATAACTGTGATGAGGCCTGTCAAAGTTTGCTTGTTAAAAATAAACAATAAATAGACAGACAAATAACTATAACTAAAGTCACCGGAACCAGAATGCGGGCTGGGAACAACACGCAGAGAGTGGGGAAGAATCTGAAAAGACAAGAGAGGCGAATTAAAATTCAAAGCCTAAAACAGGGAGAACACAAAACACACTCGGAGTTAAGCTCGCGAGGTGACAGTAAACAGAAAGTGCTCTGTGGTGGAGAAACACACGAGGAATAAACTGCGTCTGAGATATAAATGAAAAGTGAGACTCTAAAACAGCTCACACGCGCACTGAATGACATAAAGGAGAAACAAAAACAGAGCCAGGAAGAGCGAGGAACTCAGGATATGGCCGTATAGGATTTCAAGGAAAATTTAGAAAAGGTTTTGAAGGAGTTCACCGTAACATAGAACGAGAAGCAACCATCTGGCAACAGGAGCTGGCACTGACGGGTTGATATCCATGGAAGGATTGATGAGGGAATGAACGCCAGCTGTGCGGCCTGTGAAGCTGGAGAGAGAGCAGGAACAGGAAACGATTACAACCGCGGCTAACAAAATAAAAGCACAAGACAGAAACACGGAGGAAAATACAAAAAGGAACGGACAATTAAAGTGCGGACGTGACAGCGATAACTCGCAGGTGTTTGACCGTCCGCTTCCAGTGGCTGTGTTCACATTTAGAGCAGATGTTGAAATAGCGACGTAACAGATAATGTCATACGTTCATAATCTTTGTAAAGTATCAGAGGTTTGGATTTAGCATTTATTCACATGCAAAAAGTGAGATTAATTTGCAATTAATAAGGAGTTCACTAAGTCTTCAGTGTGATTAATCACGATTAAAAACTGTAATTGTAATATACATTTCATGCAAACCAGGCCGCATCTTGGCTGTTTATGGGTTCAGTGGTAGATAGAAAACAGTTTTTTCCAGGTCAGATTTCCCTCTTCATTATCAGCAAATGATGTGGGAGAACGCAAAAGCTACAATTAGGGAATAATGAACAACACGCGAGCGTGGATTGCTAAATCAAATTCCCAAACCACGACTGGCGGAGGTGAAAGATTTCACGTGAGGCCGCACACACTCAAGCGAGCTACATATGTTAGACCCGACAAACGCTGCATCCTTAATCAAAAAGGCAATTCATCACAGGAGCGGCGTCCGCCATAATGATGCGTATGGATAAGGAGATAATACGCTAAATGAGAGGGAGAGTTGAAATAATTCGGCAGCCAGCACAGTTCATGCTCTGTTGCTCTGCTGATGAATGATGCGCTCCTCCCTCCCCCCCTCCTCTCCTCCTCCTGCTGCACTTTCCTCCTCTTTATTTCAAGTTTGCCTCATGTTTTCAGACGCTCAACAGGACGGCGAGCAATATTCATCATTTATGGCTCCCATTTATATCCAGCGTCTCTGCCGGCGCAGATGAAAACAGTCATGCGCTGACTTAACTGCGGATCCCAGCCTTGTCAAACAGATGTAGACAATCACACAAGCGTCTCCGCACTCACCTGTTGATGTCGCCAGATGGTTCTGCCCTGGAGACCCGGTGGAGGAAGAACAAATGGCCAATTAGGGAGAGACGGGGAAACCGGCGGGGGCCTCGACAGTTAACGGGTAGATTCAGTCAATTAGTTCATAGCTTGATTCTCGACAGTTCAGCGGCGGTAGATTGTCTTTCATCCTTCCCTCTGCTGCGGGATGGTGTTGTCAAAGTGTGTCGATAAATACCGCTGCCCTCTTCGTGCTAGGCCTCGTAATGACCACAAGAAGGAAACATACACAGAAGTATGGAGGGACAGCTGCCTTTTCACAGCATTGTCGTCGACACCTGAGGTAGCTCACATCGGGAGCTTTCAAGTCCAGAATGAAAGGTTCACAATGCAGACGCTCCACAGTCTATTTGACGCGCGTCTGCAGAGGCTCCAACACACTGTCACACCTACCTGATGAAAGACTTGCCGTCAGATGTGCTCGTCCCTTCTCTCCTGACCTTAAGCTGCCGGCACTATCTTCAGTACGTGCGCGGCGTCTCACATGCATATATGCATTTGATCGACACGATAACAGATCATTCATGTGCTCTGGTTGTTAAAGATTTGTAGCTGTGAAACCAGACCATGGAGAAGACAGCAGCGTTATTTGAACAGATTGTGCCACTCATCTGTTATGTCTGTAATGGGACATTTAAAAGAGACGGGATGCAAATCACTGAGTACTATTTGGGAAAACCTTTGTTGTCTCCCATATTGTCGAGGATGGAGAGCTTATTTGCCCTTTGTGAATCACCTGTCTGCTCGTGGAAAACAGTAGTATAATACCATACTAGTTTATTTCAATCCACATCATATTACACTTGATATGGATGGTAAAAATAGTCACGTTAATCTTAGTATGGCTCATAAACTTCATTATCGCCAACTCCCCTGCCTCAGCCTCAATGATTTCCTCCGGCAGACTTACCCTCAGGCTGAGGCTTTTTTTCTTTTCTTTTCTTCTTAGCACAGACGTCATGTGATTCACAGAACAGCCAACTCTTTGCTTCTGAGTTTGTCACAAGAACCGATACTTTGGTCCCAGTTCGGTACCAACACACAAAAAATAGAACGATGACAGTCTCTTCCAGCACTGAATATACTGTGTGTATACTGTGTATACTGACAAGCAGTATACACATGTGCGCGTACTACATGCGCCAAAGAAGACCTTTCTAAAAGAATGGCGGTGCGGTGAAAACACACTTTGGCTTATCGATAAACCAGGTCATTGGATTTGTGCGTGGAAATACAGCATTCCAAGTGACTGGATGAGGGGAACTTTTAAACTCACTTTTTTTGTGGTATCGAATCGTATGGAATATCATGGAAAATCACTAGTACTGGTATCGACCACCACCATCAGAAGTAGGGAAGGGAAGTGATAAGATTTCTATGATTCTGACGCCGCTTATCACTTCTCAGTGAGAGGAAAAAGAAAGAGGAACGGGTCAATTTGTATCACTAGAATTGGGTATAGAGTTTGATTTTGACAATTCCAATTCCAACGGCACATAACAAATGTCAGGTTCTAAAGAGTCAAATCAGGATTTTAAAAAAAGCGATGTTTTTAAACTTCTCAATCAGTTCACAGCGTTGCATAAATGACAAGGAAACTTGAGAAACTGTCATTTACAGTTCAAAAAGCTCTTTGGATTTGGTATCAGTGAAGCAGGAATGAGTCGTGCTGTCTGATCTGGAACAGAAATGAACCCTGTGAAGCCTGAACCATGAAACAGCTGACACTGAGAGAGCCATTTCTTTTAAACCGACGTCTTTATCGGTTCATGCCAACCATTTAAAACATCAGTGCAATTATAAACCTGATATCATTCATATATATGTGCTGCTTAAAAGGTCTTATTTGAATGACAATATACACATGACATGTAAAATGATGCGTTCAGTGTCGCTTGGTTATTAATAGCAGTGCAGGACAACCACACAAGCTTCCCGCGGAGACATACTGGGGACACTTCTCTGACATCACTGTAAAAACAAACACGGTAGTAGAGCAGATCAGACGTGTGTGTAACATGATTTAAAAGCTGAAGCCTGTTACTCATACAGCGCACATTCTCATAGAACTGAAGTTACTGTAAGGTAACCACTGTATCTTTGTTTTCAATCGATTAAGCAGGTTTCATTGAGGATACTTTGATCCGACTGTGCACGTGGGTTCAGTTGGATGGAGGCACATACAGCTGCCACACGGTGGAATGAATAATCACAAAAATGTTTTGCCAGAACAGCGTTGTAATATATTGTGCTATACAATTCAACATGTATCTCAGCGATGCAGGCGCACGTGGCTGTTGAAGCCCCATTATATCCAGCTAACTGCACACACTTGTCTTCATGCTGCTGTCCCTGCCAGTGTTTCCCCACTGCTCTTGTGTGATTGCCTCTTCGGCGCTATATGCGAACACTCCGCTGCTCTTTACATTGGCACAAACAAGAGTTTAACTTTCTGCCTCTCGCCACATAACCTAGTAACAGAAACCATGGCAACCACTCACAGCCAGCTACTTTGCATACAAATCATTGTGACAGAAGTGTGCACGAATGTGCGAAACAAGCGCTTGAGTATGCATGAAGGGAGCTGATGCCAGTCTGTTGGTGGGTGGCAACAGCAAGTCGCGAGTTGTGTGACTTTGTTTTTGCACGCCAACACACACTAACTGTTGAGATGTGTTGAGGAAGAGGAAAGAATGCCGTCACAGTCACACTTTTCTTTTGATAGTGAGAATTCCTGATGAGCGGGTTCAGCGGGAGACGCCTCTCATGTTCCACCCTTTTATGTATTTAAAGTGCAGGCAAGATCAGGCACCGCTTCAAAATATTCCGCATGAATTACATTCCGTCTTTCTTGACGCTAGCAGTGTCCTTAATGAAATGCACTCGAATGTCACTGATGACCTTGAATCTCACTGCTCTTCCAATGAGAACCACCTTGATGACCAGTGTTGTTGCGGTGATGAGGGAGAAGCAGCAAAAAAGTCCAGGAGAGTGTGGTGGTGCAGTGCCACTCCCTGGCAACAGACTGAAGATGGGCTTGATGGGTGATTTGAATGTGTTTTCTCTTGTCTCGTCACTCCTCCAGCTCACACCAGAGAATAATCAACTGACCTTCAGTTTAGTGGAGGCTGTTGTTTCCAGGGAGAACCTGACTCTTTAGGCTGACCTGTCTCTTGTATGAGAGCTGGTGAGGAAACATGCATGCATGAGTGTGCTGCGTGTCCAAGAGTTTTGTGCACAAGAGCGAAAGAAGGAGGCAGCACTTGTTGTGAGTTGGAGATTTTGCGTGGGTTGCCTTTCCCTCTTCTGTGGATGGCACCATTCCCAACATCTGCAGGCGAGTCTTGTTGTGGCTCTGCTGATACCAGGGTGGTGCGGCCCGTGATGGATTACAGCCATCGCACAGGTACCCAAGCACAGATACTGTGTAGACTCACGCAGGTGTTAACAGCTACTGCGTCGTGTGTTTGCATGATGTATATACAGTTTTACCTCGGTTTTCGAACGTCCCGGACTTCGAACAAATCTGAGTTCAAACAAAAATTTCGAGATTTTTTTGCTTCGGATTTCGAACGAAAATCCAGAACTCGAACGCCCCCGTAAAAAGCTGGAAAAAACAAAATGTGCGCGGACCGATGAGCTGACCCACGACGCACTTTGTTATTGTGTATAACGTAACCTCTGTACGCAGACCTGTTCCCGTTAGCTACATTTACTGACTGTTTTTTCTTCATATTGAGGTGCAAAACCTTTCCTGTCTCCGCACTGGACCGTGGTAGAGTGTCACAGGGGAGGTGCTCGCTCTCCACACCTCCGAGGCTGGAGCACTCCAGGGTTTGATGTCCTGTTGTGGGCTGGAGCTGGGACAGGGATGAGGCGAGTCTGGGACAGAGCGTGACTTGGTTTATGACTTTGTCACAGCCAAACTGCACAGAAGCGCACATTCAGAGCTGGACACGCACCGGGCACCTCTTCACTTCTGGAGAGACGTCACTCACTCGTCAACCCCTCCCACATGCAGCGGCCACACACATAGAGGAACAGCGCACCTGCAGCAGACACTCTACATTCACTCCTACAAAAGCCTGTTTTAAGGGTTGGAACGCATTATTTCTTTTTCCATTCATTGTAATGGGAAAAATCGATTCAGATTCCGAACAAAACGCTTCTCAAACGGCCGTCTGGAATGGATTGTAGTTGAGAACCGAGGCACCACTGTATATTATCTACATTAATGTCTTATGTATATTAACACGATAGACTAACATAAGTTGGTTACTGCTTTGCCTGGCTTTGCCTCACAGGAGGAAAGCAGTGTCACCATGCTCCTTAACCAATGACAGCCTTTGGGGGTGAATCGCACAGCAAATAGAGGCAAATGAACGACGGGAGGTGTGTCAAGTTTAAGAGCAGTTTCTTTTCCCTGTTAAAGTCCCGCGATTGTTCAAAATGCGAGTTTGCGCTCACCAAAATGGACCCTACTTTTGGGATTCATTGATCTTACTGTTATTTTTGGCACTGCTTATACGCAAAGTGCTATTTTCTGATATTAATCGCTGTTTTGTCTATTACATATTTGTAAAGACGATGCATTCAGCTTCACAGAGCTTAGGTCCTCAGTGAAAATGGGGTAACTCAACAGAGCCTTTGTTATGAGGTTCTGTGGTAACACAAAAACGTGTTTATGTCCCTCACAGCCAAAAGCAATCTTTCAGGAAAAAAACAGTCAGTTATGCAGCAGTGGAGCCTTTCCTCCACCACTTCTATCCCATAATCCTTTGCATGAGTTGGGCGAAGGAGCTAGCGACATCACGAAGACTGTCGTCTGAACAGAAGCATTTACAGAAATATTACTCTTAATCTTGCATAGAACTTATCCCATAGGTAACTTTAAGGTGAAATAAGATAAGAAGAATAAAGACTGTTTTATGTTCCTTTAAAACTGTCTGCAGGGGTCGTAGGCAGACCTGGGCTGTGAAAAGATGAAGCTTCTCATCTGTGCAGTTTTTGTTCCGACACTGGGAGCCATCAGAAGGTGAACTAAACAGGAGGTTGTTAGAAACACACGCATAAAAAAGTCATACTTAATTATCAGGAGAGAGATTGAGTGGGTGTCTGCAGTGCCGTGTCAGGTGCGTTTGGTTGCCTTGCATAGCTGCACGTTGGCCTTGGCCAGGAGGCAGTTGCGCTCTAACTTAGTCACTGCTGCTTCTTTCACTGCCGTCGCTCTTTCACCATCAAATATATCTCCTTTTCTTTGTCTTGTTTCATAGATGCTGTCCTCAAGCGTCGTCCACATTTCCTTTCACATCAGCTGTCGAGTTTTTTTTAAATCCCTTATTACACAAAGGTACTGTATAGACAGTAATTTATGTTCAATTACATCACACAAACCAAACAATTCTGTGATTATGAATGGAGAAGCATTTCTTTTCATGCTCCATAAATGCAACTATTTCATCATTCGGCTCTGGACTTGTTTGGTGTCTACTCCAGTGAATCATTTTTGCTTTTTGAGGAAAGTGGAGTGGGAGCTTCAGCCAGGAGTTTTCAGTCAACTGGAGGGCTTTCATGACACTGCGGCACTTGTTTTTACTCTCCAGCATCTTGTTTGGGTCTCGTCTTTTATTTTTAGACCAAATAATTGTTTTGATAAGAAGTCATTAAATACAGATAAAAAACCCAGGCTATAAATAAAATCCCAGAAGATCAATCAAAATGGAATCCAAGGCATGAAAGTGAGAGTTCTGTTAAGTTCCCTCTGATTCAAATCCTCGACCACTTGTCATCCAAACCTCCCACTAATTTCAGGTTTCAATTATTCTGCGCTGTCACTGTGAAACAAACAATGGAGTTTGTTTCTGCTGTTGTAGTATTATTGTTTCATGTCCATCTCCAGCTCGATATCTGCTTTCTATCAAGTTAGTGTTGATACATTGGGATTAAACTAAATCTGACTGAATTGTAAGTGGCGAATTTCTGCCAACGTGGAATTCAATATCCGGTTCGGCTGAAAAGTTTGACTCCTCATTTGCTGCAGCGACATCACAGCGGTGTCACTCCTCTCATCTAACCCGCTAGCTTGCCAGCCAACGAATGCTTCTCCCAAACGGTCCAACTGTTCACCAACATGCAATCTCTCCTCCTGTCAAATGATCCAAGCAGTCACAGTCCCGAAACAGCGGAGAGCACAACCTTTTCAAGTCTCATCCTGGAGCATTTTCTGTCAGACGTCTGGCTCTTTGACGGTGTTTGCTTTTCCCCTTGGCTCTCCTTTCTCTTGATATCACATGCATTCCACTCCGAATAAGCCAGCCAGCAGGGCCTGTCTATGAAAAATGGATTTCTCCCAGTCCGCATTGCCATGGCGATACACAGCTTTCCCGCCAGTTCTGCCCTTTTAAGGATCCGCATCAAAGTTGCTGCAGTGACAGGATGGGGAGGAGGAGTGTGCGGAGAGTGATATTTCATCCATCATTTATTCTCTCAGAAATATCGATGTCGCCATTTTAATGATATGATCGACAACGCCGTGCTTTGGGTGAATCAGAAGCGTCGGCTGTGTTTCAGGCGGTTAGCGCCATATCCGCTCGCTCAAGTTTTAAGATAAAGCCGCAACAGCGGGAGACTTGAAAAACAGACAGGAAGCCTCATATATTAAACTTGAGGACTGAAATAGATGAAGCAAAACTGGGGCAACAGCGCAGGACCACTAAGTGGGGCAAAGCCCTTTAATAGCATTTCATCTGACATATTCCATCAGTCAAACCAACCTATCAGGCATCCCAAATTCCACCACAGACTTCATAAAAAAAAGAGATGTTTCCGCGGAAAAAACAAAGCCATGTAATTCTTTGTGGATATCTGTCACTCGATCAAAGCCTCCGCTCGGCTTTTTATCTGAGCGCTACGAGAAACTTTGTAAATTGCTGTGAAGTGTGTCACCAGCGGTTTATGAAGGATTTGCACAGGGCCTTATCTTACCTTCCAACACGTCTGATTAAGACAGAGATTCCAGATGGATTGAACAAACAACCCGAGGTCTTGTGGAATTGGAGTAAACAAGCCACGGAGCGGGAGAGGAAGAGTTGGCTTTTTAATTCAGAGAAGACACCGGGACTTGCTCTCGTCTGGCAGCCTGATAGCATGTTTATATTAATGCGGATATGGAGACGCGAAAAGAGCAATTGTCAAGTTGTGCCTATTTTTGCGACAGGCCAGATCTGATACCTCACCTGTCAGAGGAGCTGCTGCGGAGGCAGGTTTCTAAGGAAGAAGGTGATTAAGCAGTCAGATTACACTTCTAAATGGAGACTTTTTAAAGTTTCCATGACTGAGGAGGACAAAATGTACCGACAAATTAAAGGTCATGAAGTTTCTAATCCTGGTGGTTGGGTGGGCTAGGAGTTTGACCTGTGTGTGAGCTGTGTGAACACTGTTGTATCTAGGACAAAACCAACTGCGGTTTCAGCTTCGCCTTTCTTTCTAAAATCATCCAGGACAAGGCATTTTTCAGGCACCGACATTATTGACACACTTTTATTGTGACGTCCATGTCACAACAAAACAACACATTCTCACTCCCCACCTTCTCACGGAGAGCATTGCAAGTGGTCTTTATCGTCCCAGAGTGACGCTGAAGTCGGCCGCTCCTGTAGCGTTTTGACACATGGGTGAGTTCCGCCTTCTGTGGCACATCCCGACAGCCAATCCCCACTCGCATGCCACAATACACTGACATGGAGAAGTCCTATACTGATGCTAAAAGCAGTTACCGTGTCGCATCTTGACGCATACGCTTTTCAATGGAGTAAAACATTTTCTTCCAAATTAGCTTTCCGTACGAATGCTACAGTACAAGAAGCATCGCACAGGAGCAGGCAGAGCAGGCGCATGGAAGACTGAGCTTCACACCACTGGTGACTCAACGCTAGATGCTGGAAACTACGTGCACAGCCTGACTCCACACAAACATGATAAATGTCGGGCAGTAAAGGGTCTGATCGCTGTCTGGGTGCACAACATCGTTCAAAAACAACTTCTCAAACTCCCAGAACACTGAGGTGTGCAGCCGGGTGCTGAAGATCACCAGACTATTCATTGATCATTTCTGACGTCGGGATCTGAACTTCACTGATTAAAACCTTCTCGATCGTCAGTCATCTCTCTCGCTCACAACAACACGGTGTGTTTTGATCACGAACTGGGCCGCCGCATTGTTCATTCACATGAACAAAGCCTCTTCCGGTATTTGCTGCCCTCGTGTGGGCGAAGTTAGAGGTGGAAACGCGGAGTGAGGCTCGCCGCGGAGCGAGTCAGACTCACAGGTGTGAAGAAGGGGGCCGACTCGGATTCAGGCTCGCGACACAGAACACTGCAGTGTGAAAGCGCCCTAAAGGAGCTAATGTGTCCCTGGAGTCTGAAGATGACAACAAAATAGCAGCACTAACTACTACATAAAACGTAAGCAAAATCGTAATGATATTAGTGACTTTCCATGTGATGAATTTTAAAAGCTGTGTGTAGCACAAGGCATACATGCGTTAAAGCTTAAAAGGAACATGATGGTAGGACAAAATAACAAGCAAAATATCTCTACTATTACGTCTTTTGCTATCACTTCTGTTACGCCATCCTCCATCTGCTTTCTCTGATGTCCCTTACAGAAATGATGTCTTTGTAGTAAACATAATGAAGTGTTTCGGGGTGGCGTGTAAAACCGCAGGACAGGCATGAATTTGGATTTTCTTATTTTACAAATGATGTTTTGTGTAGCAAAAAGCATACAGTTTGGCGCTGAATAAAAGCCATACATTGGAAAAGAATGAATGAAAAGAAAATTGAACTGACACTTTTGATCCTTTGAAATACAGCTTGACACATTTTTACATTTTTCTGAAGCCGTGTAAAGGACTGGACACAAAAGGCCCTGGTTCAGGATGACCCCGTTGTGTGTGCCCATCCCTGCGTGTAATAATGTCAAGCAAGTACTGGCCACGTGCGAGCGGCTTGTGGGGGCGGGTGCTTAGTAGTTGCTCCGACGTTAAGGCAGAAATCAAAAGGAGGATTGATCGTCTTTCAGCAAAGAGCCTTGGCTTTGTAACAGTCTGCTCAAGGAAACAAGGCTGGCGAGTCTCTGACCTCTTGTGTAGATCTGATTGAAAAGCGCTCAGATTCGTCCACCCATTATGTCTGAAATAAAGACCTAGTTGTTCTCAAACTCTTTCAAAACTTAACTTGTATTTCCCCCCCTCACATGAGACTAAAAGGGTTGATCTTTATTTGTTGATCTTAAGTCTTCAGCAAGTTAAGGACCCGGCGATGGTGGGTTCACAAGGGGCCAAGGAGCAACCGGGGAAGATGAGAGGACACGAGTGCCGGATCAATGATGGGCAGGGTGGAGAAGCGAAGCAGACAGACGGATCCAGGAGCAGAGTGTTTGCAGTCAAAAGGTCAGTGGCGTTGTCAGTGGAGTGGAGGAGCCGTGATTGTGAGCAATTGAACAAGTGAGGAATTCCTTCCACTGTAAATTACTGTTATTGTAAGAGGGTTTAGTGTGATGGGTGTGTGTGTGTGTGTGTAGTGTGTGTCACGGTGGTGGGACACTACAGAATTTACCTTTTAAAAATTTGGTTTAAATCACTATATTGCTTGTTTCAAAAGCATTTTATTTTGAAATAACAAATAGCAAACTACCTCTGAGAATCAGGTTACTGTATTTGACTTTTTATTTTGAAGGGCAGAAATATTAATGAGGTGTTCAATGCGGTGTTGTGCATGTTGCTCAAAAGTATCTGTAGAAACCGACCAATTATGACTGGATCACCAGTAAAACTGGTCAAACTGTGTACTCTCTCTGCTGAACCGCATCATGACTTCGCCACGCTGTGAGAGATGATCCACACAGACAGGTCTGTTTTATTTAAACTCTCTTCTATTTTTGATCCCCTGCTTTGTTTAGGGCTTTTCAATGTAAACCACATCCCCCAGCCTCATCCGATGCTCCCCACAACTGGCCTGAACACTTTGTTCTGCTTCGCATATCTTCCCATACATCTTCCCTCCTCCCAAACCTGCGTTCTTCACTGCTTCTGTTTGTTGAATTCCCAGTGAGCCAGAGGGGGCCAGAGGGGCAGATGAATAAGTCATTATCACTGGCCCCAAGTCTCTGTGATCATCGCCAACCTGTTCCAAAACATGCTTCCCCACCACCTTCCTCTTTCCACACCAGTCGCTGTTCCACATTCATAAACAATGACAACATAAATAAGTAAGAATTGATGCGTTTGTCTGTTGCTGTGTGTGAAAGACTGTGTGTGCGCCAGCAAACTTCTTCAGTGAATCAGACGTATTGCATTCGTGTTATTGTTTTGCATTCACGCAGACTCAGATATGAGTCCAAGGATCATTTCCAATTCCTTCTTTAATCCACAACCTCAGTCCTCAACCTCAAAAGTGGGTGCTTCTGCGGACTGTGCCGAATCTCAGGAGGCTAAGTTGAGTGGCAAGATTGAGGAAAGTATCAGTAACATTTGCCAGCTCCTACCTTAGGATGAGGAAAACCCAGACTACCCAGAATTTCAGCCAATAAAGAAATGCAAATGTAAGTATTTTCTTTAATGGAGATTTGAATATGAGGAAAACCATTCCATTATCTTAGTCTCCATGCCAATTTTATGCATTATTTACCTCATTGTTGCATGACATTTACTTTTATTTTACCATCTCTTGTCAATCATTTTCTTCTTTTTCTGAATTGAGCCACTGAACGCCACTTCTGAACAATACGTCTGAGGATGTATCTGCATTTGGGCTGTTGCCCTTCTAAGTCATAGCACTTAACGCTTGGTTGTGAGGGCTAAGGTTGAGGGTTAAGCTTGAGGTTTAAAGAAGGAATTGAAATTCACCCCAAGATTCTAAGATACTTAAAAACGTAAATCGTAAAATCGTACGTTCTGCTGAGAAGGTGATCGGTTGCAGCCTGCCACCTCTTCAGGACTTGTATGTCTCTAGGACCCAGAGACGTGCAGATGGGATCAGAGCCGATCCTGGACATGGACTGTTTGTTCCTCTTCCCTCTGGCAGGAGGCTACGGTCCATCCAGACCAGAACCTCCCATCACAGGAACAGCTTCTTCCCCTCGGCCACCAGACTGTTGAATTTGTGAACAGCCTTGTTATTTTATTTTATTTTATTTTATTTTTCAGCACTTTATTCCAAAACACTTTCCTAGTTAGTGGGCTCCCCACTGACCATGGCAATAAATTCTATTCTGATTCTGATTCTGAAAACATACTGACTCATTTCGACCCAAATCGCCCCTTCAAACATTTAAGGCTCATTCTTGACTGAGTCTCCAATTGGATTGTTGGGCTCAGCATGCTGAGAAATAGCTGCTAGAACTCTTCTTTCACAGCCCTTCAACAGGTGAACACCAGCAAAACATTCTGGCGTTATTGATTTGATCATATGCTGTGCGCATTGGTGTTTCAGTTCTATTCCTTCAGTGAAAAAGGCTGAATACATTCCTTGCCTAACTGTTTTTTACTCCATCGAAACAAGCTGACAACCGCCTTTGGCGTCAATATAGGATGCAAAAGTCTATTTGCCCAACGTCACTACATTACACCGTGGGAGTGGGGATGGTCAGAGTGGACGTGCACGAACTCTGTGGTGCTGGCTGGGTTTTCACTTTCGCCTCGGAAAGTTCCCACTCTGGACCCGGAGATGGTCGCTGTATTATGGTTCCTCTGTCACAGACACATCCACAGTGTCGGAGGGAGTTATATACAGTACTGCCTACAGGCCAATATAAGGCCAGGACAAACTACTTTTTGATGTCATTCGGTGACTAGGGAGCACAAAAACTCCCCTGAGCGGCACACTTGAACATTGCAGCACATGCTGCCCATTACAACCCTGTTTACAAAGTTAGTTGGACTCACATGGAAACAAGCGCTGCACCTGACACAAACTGACCACTAAGCACTTGACAGTGGCAAAACTCATAGACGGACAAGTGGCTGCAAAAGCATCAGGGGAGGATACTCTGATGTGAAAACCTGAATACAGAGGAACCTGAACTGAACCTGAAACAAGAAGTCTGTTCCAGCTGAGACCTGTTAGCATGCGCAGACCGGCTCCACACACCGACAAATTAGTGAGGTAAAAACTCCTCTAAATACTTCAACTTCAAATGAATACTTGCTTAGAAAATTTGTTTCACAGGTTTTGTTATAAACAGAGTGCATATAGTCCCCATGTATCACCAGTTGCCTTCCACTAGCATCCTGTTTGGTGTATTTTTTTTTTATTTTTATAGAATCTGCAGTCAACAACTGTTCCCTCTGGCATCTGAAGGCAGCTTACATTCAATTTCACGGCCACAACGGGAACCAAATCACACATGTATAAGAGGAATAGCTGTCAACAGAAGCGTATTTGTGATGCGTTGTGTATTTGTAGTATAGTTTTAAGGACATACCGAAAGGGGACTTCAAAACAATGTGTTGACGAGCATTAGCATTAGCATTAGCATAGATTAAACTAGGGTTGAAAAGTGAAAATAAGAAGTTGGTTTACTACGTAATGGTGGCAATGGAAAAGTCAAATGAATCCCCACGTGATGTGATTTTTTTTTCATGGTTTCTTTGCTCTGTCTAGTTGTGTTCGTTCTAACTGGCATATATATTTTTACAACAAAGATAATTAGATTCGTAATGAAAGATGAATCACTTTATTGTCACTATATGTAATGTGCGTCAGAATTATATTCTGTGCTGAGCTGTTGCTAAATCCTTCTCTCTTATGACTGTTCCATGGATTACGTATCGCTTGCTACTGTGCGAGAACAACACAATAACCTGCAGCAGAGATGGAACTTTCAAGGTTTGGTTGGAAATTATAGTGTGAAGTTGGATTGTTGATTGAAGCATCATGTTGGTGAACAAACGTAGGAGCCAGTGACAGACAGTGAACATTTTTCTCACAGTATATTGACCATTTTATTGCAATCATACGTCTGAAATGGCAGTTTGTTGATGTTTAACTGTAAAGACAAATGTGACTGATGCTTTTCATGCAACATTAATGTGTCACCGACACGCCTCTGGAACAATGCACAAATCTGCTGCATGAAATGGTCATCTCTCATCTACAAAGGTGGTTCTGCTGAATCACCACGCTAAATCTGCATAAATCTTGTTCTAAGTGGATCAAAGTCAGAACCAGAACCAAGCCTTTGTGAGGTCACTGGAGGTGTTTCCTGTCTCCGCACCATTAGAATGCAGGCCAAAAAAGCTCTTCAGCTTCAGGATCAGAGGAGAAACAACAAATGACAGCTGCATGTTCAAATGGTTCCAATGAGCATGGAAGCCTGTTCTTCTGACCAAAAGATGAAGAGCGTCATAAGAAATAGGTGAAGCCAGTTTAAAGAATGAGGGACGAGTGGCAACCATGGCCAGGGGTTTCTAGCGTAAACAAAAGGCAAACCATGATAGCAACCTATCAAAACAGTAGAGAGCTATCAAAAACATGGGTGAGGAGGTGTCAATACTCGCCGGTAAAAGACTGAGTCAGTCCCACTGTTGACCCAGACGCGTGACATGTTATGTACTACTGACGCTTCTGTCTCTGATCCGTTCAGACACTTCATCCTCTCACAACAGTCCGAGTAGTCGCTTCCTTGGTTTTCATGAACCTGCTCCTCTTCCTCAAAACCATTGACAAATCCCCCATTGGCTGCCACTTCCACTACTTCAGTAGTGGAAGATTGGTTGACCCACTCAAGAAGCCTTGTCAGAATCACAATGGATTTTATGGCCAGATATGGAAACCAAATTCTATTGAATAGTTTTGTATACACGGAATGAAAACCCAGAACTTCTTCTTTCTAATGATGCGTTGGTCGATACGTGAGTTTTGTGCTAGCTACTTGCTGTGCGTCGCTGACAGTGTGTGATTTATCCACAGATCTGGAAAGTCTCAAAACGCCGTCGTAAAAATGCAAATGGCATCATTAGCCGCAGATAAATCAGTAAAACTCCGACTGAAGAATCAAAGGTCACAGTGAAACCTGTAGAATAATGATGCGTCCCTAAAAATGAAGCATTTTTGTTTTCATCCAATCATATGTAAATGCCAAGTGCCCATCCTGCTGAGAGCTGTCACGGCGTTCGACTCATGTTGAAAGTTTGAATAACTGTGCAGAACTGCTTAGTTAAATGAATCACTGGATATATAAGAGGGCAGTTTCACACTGCGGGTTCTGTCTCGGGTGGTCTGAGTCCGACTCGCCCCCTGCTCTGCAGCCTCGCACCTCTACGCCTCAGGCCGTGTCCCTTTTTTCCCTCCTCAGCTGGTGGCGCTCTGTGCAAAATAGCAGGTTTGTGACCCACAACAAAGCACGTCTAAAGGAAGTTGTCATGAGCCGCGCGACAACCTGTTTAACATCATCGGCTTGACCATCTTATTTCTCTGTCGCTTCTTAGCACCACGAGTCGTCCTCACCTCAGTTATGAGACAGAATGTGACGTTTCACAGCCAAAACTAAATGTGAAAGAGTCTTGTCATGTTTGTTTTACAAGGAAATAGTGGAAACAAGCTGCGTAATACTCTGCTCTCACAACACCTTGAACACAGTGAGAGGGATTCCTGACAATCGAGAAGGTTTTAGTCAGTGAAGTCCAGATCCCGACGTCAGAAATGATCAATGAATAGTCTGGTGATCTTCAGTAACTGGGGGAAAACCAGCGTCTTTCCTCTTTGTTGTCCTCATGCCAACAGCTGCGAGATCACAGCAGTGGAAACAGTTACTGAAGAGCACAACCTTATTCATTTAAGCAAATCTCTCTGATGTTTGTCAGCCTAGCCTAGCACACCTAGCGCGTCCCAGACCGCTGCGCTGCGCTCCCATTCACCAGCCCAAGTTTCCTGCAGCTGTGGTCTGCACACACCAGTGTTCAGGGAGTTTGAGAAGTTGTTTTTGAACGGACAGACAGCGATCAGACCCTTTACTGCCCGGCATTTATCATGTTTGTGTGGAATCGCGCTGTGCACGTAGTTTCCGGCATCTAGCGCAGAGTCACCTGAGGCGAGAAGCTCACCCCCTGTGGAGAGTTTCCCGAGACAAAGTGCAGCTCTCCAGCCGGGATCAAGTCCACGGCCAAAACCCGACTCGCTTGTGTTCACCTCTCGGACTTTTGAACCGAACGTATTTTGTCTGGAGACAGAGCGCGCAGTGTGAAACCTCCCTAACTCAGATGGTCTTTGCCTGATCGCACCTGTCTGAGCGGCCAGGTACACAAGACTCTCAGCTTGTAACTGCTCTGCACAAGGTGCAGCGCTCACAGGGTTCGAATACAGTGAAGTGGGAACAGCTAAGCGTACGGCCTGTGTCTCCAGTGAAGCATGATGCTCCCAAGATGAAGCTGCAGAGAAACTTCAGCTCATTTGTGAGAACAGTGCAGCGGAGCTCCAGGTCAGAGGGAAGCTCATAAATGAGCCGCCGCTCCTGCTGCTCATCATCATCACGTTCACAAGGTGCTTCGCCTGGCTGACAGAGCTGGAATTGTTTTTAGAGATGTTGCCTTTGTGCACCTCCATGCATGCGTGAAATTGTGCATATGTTCAAGGCCTCTTTTGTTCGACATCTTAACAACTTCATCAAATGGCTTTCACAGTCAGAGAGAGATTATAATTCCATTAGTGTGTCACATTAATTCATATTTAAATTACATGCCTGTCCCTTCAATATTTCCTACACTCCTAGAGACGACTTTGCATGTTTGATGTTGGACTCGTTGAACAAGCTACACTATAGTGTTATGGCAACCCATATTACTATATATATATATATATATATATATATATATATATATATATATATATATATATATATATATATATATATATATATATATATATAAAATCAATTAATTTTTTCAAATATATATATATATATATTATTTTCTTGTACATGGATGACGGTTTCAAGTTTCACAGCAGTACAAACACGTGCACTGCCATAAAGTGGTAGCTGTCTTGCGGTATTGGTGGCCATTCTGTGAGTCCTCAAGCAGGGTATCGGTGCATCTCTATATTATTTTGAATTATTATTTTAGCAATGTAGAATTCTAAGATTTATTTATTTTTATTATTATTATTTTTTTTTTTTTTTTTTAAAAAGAGACCACTCACACTAAGATAAAAAAAAAATCCACCGTTGTCCGTTAAGTCTGTGGCACATTCCGATAACACACATGATAGAACAAAGTGAATACAGCACAAGAGGGAAACACAAGAGGTGTCATGGAAGTGGGCACCATTATATATTGGTGGTTTTAAGTGTATTTAATGCTAAAACTACAGCTGCTTCAGGATTATGACACAAAATAATATATATTTTACATGTAACATGCTCATGTGTATATAAAAATGGAGCTGTTTGTTCTTGCGTCCTCTTTTAACACTTCACACTGCAGTCAAATGTGTATTTCTTTCCCATTTGTACTGCACAAATATGACATTATTGTTTAAGAAGTCGCGGCTAACCATATTTGGGTTGGCTTTGGGCGTATCCCCCTTCGCTGGTTTGACATTTTAAAACATAAATCTACTGAGATTTGGTCATGAAGACAACACGTGCAATGTCTTATATGAGTTACATGTCAACATTGACCGTTTTGTCTGGTCGACTGCAGCTGTCACAACAGAATGCAGATGGACTTGTATGAATTTCAAGTCTCTTAATTTGCAACTCTTCCGTCCCAAGTGGCAGCGTCAGAGCTTTCAACAGTTCCAATGCCATCATTATTCTTCCCATAAATTATTATGTAATGTGTTGTTGTATTGCAGCCCTGGACCTAAATTCCTTCATTTTCTGTGTCTGATAAGCTTTTTGCTTCGCAGAGAAAGAAAAAAAACACACCCTTGGCAGCTGTTTGTGAATTCAGCCCTCAATTACTTTTCCAGCCGCAAATGTGAGTCATTTGTGGAGTGAGCTGTGTTTGGCACTTGAAAGACAAAAGTGGGACTCCTCACCGCTCCAGAGTAAGAACATGGAACTGCATCAGCAATGTACTGTCAACCCTGTGTTTCGCCTTTGCTGTTGAAGGACATGCTGCGCCTTTCATCGAGGAACAATGTCCCTGCACTGTAGGCCGATGCTTTTGTCAAATAATAAAAGGCTGAATTCATATGTTCGGGTTAAATGAAAGGTTCAGTATTTCATGAATTGAAGGATTTTACGAATAGATCGGTTCGTAGGAGAAAGTGAGTGAATGAGAGGATGAAGGAATTGAGAGAGGTTTATTCAAGATACAGTTCATTGAAGCTGCTGGTGAATGACTGTGGGGGAAGACGTTGTTAACCAGTTTTGTCACTCAAGTCAAATCAATATACGATTGAATCTGCACATTCATCCTCGATCATCTGATTTCAATCATATGCAAATGACATGCAGCTTTGCGTTGCTCTGTCACCTGATGGTCATAAGATTTTTATTTCCATCATGTAAAATCATCATCCAGAATTTTGTTTTGATACTTTATAATGTGTTCTTCCATGTGTTCTTCACATTTGTAGTGCTTTACACCAATATATCCACCAGGGGGAGCAGCCCAGAGTCAAACGTTTATGACAACAACAAACTCCAAAACACACATGGCGACTGTGGAAGAAGTATTGATCATGTAGCTCTTGTACAAAAGAGGAAAAGACTGGCAGCGTTGCTGGAGGCGGTGGTTGGTGACGCTGTTAAACATATCGCCACTGGAGGATGGAGAATTTCTGCCATAGTTCTGTCTTCTTCGTGTCTCATTCGAGCTACGTATCGGGTAGTAACAGCAACACTGCCCCGAACGGTTTTCGGTGGTACTGCTCCATTTGTGTGCTTTGTGGAAACGCAGAGAAATACGTAAAAAAAAACAAAAAATACTTTCAGTATTAATGTGTCTTAAAAGAGGGCCACACCCTCTTTCTGTCTGATTCAGCCTCACCACCAACCAAGAATCACGTCCTCCGAGCCAGAAATCTTGCAAGATCAAGCGTAATAAAATGACGTTTTTTGTTTTGCTTCTTTTACCGGAAGGATCCTGAAAGAAACATCATCATAACTAAATGACACGATCACCCACCCAGACGCATGAAGGGACGGACCATGTGAGGACGCTGCAGGTTGGAGCCAGATTCATTTAAAAAATGAATGTTTTTATTGCCAGCATTTCAACAAACTTTGAAACATCCTCCTCTGCTTCCTTGTTTCTGTGTTGAATCGCTTCTTCATTGGCTCCGTTCCACGCCACAGTTCGGGTCAGGAACGATCGGCTCTCCCCACAGGTTTTTGGATCATAAATATCGATCATGTTTAGCATTTACGATTGTTCCCACTGTTTTCAAGGGATTTCACACTGTACACACCTCAGACATGAGGATTCTCTCATTGGACAATGATATAAGAGCGAGGATACCAGGTGTTCACAATCCTTGTTTGGGAAGGAGCAGAATCAGAACAGAAACAATCCAGTTATTGTTATGTGTGTGTGCAGACTGTCACGTGGGGCTGTCTGTCAAACCCGAGATATTTTTGTTGGAACACCATTCGAGACCTCACGCCGATCAAACTGAAGTCACTGTAATGCTTTTGCTTCTGGTCTTCCTCAGTATGAATTGGACAATTACAATAACTTCGGTCGATTCTGTCGCATGTGTGCTGACTAAGTCCAGACGGGGGGAGATGACATTAGCCCAATTTTGCGGTCTCCGCTCTGCCTGTGGATTTGCTTCACAATCGATTGGTAATTCGAAATGTGCTCGGATTCAGGCAGTGCTGTTTGTTAGCTTACGTCCTATTCTGCTGTGCAACATACATGGAACGGCTGTGAAGAAAAAGACATGTCTGTGGAGGGGGAGAATAAGCCCCTGAACCTGGGCTCATGGTCGATAAGTGCCATGCGAGGGACGTTGATGAGCAGCTGCGTGTCAGGCTGGATGGAAAAGAGGGGTAACAGTAGGCTGCTGGGAGGGGAGGTGGGCGGGAAGGGTGGAGCAGAAGGCGTGTGCAGGAAGGGGGTGTTTGGCTGCATATCTGAGGAAATCTCTCAGGCCTTCTGCCTTTGTGTCCGTCCGTCTATTAGTGCCATCCTTTTCTTGTTTTCTTGCTGCATCTGGACGCTCTCACTGCTCTCTCTCTTTTCTTTTTTTTTGCCCTATCGCGAGTCTCTCTCCTTCCTGTCCAGGCTCTAAACGTCCTCTCATGTTTTATCCTCATTGTAATTCCTTTCACTGGCCTCTATCTCTCCCGAGCAGCTTCTTTCAACTTCAGCCTCTTTGTGTCTTTAAATCATCTTCTCATTGCATCTTTTCACAGGGACGGATCTTGGCATACATCTGCTCCAGAGCCGCCTCGATTGTGCCACGCTGCCGAGAGAGTGGGTGTAAAACAGACACCCTCACAGAGTGCCAGAGAAATGCTACCAAACCAAGCCAATGGTTTAAGGAAAACACACTGCCATCTTCCCCTCCTGTCTCAGATGGTTCTGGTTCATATGGAGCTGAAGGGGGAAAAAAAGACGAAGAAAAAAAATCCCATTTCAAACCAAATCTGCTGTTCTGGTCTCATCTCGGCTTCAATAATTCAGCACGATTCGAGGAGTTTGGGCACTTGCCTGTGAAGAAACAAAAGCAATACTTCAAATGTTGTTAGCTAAAGCAGAGTGTGTCTGCAGCGATGTCTGAAGCAAATACACCAGATGATTTCACTGACAAAGCTTTTTAGATGTACGTAAAACAGTCACACTAACTCTGAATCACATATTGTTGTGTAATTCACAACACCGCACTTAACAGTTTGGACCCATTTAAATGCTGTTCTGACTCAATTTTGAGAGCCCATGAAACATGAGTTCGTGGAATGAGCAGGCTATTGTAAATGCAGCGCTCCTGCAGTGAAGCATGCTTTGAGTTGTGAGAGAAAAGGAGGTAATGTTGGGGGAAAATACATGTTGAGATGACGTCATATACAACACCAAACAATCACATTTGCCACAAATATTGTGGCCAAGGGTCGCGATTCGGATGTGAACGATTCTGAATCCATTCACAAATGTGCAAATTCCCATGTTTGAAGTGTAGAACAGACGGAACTAAAAAGCAGAACTCACTAGTGCAGCGTACAGGGTGGACGTAAACCAACATGGCTGACCGCGAGATCCATCCCTCTCCACATTATTTCTGACTCTCTATTAATGAATAACTACGGTCACACTCACACAAACATTCCCCACCTTTACCTCTCAGACTCTGCCCATCCAAACATCTGTCAGTCTTCGCCCTTGTGAGGATCTTCGTACCAAAACAAGCGCTCACTACACGCTGTCAGGCCAGACACTACTCACGGAACATTATCATAAAAAAGATGGGGCTTATTTTAGCATATATTTTTATTTAGCATGGACATTTATTTATTTATTTGTTTTGTGTGCGTGATCTTAAGGCTAAAAACTGACACCATTTTTTACAAGCTCATTTGCAAAGGTCCTTGTTTCCCGTCATGTTGTTCCAGAACCATAAATGATCCGAACTTTCACCACAGTTTAAAAAGAAATCTGCCTCAAAAACAGACATTTTTTGCCGCAACAATCTATAAAAACGTGGGTGAAAACCTGGAGGGAGTGACAGACATGAGAGGGGGATCACAGAGCAGCTTAAGGAATGACATTTGCTTTGGTGACTAAATTGCTGTACTCAGTCTTCTGGTTGGAGAGAGTCTGATGTCTAGTGTGGATGACTGTGTGTGCTCAGGGATCAGCTGTCAGCAGCACGTGTCCCTCCTCCCAGGTGCCAGCCACGTCTTTGACAGGTAAGAGAAAAACACTTTAGGACACAGGAGAAGTGATTGAGAGGAGGAAAAATATCCATACAAATCGTTGCTTTCTTTTTCCAGTGGTAGCCCCACAATGTCGTTTTGAGTGACAGTCAAACCACCATCATCATCGCATCATCAGATGTGAGAATGTATCTGAGACGGATGTTGTTCCTTCCTCAGCTGCAGTTTGACACCAAATAGCTGTGAACCTGAGATGACGGCAATCAGCCCACACACACACACACACACACACACACACTCGCATGAAGCGCCTGACTTTGCTGAATATATATGAAACAATTCTCTGTTTAACAGTCAAAGCAGGGACAGCGAGATTTGAAGGAGCAAAAACAAGAATAAAACCAAAATTAATTGATTAAAAAAACAAAGCTTGGAATGTGATTGACAGAGAAAAACTGGTGAACAACAGGTTATGTAACAAGAGAAGAAATAATCATCAGAAAAAAACACGACATCTAGAGAATAAACAGGCAGCGGGAAGGAACTTTGCAGAGAATTCCAGCAGAAATGAAATCAAAACTTAAACTAAATCCTGTTCATTGCAGTCACATGGACTGAACATTGTGAAAGAGAAACAGGTTCCTTTGGAGCAGGTGGTGCAAATCCTCCCATAGTTAAGTTACTCCCTGTGACTTTAGCATGTAAAGCTGTTTATATTTCTTCTAAATGATGAACACGTTCATGCTTATTAGGTCACATGCTTATAGCATGCAATAGAGTCTCGCGACTGTCTTCATCTTGGGCTGTGCTTGCTGATGTTGTGGGCAGCAGGAAAGATGGAGATTGAGGGTAAGTAATGCACTAGCGCGTCTTCCGCTCTGAATACGCACTTGGTATGCATGGAACATCAAATATCATGACGGTATCGAGGCACCATCACTGAAGCGCACTGCCATATGCTGTACAGTAAGTCGTAGTACTGATGACTTCAGCGTCAATATTGGACCCACAAGTCCACTGGCAGGTAGTTGCTATTTGATGCCCTAGGAGTGAGAATGTGTTGCTTTCTTCGGCGAGTATTTCACTTCATTTGGCAGCCAAGTATGCTTACGGTCCTAAGCTCACCCAAAAAGATGGTCTCCAACGCACGTTGAGCTCGAGCTCGGACATCTGACCAGAGGTTTTCTGGTCTAGCGAGAAATCCATCTGAAAATGTGGAGAATATCAATTCAGATGGACGGGAATTCAGTGAAATTGTGGGAGTCAGTAGTGAGCAAGTTTTTTGGGAAATTAAACAGAGACTGAGATAACAGACATATTTCTGTTGCATGTCCCGAGATTTGGCGCTTCAAGCCCAAACCTTAGAAGTTTGTGCTGTCAGAAACTTTCTACACCTTTCAACTCAAACTGGAACAGCTCTCACACACTGACGCTCCGCCCACTTCTCCACACACCAGCTAGAACCCCGGTGACCCCCACTTTCCAAGCGATCCACCCAGACACCAGCAGTAAGTCCGTAGGGTGGCGAGTGGCCAGGCCCGGTGCGACGACCCGGTCTGACAGAGTGTCAATACAAAGCAATTTACAAGCGCATGGAAAATCGACCCTCGATAACAGGCAATTTCTGCGCTCCACCGCTTACAGGGGCGTGACCCGTTTCACGTAAGTGAGGGTATGAGTGTGCACAGGGGGGGTTAGACAAGCCGGAGGATGAGGAGGAAGCGAAGAAGAGGGGTGATCATGGCCCAGTGGACGTGATTACAGCCTGCTGGGCTCTGACAGGGGGGAAACGGGTGGGAAAAAAAAGAGCCGTAATTTGGCAGGGAGCGGGATTGGCGTGAAACAATGTAACAGTAATGCAAGGAGCGAGAAATCTTACTGTGATGGCTGCAAAGCACTGGGTGGAAAAAGAGCCAGAAATAGATGAAGACGAAGGGTTCTAAAGAAGAGGAAGGCTGGCATGTAGGCAAAGCATCAGACAGCGTGAAGTTGGAAAAACAAGTTTCACACCAAGAAACTCACAGTCTTCCTATCAAGACGTTCAGCGCTGACCTCTCCTGCAGAAAGGTGCGATAAACAATCCGTTTTTCAGAACGCCATCCAAATCAACTTTTTAAAGCTGGTGATATTATGATCCCAATATTCCATGTGAAGTCGGACTAACAGCACGAGTGAGACGGAGCGACTCCTCCCAGCGCGGGGAGCGCACCATTGTGTGTGTTTGTGTGGATCGGGGGCCACAGGTGAGGACAGAGATAATGACCTCATTCCTCTTCTCTTTCACAACAACACTAGCTTTTATCCCACTCTATTCATCAAGCCATCTCTTTGTCTCATCATTCCTCTGTCGCTGCTCTGTTCTAATTCTCCTTCCTCACTGCCGAGAAAAGCCAGAGGTCGCAGCTTCATCCCCTCAGAGAAACACAAAGAGTTGTGCGGCTGCTTCTGCGCTGCACGGATGTATTTCTCGTTTGAATACAGAGTGCAAGACGCCAAAGAAAAAGCACAGAGGGAGACAACATGTTAGTGTCATGGTTTCGGAAGGAGGGACCCAAGTGCAGGAAGTGCTGGTCGACAGAACTGACAGAATTTAATCGATGAATTACTGGGAACTAGATGCAGGGACTGGGGAAGAATCTGGAACACAAGAAAGGCGAATTAGAATTCAAGCCTGAATAAATGGGAGAACACAAAAACGCACTCGGCGTTAAACTCACGAGGCTCAATAAACAGTAAAACACACACACACACAAGGAAATAACTACGTTGGCGAGAAAAGAAAAGTGAGACTGGTAAACTGCTCACACGCAGGCTGAATAGCGAAGGGGAGAAACTGAAACGTAGCGAGGAAGAATTGGGCTGAATTGGAATTCGAACATGCAGAGAATTTAAAAAAGTCAGGGAATCAAACGAGAGCTTGGAAGTCTTAGAAGCGTTTACCGTCACGGATGCGAAGCAACCATCTGGCAACAGGAGCGTTGGCGGATCCATATTCTTGGGAGACTTAATGACAGATGAACGCCAGCTGTGTTGCCCGTGAAGCTGGAGAGAAGGAGGGAGCAGGAAACGAGATCAACCGAGGGTAACAAAATAAAAGCACGAGACAAATCGCAGAAAAGTACGACAATGAAGGGACAAACAAAGTGCGGACTGTTGGCAAGTATTATTCTGGATGATAACTCTCTAAAAGAAATGAGGCCTGCAGGGGAATGATCTTGAGTTTTGGAGTCAGAGTATGCAAACTGCCAATCTTTAATCGCAATTAATCGCCATAGTTAGCTCGCGATTAATGGCACATTAATCACCCACTTTGAATCTGTTCTAAATGTATCTTAAAGGAAGCTGTTCTCAACAGCAGAGTGGCCAATAATGCTTTCCTCATGCAAACATTTGTTTCCTCCAACAAGCCAACAGAACAGACACTGTCCAGAACATTCTCCAGAATAACCTGAGAGTCTCTGAAGAGGCTCAACAACATGCTAGCGTTGTAAAGACAGGCCCTAAAGAACAGCACGCAGAGTATGGAGAACGCACTCTGAAAGGATTGTTTAATATATAGCTGGGGATTATTTTTAGTCTCAGGGAAACTTGCCTGCCAGAATGTCAACTGTCTGTCCGTGGTAATGAGCCACGGAGTCTGATGTTGCTGGAATCACGAGGTGCGTTTGAGTTTCCAGCCCACCTGTCTTGTTTTGCTCTCCTGCCAGGACCCCCCTGCCGCTCCTCTGCAGTGCCTTCAAACAAGTCTGAGAAGTCAAAGAAAGATAATTTTTAATGAATTGTTTCTCACCGTCTTGGCAGCATCTCATCACTCACCATGGGCTAGAACAACGTGCACAAACCTGCTGAAGCTTTTGCTTGGAACTCCCACTCTGCGTTCGTCTGCTTCCACGGCCTGTAAAAGGCCATGTAAAAAGCATACAGACCTACAGAGGTCAGGGATGACAGTGGCTGTTGAAGCTTCGACTATGACGCCCCTGAATGATGCATGACTGCGCTACAACTGTGTGTCTTACACGGCATACTTTGTTGAATGATTTAACATATCAGACTGTGCTCTCATTCTTTCCTCGCTGTGGCGCCACCTAAAGCTTTCCCTCATTCATTCGCTGCTCTCTGTGTCTCTGGCTCTCCTCCTCCTCGTGTCCCTTCTGTATCAATACCTCCATCCACCGCTGCTCCTGCTCCGCCCGGCTCACACATGTGAGCCTGTAACTCACCATCCCGTCACTCTTTCCATTTCACACCCCAAACAAAGCCTCTTCATCATCTCCCGAGTCATCTTTTATGGAGCCTGTTCATTAAATGTGTCACTGTCCATCATCCACTTCTGCCTCTTTTCTCTCAGTGACAAAGCCATTTCTAACGTGATCCTACTGTCCTTCTCACACGCTCCTCCTCTGCATCTCGCAGAATCTTCTCTGCATCTCCAGCGGCTGACCTGAATCTGTCTCCCTTCATTACAGCTCCTCCTTTCTGCAGCTCAGAAAACCAATAGCGAGGCTGCCACTCGCCCTCATTTGTGCGTTTGGGGGTGAGTGTGGAATTAAACTTGGAGCGATAACGTGGCCCAGTCTTTGTGTGTGCTTCAAGTCTATCAGACGCCTGCACACAGTGGCTAACCCCCTTTTTGGAGAGGACATGGAGACACAGAGAGACTTCACTGAAGTTCAGCAGTCAAGTACATCGGGCGACTCACACTCGAGTCACAAGACTCACAGAAATGAACAACGTTTGACTCGATCAACAGAAACACTGTTTAATAAGATTTAAAAAACACTTGTCTCACAAAAGATGCTTCACTTTAATAGAGTTCTAAGACTATAGGACTTCAGTTTCGTGGAGCGCACACCACTACAATCCATCTAATAACCTCTGTGTGACATTTCCATAAATCTCTGGTGACCTTCCTGTCGCCGACAGGATCTGACATCTACATTCCAATGATTTTAATATGTCAGAAATGTTTTGATGCCATTATGCTAACATCTGCAGTCCTCAGTTTTCCTCAGGATCAGCACTTTTCATGTTATTATAGGGGCTCTATTGTGCATTTCCCCCAACCCTGTAATTAAATCTCAGATACTAAAACTAAAGCGTTTGCAATTTCAATTTCCTATTGTTAAACGCTTAGTGCTGCAGCAGGGGATCATCATTTACATCAGGGGTTCTTCACCTTTTTGGGGCCCATTCAAGCAATAAAACTGATTCATTTCTCTTGATCCCATTTGTCATCAACAACCATATTTAATCTACTTACATGAAACAAACCAAAACCTTGTGAAATGACATAAACATGTGATCATCGCAAAGATATTTGTCATTGAAAAGTCCAACCAGCAGCAGAACCAGGTGAGAGTCATATTCAAATTGGCAAAAAAAAAAGCTAACTGTGGAAAAAATTGGAAAAACTGAATAAAATTGGGAATAAAATAAATATAATAAAACCATGCATAAATATATGAAATTACATATCTTATTTAAACTCCAAAGAATATGTAAGTGTAAGTAGAAAAGAAAGTATCGCCATGAAATGTTTTTCAAAACTGCTTCAACAGGTGCTTTCATGAACAGTTTTCACTGTTGGAGGGGCGCCATCACTTTCTTTATCATTTTTTTTCTTTTCAAGAACTCCATATTTGTTAACTCTCACAGATTTGCAGCTGTCAAGTCAATTCAGTGACTCACTATTGCAACCATATGTGGCTCATGTATTAAAACTGAGTGTCTCGCGGCCCAAAGGTGTAAAAGAAAACAACTTTTAGTGGCCCTCTTGGGGGCGTTGGTGGCCCAACCACGGGCCTCGGCCCTATGGTTAAGAATCACTGGTTTACATCCTGGTATTTTTTGAAGTTTAGCAAACCCAGTATAAGTAGGAAGGAGAGACAAACTGCTGCAGCTCTGCCTCCGTTTTAACGTTGTTTTCGTCTGCCTTTAAGCAAAGCATTTCCCATAGGAGCCGACTACAACAACAAGGATGCAGAGAAATTACACAGTATAAGGGAGCAGAATCGTCCAGAAAAGATGGCGAGCTAAAGATCTATTGTGCTCCTCAGAATGCTCAACTGTCGTGTGACTGTTAACAACCATTCCTGTTGCTGTGAGGGAGGAGAAGCACAGCCACAGCTGCTGAGTTGATTTGCTTAGTTTGGGAATGTATCTTTGAAAAGGAGTGTTTTATTGGCTGATAATTCAAGTATATTATATACACTTGAAAATCTCCGCTGTGGAGCAGTGAAAAGACAGTTCACATCCCAGATAAAACTCTGTGGAACTTTCCACAGTGAACTTTAGGCTGCCATCTTGAAAAACACTTGCCTCATCTTTCTAGACGACAGTTATCCCATGTTAAAAAGTCGCTCCATGACACCGGCCAGTGCCTTTACTTAACCAAAACACTGCGTCAGTGATGCCATAATGCTTTGCGGGCTGCCTGAACGTCTCGCCTCCACAGGGTTCACAAGTTTGTTTGAGCCGGAGCAGATCATTTAAAGGAAGGTCTCCACAAGAGGTCCTCAGGACAAGAGACTCAGAGGTGTTGAGTCATGACAGCATGTCAGGGATGTGATCCTATCACCAGAGAAACTCATTTGAAAGACCCCTGAATCGAGTCGACCCCTTTAGGTTGACTTTCAATATTGACAATTCTTGGTGTCTGATTTCTGTTATGGACACATGTATTAAATGCTTCCTCTGATGTAGACATCAGATTCCATGCGGAAAGACCAGATCAATGCATCTGTGTTTTGTGCCAGAGGTCCGTTTCACTTTTTCAAATTCATCACTGACAGTACTGAGCACTAGAACCTGAGATAACTAGAACTTTGAAGGGAGATTCATTTGGATTCATAGAGGAGAAGCACTTTGGTTCACACAAATTGCTTTGAAGACACAGTTGTTTGTCGACAGACTTTTCCGAGTGACATGTCGCCGTGACAAACACCTCATAGACTTGGACTTGTTTGTGTTGAACATGTTAATTGTGCATCTTAAAGAGGGTCCTGTTTGTAGCTAGAAGCAGGTGAGGACTCTCTCTGGGTTCAGATGCTGTGTAGTGAGCCTTCTCTAATTGCCTGCTCCTTTGTTCCCCTTCCTTTGGTGGAGAACTTGCTCTTTCTTTCCTCTGCAGGGAGGAAAACTTTTCCAAATGACAAGTGGCTTTAAGGTTTTCTACCGCTCCGAATGAAAGTGCTCCGAACACTTTCCAGTTTCTGGAAAGCGCTTGCGTGGGGGTTAGATAGGGGAGACGGAAACATCAGATCTGTTGAGATGCAAAACAATGATGGCAGGAAACTTGTCAGAGATGGTGACACAACCAAAACATCAAGTCCCGACGTGGGAAAATGGAAAACACTGCAATGAGACAACATGAAGAATTCGGAAAACTTACTTTTCTGCTTTGACTACTTTTGATAAACTTTCAACGTAAGACGTGCTTTGACTTCTTTTCTCCTACAAATTGGCAAATCTGGTATTAGGTGATGAAGGTGGCTGAAGAGGGAAGGTCGCACCTATTATTATTGCAGCCAATAATGTCTGATTTTGGTTTGCAAAAAAAAAAAAAAAAAAATGGTTATGGTTATGGTAAGTGGCATGGTATGATAAGTTATGCATGGTTCTGGAACATTTGCTTTGATTCAAAATCAAGTCAGTTTTTAGCCTAAAAAGGCTCCAGGCTGCAATAATTTTAACAAAATATGTTTTATTTGCAAAAAGTATTTATATTATATAATATTTCAAATGCAAAGAACACACACACGCATACAATAAATAAATAAATGTCCATGCTGAATGACAATGATGCTAAAATAAGCCCATCTTTTTCATGATGATGTTCCGTAACTGGGTTCCAGGCTGAACAGCGTGTGGTGAGCAGTGGTTTGCTTTGTTACAGGACTCCTCACAAGGGCGGAGCCTGACGGATGGTACCATAACAGCTGAAACTCTGAGCACTCTGGCTGTGTGCTGGTGCACCGCAGACACATCCATCACATCACCATATTGAAAGCTCTGTCATGTCTCCATCACTTGGGGTTTGTTGCATCTCAACATCAACATGTATTTCAAACAGATGATCCCGCTGAATTGGTTTCACCGCGAAGAACATCCAATGTTTGAGGAGTGAAATCCAGTGAAAAAGCAAGGTCAGGTAAGGTGTAAACATAAGGTGAGCAAGGTTATAATAGTTTGGGATTTTTGGGAGTTATTATTTTTATTTAGTTTGGAACTTTTGTCTTTCCATTTCAGTTAGTTTTCATTTGTTTCCAAACTAGCCAGCGCACTCATTAGTTTCATTTTTTTTTCCGTCAATATGAGGTATTAGAACAAGATTGAAGAATGAAATAGCTCACAAAAATTGTCAATAATAAAAACAAAACAAAATGCCATTAAAAAATGCGTTACGTTTTTTCATTTTAGTCGACTAAATCTATTGATGTTCAACTATAATCTTGTGATATAGACACTTTTGTCAACTAAAACTATGCTAAAACTAAAACAATTTAGATGACAAAATTGGGACTAAAAAAAACAAAGTTTGCATTTTTGTTAAAAGACAAAAATTCTGCTGTCACAATTAAAAAAAAAGAAAGGGAGCAAGAGTGTGAATTAGATTTCGTATCAGCTGCTTAAAGTTATGGATGCTTTCCACACTATACTTTACACTGTTTTGTGTCCTTTAAGTAGGTTTAAGAAACCGGGAGAAAAATGATCCTGGCAAAAAAAAAAAACCTCCTACCTTACCTTTAAATTGTGCACACCACTGATGATGCAGTTTGTCTTCAAGCTTAAATAAAAAGTCTACAACAATAACCTTTCTAATATCTGAAAAACAACACTTTTCCCGTCTGTCTAATGAGCTTTACTGAGGACTTAAATGTCCTTCCCAACTGTCCAGGATGTCTGAAGGATTCTTGCTTGGTTTTGGATTTCTGACTTGAGCTGCTGCCACATTTTAGATGGAGGAAAAATCAGACTTGAGCTTCCCGCAGTGAACACTTCATCTGAGCCAAGGAAAAAACAGCCACTGCCAAAGACGTTCTTCAGAAGGATTGGGAAATGACTCGAACATGCTGAGAACTAGCCTTTTCCTGTCCTCGCAGTTGAACTGTGGGGGCAAACATCGTCTGTAATTGAAGGCTAAAGGCCCATTTGTGCTCAACATCACATGCAAAACTGGCTGTATGGCCAAATAGAGCAGTACCACCGGAACAGCAGGGGGCAGTGTTGCTGTTACTACCAGATATGTTGCTCTCATGAGACTCGAGGAAGACATAACAGCCCTACAATGCCACCTCTGTTTTCCTCTTTTGTGCAAGAGGTACATGATCAATATGTTGTATGTACTTCTTCCACGGTCGCCATGTTGACTCTGGGCTGCTCCCCCTGGTGGAGAAATTGGTGGACAGCAAGGTAAAGAACGCATGGAAGCATGTGAGCAGTGACGGGGACATGGTTTGCTAAGGAGCACATATCCTTTAGTCTGTTCTAGTTTTGCTTCGATTCCAGCCAGCTAGCTAACACACACCCAATACACACTTTCAGTGAAGAACTCGTGAAGATAAAAATGCTTGTGGTTGTATAGACCAGATAAACACAAAGGTGCGATCACTCTGGTCATCAAGCTTAATATTTTCTTTGTTACTTCACGTTGTTTTTCTTTTCTACTACTGCAATACTACACTTCAAATGAGATACAATGCCTGCTTGTGTGCAGCCTGTCCATAAATCAAGTTTGTTTTACTTAATGTACTTTCAGCTGTAAGTGCGAGACATGAATGGAGAACACCATTCCAACGTGGAATAAATAATGAAGAGTGTTTTTATTTCAGCGGTGCACTACCTGTTTCCATGGAGATGTGTCGGAACCGCTGGATGATATTAGTCATTTATTTTCTGGAGCCTGTTAATAATCCTAGTTTTGCTCAGGCAGATCTCCCCGTCCCTCCCTAGCGCCCCCTCTGTCTCACCTTCTCCCAATCTTTCCGAATTCTCTCTCGCCGTTTCACTCAGAGCTTCTTAGCAACATGCAACGCTAAAGAGATGTCAGGTTTTTTTTTCCCCACAGCTTTTAAATAATTGAATGACTGACAGCGAAGTTTGACAAAACACCAGCGAAAGTGAACTTTTCTGCAGCGAGCAGCGGTTTTAGAGACAGTGGCTCTCGCCGCTCACAGGTGCTGCAGTGCGGCAACAAGCTGCTTCTGTGTTTGTTACACACTTGGACTGTTAAATGCAGCGAGCGCGGAATTATGGCTAATGAAAAGCCCTACTTTTGAGGCATTGACGGGGAGACAGGGGCTGCAGGCGGAGGACCGAGCGTCTTGGCAACAGAAAGTGCCCAGAACATTTCCCAACCTTCCACTTCTCGCAGCGTTTCCTCTCTCTCTCTTCTTCAGCCCTCAGGACTCAGCAGAGCGACGGAGGGAATCGGAGCTTGGCCGCCTCCACCTGGTCATTATCACACGCACCTGCTACCGTCTTCTTCTCCCCATCGCGTCTTCATCCATGAAGCTTCAGATCTAATATTCCAGCTGAAGATACTGCAAGTTTTTCTGGTCGGAAGTTTGACAACGGTGCACCTCTTTTTGACGATTTGCAAAGGCGAGATGCCCAATCCAGCCTTCTCCAGCTGTTCCTGGGTTGGCTGCCTTCAGACAGGTTGCCATGGTTACCTGAAATTGAAGGCAACTCTTGATCCATCCGTGCCGCAGCAATCTCTTCCATCTCGCCTTTGCTCTAACCTCCAGTCTCCTTATCCTTCCATCTCTTCTTTCCCTGCATCACAAGTGCTGTGAGCCGAGCAGGAAAGGTCGGGGCCGGCGGCTTGTTGAAAGCTACCGTACCAACCAACTGAGCCCACAATGGCGGCGACGGTGCGGCGACAAGCAACACGAGTTTTTAAAAATTCATCAGTGCAGTGCAGCAGGTGAACTGTGCTCTGTGAACCTTCCCTCTTGGTCCACGACGTATTTATTGATTCATAGCCGGCAGAACTTTATCAGTTTATTGTGTGGAAAAAAAGGTTGCTGCTGTAAAAAAAAGGATTTTAGATGAATGTGCGCTCTGCATCACACCACAGGGCTGATCCATACACTATTAATGCTCAGTATTGAACGCACACACGTTTGATCGGCTTCACCCACTTCCTTCATTTGGACTCAAGTCTGCCGATACACAGCTGTTTTATCTCAGGTGTTTCTCGTGACAGTTTAAAGACTCACCACGGAGAGCATTGTTTTTAAAACTGTCTAAACACCGGTAAACGGCGGCAAATGACTGCAAATTCACTGAGCTATTTCAGTGAAGTGACTGATCAAACTAGGGAAGTTAAAACACGATTCAAACCTTCCAAAAACAGCAGTCTCTTGGGCTTTTATTCTCAGGCGAAGAAAAATGTCTTGTTGAAGCGGGAACTTGAGTCTTTTAAAGTGACGTTGGACCCTATTGAACAGGTCAGTCTGTGTCTGTGTGCATGAGCCCCACCCACTGGAGCTGAAATCTTGTTCTCCTTCAGCCCGTCTCTGCTGAAGGCTACTTTCAGGAACGCCTCACACATGAAACAGAAAAAACCTCTGGCAGCCAAAGCCCCACTTCAGTCGTCAGTCAAAACGTGCACCGTCCTGCCCGGGCGCTGAACCTCATATGCAGATCTCCTGCTTTGGTGGACCGAAGAGTCGGGGACGTACTTTCAGCTAGTGATGAGTAGATGGTCTCATGACTCAGTGTCCTGATTTTCAGAGGCCTGTTCTCCCTGCTCCGCGTGGCTTCCTGGTTTTCTCTGTTACTTTCTACTCGTGTGTTCATTTTCACGACCCCGATAGTTTACTTTGTGTTTTATTGCTCATTGTGTGTTTGTTCTCCTTTTACAGACTCTTCTTGCGTTCTTTCTCCCAGTTCAGTGACGCTTTTCGTTTGGACGTTGTGGACTCTTCCCAGTTTTGGTGACGCTCTGGATTTATTTTCTGTTTTCTTCTTCGGTTCGGTGACGCTTTTTGTTAAATACAATTGTATTGACTTTCTCCAGCCTCCTGTGACTCTTTCACCACTGCACTTGTGTCCCGCTCCACGTCTTGACTCATAACAATTGCCCCCGTAAATTGTGCTTTCATTATATTGCTGAACTTACAGTATCATGATGTTTGGTCTCACCACTCCTGTGTCGAGAAACGTATCGCGAGACACCTGCCCTACTGCACAAGCCGTTTGACATGTCAAATGTGAAGCGCTAAAACTTTAGATGAAATCGCACAAACACACTAAATGAGGGAGAATTCGGTGGTCCCCCGTGACTTCTGCAGCCATGAAGCCAAGCCAGTCATGAAACATGAGGGTGATATTTGCACGTGCACCCAGCCGATCTGCAGGTGCAGCTCTCTCATAAATCCACCCTTGTTTGCCCTCTGATAATGAATGAAGCTAATTACGGCTCCTGGTGTCGCGTCCATTGCCGAGGCGATGTAGGCGCCTTATCTCATTCCCACGATGCACTTGATCACAAGCTGCTGTCTTTGAGATGCCATTCATTAATCCATAAGCGGCGGGTCGCTAACATACACGCCACGTTCCCCGGCGCGGCGCGCGGCAGACGGCGGCGCGGAGGCGGCGAGAGTCCGCGGCGGAGCATTAGGACGATGAAAGCTCGTGGATGAAAGTCCGAATCTTTGAGGGATTTGAGGCCTTTGATGCAGCTGAGCCTCCTAATTAGATGGACAACAACCAGTCATCAGCAAAGGTTTTATGCTAAAACAAACCGCTCTTTAGACGCAAACAAATTAATTAAACATCATCTGTTTTTTTGCTTATCTTTAGAACGCATGCAATTCTATCAGCAAGTCCCCACTGAGCTGAAGCTGCTAATGACCAACTATAAGACCGGTACCAAACAAACGTCGTCTGGAGCCGATACACTTCAGTATTGACTCCTGATTCCAGAGTTTGCTCCAGAAAAGGCATTAAATGATGTCCTCGGTATTTTAGGGGTTTAGAAAGGGTTCTGATGTTAGGCAGGGTACCTAAACTCATCAGGCGTAACATTATGACCAGCAGTGACTGGGGTGGTCATCACTCACACATGTAGTGTCGTAGTCCAGACCACATCAACCGAGACACTACTGAGCCCGAGACATCAGGGAGCGCAGGGTCGGTGAGTGTGGAGGAGGCCGACTCACTGTTGCAACCTCTGACGGGAGATAAAGAAGGAGATTGTTACCTAGATTTTGGGGAATCACACCGGCTTTATGGATTGGCTGCCAGGTAAAGATTCATACAGCCGGGATCCGACCAACCGGTCATGAGCTTGGACATAAGTAGAATGCCATTGAAAATAGCCGATGCGAGGGTTATAGGTGCTACTGTAGTGGTAGATGGCTGTGTGAGAGTGAGATGCTGGGATACTGCGCTGCCGTAACTGGGCTGCTACGTGCTGCAGTGCCAGACATTGAATACAAAAAAATAAGCATCTGCTGGCCGTGGTCGGAAGTACAAGTTGAGCTGGTCCTAAGTCGGATGTTACTTGTAGATTGTTACCTAGACTTTGGGGGAATCAGACCGACATTATGGTATGGCTGCCAGGTATAGATTCATAGATTCAGGACTGCTCATTACCCTAACCCTTTCCCCAGTCTCTCCGTCTAAACCTAACCACCCAAAACACATGGCCAACCTTAACCAGGACTATAGAGCAATATAAAGCAGGTTTTACTCCTCAAACTGAGGCTAAACCTAGTGTTAAGTGTTCAGTGAATTAAATGAATGCCATTGAATATGTAATGACTTCAACAATCTACAAAAAGCTATCATAAAAATTATTATGAGGATAACATTGTCAGTGGTATGAGGAAGTGTCCTGCAGCTAAATCCTTGTTGGGGCTGGTGTGACAATATGAACCAGCAGCACTTTAGCTTCTTGGCAAAACCAGAGCTGATCCTGTTCTGCAGAGGTCATGATGTTCACAGCAGTAACTCGGCTACAAAACAACAAACTGTATTTCAAAACTTTTGGCCAACATTGCTTTGTGTAAAAGAGCTGTCTGTCTTAAGGTCGATGTTCAAAGCTTAAATGTCCCACAAGACAAACAAGTTTTTTCTCTGCTGCTTTAAAGTGAATTCACTGAAGCTGCAACGCAAAATGGGGCCAAAGACTCGCAAGTGAAGACGAGAGATAAAAGGGGCAGGGTTGTGTGTTTGCATTACAAAGAGAGCGAGGGAGGAGGAAGACCAATATTTGCCAAATAAATCCTTCAACTGTCCAGTCCAGTGGTTCTGGATGAAATTGACAGCCTGGTGAGGTCTGGTGCGGTGGACCCCACTGAGGTGTGGCTGACGACTGCATCCTTGAACGGAGCGGTGAGGGTTGGATGAGTAATCTGAGCGACTTTTCTGACGGACACGACACCTGCTGAGGAGCAGCCAGTGACCCACGCTCGCAGCCAGAACCTTCTCCTGACCAGAGACGTCCAGTTTAGTCCTCATTCCGCTGAAGAAAACAAACATGAGGAGCGACGGCGCGAGTAAACCGGAACAACAAAGAGACGGCAGAGCCGCTCTCCGTCCGGCGGCGTCACGGCGACGCTCTCTAAAAGCTCTGGAGTTGAGAGTATGGATTGCCAAGCCGAGTGTGTTAATCAGACATCAGGAGGTTTTAGTTCACTGGAGCAGCGAATAGATTTCCCCGGGTCCACGGACCATTTGGACCTGTGAAGACATTAACAATCCAGTCAGGGGAGAGAAAGACCTGACACTAAAGGCTTGGCGTCAGGCGCACTCGCTCTCCCGGAGAAGATGATGCTAAAGTGTTTAATGGACTTCTCCTGCGTCTTGACGTCAACAGCGGCAGGTCATTTTGAAATGACTGTCTCCGGTTATTATTATCTGGGACCTGTCCTCGGCATCTGCTGCCTCTGCTCAGGTGCAGCGTGGATCGGCTCTAATAACAGGTGGAAGATCTGTGGACAAGCGTTTTCAAGGAGGCCGACTGTAGAGCAGACAGACAGTGTTGCCTCTGTTACTTCAGACTACTCCCTTAAAAAGTAACTTTACTGATGACTTGACTTTAAAAGTTCGATTGCAAGTGACTTTTCAAGTTACATTTCGCAGCTGCCGACAACGGCCTGAACATGACATTTCTGTGGCGATTTTATGGTTGTGTTTTTGAAGCTATCGGAGGCAACTGAAGAACAAACCTCAAGCCTGGGGGTCTTGGATGTTTACATTTATACTGTTTCATATTTTTACATCAAGGCTTTAAACCTGGTCAAGTGCCCAGGCTTGGGATCAGTTTTTCAAGGATGTGTGAATATAGACTCTTATTGATGTGACATTGGACTCCACACTCTTTGCCAAGTGTCGTTTTGTCCCCACCAAACACAAATCCTTCAAGCCATCGTAACCCTGGCTATTTTCAGTAGTGCGGAAAATTCCGATGCCCCTGAACGCACCATCCACAAGCGTCCGAGATACCTAAAGAAAGAAATAAAGAACATTCAGCTAAATCGTCTTTGCCCAATTTATTTTAAAATATTCCTTTAAAATAGTTCTTTCTCACAAAGAAAGTAAAAGAGATTCACCCAGTCAAACAATATTTATTTTGTCGTCAGTTTGATTTTATTTCTCGCCAAATTCCACGTACAGCAAATTCAAATTTACTAATACGAAGCAAACATTTTTAGTTTTGAAAAAAAATCTGAATGCTATACATCAGTAACCAGGGGTTCGCTGAATCTAAAAGCAATAAAAACAGAAGATGTTTGTAATCGACTGAATATATTCAGATAAATCTGTTCATTCTAGTCGACAGCCTTCGTATTCTTACTTAAATTTCTTTATTTTGTGTCTCGTCTTTAAGGTTCTTAACTATTAATTTTATGTGTTCTGATGTCATTTATGTCATTTTCAGTGTCTTCTTATTATCCCTTGTGTTTAGTTTATGTTGACTGCTTATTTATTCTGTTTGTTTTTGAAGTTTTTGGAAAAAAAAGAAAGAAAGAAATAAAGAGCATCAGCGAAATGATGTGCGGCCGTCACCCACTTCTCAAAAGAAACTTCCCAAACAAAAAGAAATTCTCCAGGTGAGAGCCACAAATATTAATCCTTCTAATAAGTTAGAATGCTAATAAAAAGTTTCATATTCATATACACACACAAAAGTATAATATATAAAAGTATATATATATATATATATATATATATATATATATATATATATATATATATATATATATATTAGTAAATAAGTCATTATTTTTAACATTTCAATGAAGACAGTCCCCATCCACTATGAGACACAGGTGTACAGAGCTTCCCTGTGTCACGTCTCCTGTTGGCCACCTGGAGGCAGTAGCTGCACTCCTGTGTTTGCTGTAGCAACTTTTTTAAAACACATGGAGTAGCGTCTGTCAGTCTCCTGTTGTCGTCTCAGAACAATGATCAAACCCTGCGAGGCTAAAACACTGGTGTTTCCACAGCCATGGTGGCGCTACAGTGTCTCCCCCGCTGATGTGCGCGGAGGTGAAGTGAAATGTGAAATCCTGAATTACATTCACCTCAAACGCTCTGCAACACAACAAATCTGTTGTTCATTGATTTTCCTGCCAGCGAGTCGGCGGACGCGTTGTAATCAGGCGACAAATGGGGTCATTATAATTGATTTGCAGGGTTATGGAACAAAACAATTATAAGTCCAGAGCTGCTCTTACTGCGCTGATTGATCACAGGGTTTTATTTTGAAGGCGTCCAGGATGAATCGATAAGTTCAGGTCCATTCCCATTAGGCAGAGGTCGAGTGTTTGACACATAAGACCTGCCATCGCTCACGCGGGGGGCGGGGCTTCCTCTTCAGGCAGACCTGGGTTAGAGGCCTGGCTTACTCCCACACACCCGAGCGCGCAGAGGTGGTGACTCTAAATGGACCAGGGCCGAGTGTGAGGGACTTTTGAGGGTGGGTCTATACGATACACTGGAAGAGCAGGACTTCAGCAGCAACAGTGATGTGTATCGATGCTGAGTTGTTTGAAAGCATTCAGAAGGGAGTAGCTTCATATTGGAATAAAAGTCCTAGCTTGAGACTCCAGAGGTCGCTCTCAGAGCTGGCTCTTTGAAATGGGAGGAGAAGAGCACAGACGGAAAAGAGAGAGGGAGTGGACGTTGTGAGCTCCGCGGACTAGACTGTGGAAAGATGAGGAAAAAAGTAACGTGGGAGTGCGAGGAGCATTGCTCACCAGGGAATCGGTCGGTAGCTCTCCACACTGAATTACACTGGATGTCAGTTGCGATATATATATAACCCTTCTGGTGGCTTTAAACAGAAAGTGTTGAGAACGAAAGGAGCGCCATCCCATGGATTACCTAACCCCAACCTTCAGCTTTCCTTGTGACCCGCTGCCCACGGCGTGAGGATATGCTGTGTTCTTCAACTGGAAGGTCAATGCGTCAAGATGCAGCGCTGAAGGCTGCCTGTGGTGTCAGTGTAGCACGCTACAGTCCACCTCTCTTTATCTTACACCACGCGAGTGAGGATGGGTTGCACCCGCAGTTAACCCCCAGGTATCACTCTCGGACATCCCCCATGTCAGTTGTTACACTGAATGATCGACGACCAAAATTCCTCCCAACAATATTTACCCATACCCATTTGTATACAACAATTTAAAGGGGACAACTTGTTTTTTTCCCTTCAGAATCAACTCTCATATACAAGTAACATCCGACTTACGGATCTGTTCCAACCAACCGGTCGTAAGTCAGATTGGACGTAAGTGGAATGCCATTCAAAATAGCCGACGCGAGGGTGATACAGTAGGTGCTACTGTAGTGGTAGATGGCTGTGTGAGAGTGAAATGCTAGGATACTGCGCTGCCGTAACTGTCGTACGAGTCGCCGCGCTGCTACATGCTGCGCTTCCAGACATTGAATAACAAAAAAAAGCCTCTGCTGGCCGTGGTCCTAAGTACGGGTGGACGTAAGTCGAGCAGGTCGTAAGTCGGATGTTACTTGTTCTAGTAAAGTAGCCCAAAACTCCATTGAAGCACAAAGAACTACAAGCTCAGTACGTGGCGCTCTACGTTTAAAAATGATAACTGATTTCATCTTTGTGGTTGTACAAACCCAAAGAATTTACAGCAGAAAGTGATATCTGGTGGGGCCACTGTTTCATGAAGCCCCATCACTAAATTGTGCTTCTAGATTTTTAGGAATATTCCTCACACTCCTGCGGGTCTCAAACTAATCTGACAATGAATAAATACATTTAAAAAATTCACGGAACAAGCCAGCGGTGTGTTGCTGGAGGGCAGACTGAAGCCTTGCTCTCTGATCATTCCTGCACACTGGAGCCCAGAGACTCTCACCTGCAGCCACTGTGATATTCAGGGTCAGTCAGAGGAACACACTACATCGCGTGGTGTGGCTCCCTCCACCTGCGTCTTTGTTGCAGCTCCCCTCTGATGTGTTTGGGTCTTTGGTTTGTTTCGTTGGAAACCTTTGGGGCAACGACCACCAAATCAATCAAGCTTGATTTGCATAGAACTTTTCAGAACAGAAGCAGACACCTCACCGAACACGCTGAGCGGCCACCAAAACAGAGAAAGTGTGGATGTAAAACGCTCCCTGAATTCCGAGTGACTGGCGCTGAAAGTTGGCGGCAGCGTCTCTTGACTCACGCTGAGCCTCTTCGCGCACCTCCTGAAGACCCCTGACATTAATCCACTGGCAGTCGCGGCCGTCACCTTCGCGCGGCGTGGGAGCGTCTCCACTTCCCACAGGATTTAAGGTCCTATAGATGCTCCTGCCACTCACGCCAGGAGGCAGAGAGGAGAGAAGGCTGCTGGGCCGCAGCCTTGTGGCTCAGCAGCATGAAGGAGGCGCGGGGTGAGGGGCCAACGCAGATCAGGGCTTTATCAATTATGGCAAGAGAGCGGCGCATGGAAGCCGCCGCGGTGGCGGGGGAGGCAGAGGGTGTAGAAACGAGCATCTTGTGCTTTGCAAGGAATTCATCATAATGCTCACACTGCAAGATCATTTGCCTCTTGACAGGATCATTATGAGATTCAGTGCTCCCACCACTATTATGCAATTTCAGCGGTCCTCCTTTTCTGGAGTCTTAATTGAATTAGCCCGGCTGGTTACACATGGTGCAAATGATAACATTTTCTGTCTATCTAGGCTCATTGACTCCAGGAGCGGGGTGGGGGAGGAGGGTGGGGGGCTCCGAGACGGGCCCGTGTGCAGAGGTGTGTGGACGTCTGACGCTCACAGCTGTTCCTCCATGTGTTGGTCCTGGGGGCGCGTGATGCTAGACACGTTAGCATTAACACCTCCGGAGAACAAATCCCCAATGGCCACTCGCCTATGTTCCCGTAAGGATGATGGATAACGCCCGAGCGGTTATGAAAGGCAGGCGGGCCCAGGATGGAATCCATCATGCTGCAGGCTGACTAGAAGGTTAGGAACAGTTTCAACCTCACTTTGTTCCTCGACAAGAGCGATGAAAGGAAGCAGAGCTGATGGTGATGAGCGTCACGTTGGTGTACACGCTAACAACACGCTATCACCTGTCTGTTGAACTGCTCCGTCCACGTGCCGTCGCCCGCTCGTCCTCGCAAGTCCGAGTCCTGTCCATGAGCTTCTGCAACTTCATCTGCAAGTTCTATTTTAAAATGTTGAAAATCCCTCCACACGTCTTAACACCTTCACAAATGACTTTTAATCTGTTGATAGCGCAGGAAATAGCTGCCATTAATGGGAGTGCTTCGTTGCACTTGGGAGCTTTTAGCGTTTGTTTACGCCGACACAACAGTGCTGCGTCCTTCTCTGCTTAACTACTTGAATCAGTGGCGAGCCGTGCGCTTCACACCTCGGCCTTCAGTAATGCCCGACCATGTCTGAGCTCAATAAGTAGTTCACCACCGTGACCAGGGGTGGCGCCGTGACCTCTTCAGTCCTTCCAATTCCTATGACCGAAGAGGAACAGCACTGGAAGCTAATCGTTGCAAGAAGCTACTTCAGACTGTCATGTCGAAGTCTGTGGGCAGCTGTCATCATCGGCAACTTCTGCCTTGCAAGTTTCTGAATAAAATGAAATATTCCTGATATTGTGCTATGTTTTACAAAAACGATAGAAGATGAAGACTTGCAGATCATCGTTGTCGCAAGTTCAAATGATGTCAGGTTGGTCACGTGTTCACCGCTGACATTGGCCAAGACCAAGGAACACACTGCGTCAGGTTCCACACACACCACTTCTCCATTGTATAGAAGATTATCAGACACCATTAGTTTGTACCTCCGCTGCGTAGCTGAAGCATCACCCAGACCGGTCATAGTTGAGCTAATCGGCTACATGCCAGTTAAGTCCAGCTATTCTGGTGGAACCTGTGGGTGGTTTGAAGGCTGACTCTGACGTTCCACTTGATGATTGTCACTGAGTGACGCCTGCCGAGCGAGAATCGCAGCACCGATGGATCCAAATGAAGTGATAGAACATGCCAAGATTTGAAACTAATTCAGAAAGTTTTCGGATCCGGCGCAGAGGCCTGATTCTGCCTGATTCCTGGCTGCCATGTGGGAAAGCTCCTACGAAAACGTGGCCGCCAATACAGTCAGTTTCTGGCAGGGGCAAACAAGGGCATTTTTTGGGTTGTGTCTTGTGTCGGGACCCACAGCTACAGGAGCCCTTCACTCTGAGGACATTGTTTCGATGGCCGACAAACATTTGACCAGGCTGAATTTGAAAGTGGGACTTAATGTACTTCTCACGACACGTTTTGCAGTAAACACATTCAGGATGGCCACAAGTCTGAGTCTGCCGTCGTAAAGACAAGTCTGTGGTCGCAGTCGAGTGGCTGAAGTGGAAAAAAAGAAGATAAAGGAAACATTCAGTGATGCTTTATTTACCAAAAAATGTTTAATCTCTCCTTGATGCGTGTTTATTTACAAGTAGTAAATCAGCAAAATAGGAAATAACACAATATTTACAAAATGAATGAACCTGCAAACATGTGACTTCAATTCTGAAACTCTACAAATGTATCAGGTATTAAAATTCCTTTGCCGCTGACTTCTTCTGTCTGGGATTTGACGTGGCTTCCGTACAGAAAGCAGGCGAGAGAGGCTGTCGGTCCACAGAAGGAGCGGGAGACGAGAGGAGGGGCAGAGAAACAGGCTCAATCCTCACATTTGTATCGTTTGTTTTCTCCCTCAGCAAAACACCAGCTGAGTCTGTGCAACATGCGGGATAATGACGGGTGGCTGAACCTCCTGGACTTGAAGATGGGGCCAGTCGCAGAGGCATGTTGTCGCTGGGCTGATGAAACACATCAACCCGCTCACCTGCCACTTAGCGCAGTGAATTACAACCAGAATGTGGCACTAATGAATCGTGAACCTGAGAGTGAATCCACAGCCTTTCAGAAGACTGACGGATCGCTGCGGTCGCGTCTCCGCTGAGCGAATTCTGATCAACAGGAGCTGCGACTTCACGCCCACGACAGCCAGCGCAGCAACTCGTGCGGAAAGATGCTTTCTCCTGTAATCTTCCCGCCTTTTATCAAGCTGTCACCTGCTGAGCATCGACTCCAAATATAGTTCCAGGGCAACGAACATCAAGAGGGGAGTCACGCAGCTCACTTTTTCTGGGGGCGAAAAGACTTTAAAACTGCCGCCAATTACTTGAAAGGTCCTAAAAAGGTCAGACAATAAGCCGAGGATAAACTTTTATTTCCAATCTAAGACATGGCTGAGTGCTGAGCTGCATTTGGGCTAATAGAAGGGCATTTTTGGTTCTAGAATGGGACTATTTGTTGCGGAATATTAAAAGACCGATGCACAGACCCAGGAGGTTTTCGTGAGAGTGGACAGCATGAAGGACCAGCATCAGATCACAGCCTGACTGACTGATAAACAACCAAAGAGTTGAAGCAGCAGGTCACATTTGCATCCACAAGACACAGATGCTCATTTTACAAAATCCTAAACTGTGACTCGGGTCAAGTATTTCAACCTTCAGCGCCACCTGAAGAGAGCTTTTGTCTTCTGTGTACCGTAAATATGTCTCACAATGTACAATTTACATGATAAAAAAAGAAAAGAAAAATTAAGACAAAAACGACCTGATCGCAAAATGACAACGCATGAAAAAAAAAAAGCTAACAGTTGTACAAATGAAAACATCAACAAACAATTTACAGACCACAGTTTGGTTTCTTCGGCAAGCAAGATCCAGAAAAGGAAAGAAACGTCCTCATAGTTAAAAACGGTGACTTAAAAAAGAGAACGGAATCCTCTTAATGTAAAAAAGCTTAAGCCACACATGGCAGTAAGGGTGGGGGGGTGTGTCGCGGATGAACACTCCACCTCGGCGTTCCTCCAGACCCCTAAAAGCTAAAACTCTGCCTCTGCTCGACCAGAGGTACGAGGCGGGTGAGAGATGCTCCTGCGCTTCCGTTTGGGTATTACCGCTAAAAACTGAATAAAGGTGACTCCAGGCTAAAAACGGATTTCCCGTTCTGTTCGGATCCGACTGCCGCTTCGGTAAACAAAGTCTCCCAGAAAGAGCCGGCACCTATGGGACCGAGCCTCGCGTTTGCAAACACGTAGTGCAACTTTACTACTTCATCGATCGGTTTCTACTTGAGGAGGAGGCGGCGGAGCTAGATGCTAACGTTAGCTAGCGCAGTGAGGATAACGCATGGTTCCCTGAAACCAACAGATTGCACTGAATGAGTCTTAAAAACAAAATTCTTCATGTCGTCACCATGAGCGGCGGGAATGGTCCGACCCGAGATTGTGAAAACATAAGCTTCCCGTCCACAACGGCTCAATCTACTTTTCAGTCACGAGGCATATTTAAAATCATCTGGTTGCACATTCCATCGAACAAAATGTCTTTGCACTAAACGACATTCAAAGAAAACATGGCACAGTACGACGTTTCTTTTTTTTTTGTCTGTGTTGCTTTTTTTTTCTCTGCAATTGAAATATGGAAATCTTTTGCGTTTCGTCTTTGTGGTTGTTGGCTGAAAGAAAAAAAACAACTCTTTTAAAAATGTATATATAATATCTATATAGTCTTCCTTTGTAACGTTTCTGTAAATTGTGCAAAATCAGCAGTAATACGAGTGGCGAGAGATCGGAGAGTGGGCAGCTGATTACACTGGAAAACAGTTGGAGTCACATGACTGAGAGCGCCTCTCTCCATTGGCTCATCCGATCAGTCCAGTCTGAAAACAAAGCCATGAAAGTCTTTTTTTTCAGCTTCTTTCGGGACTGTCATCGCGTCAAAACTCCAGGAAATAAATTCAAGCAAATCACAAAACACCAACATCCACAAGAATGAAAAGCTTCGGTTGATCTTTTCGGCGTGTGCGGCCTCATCTCCCGCAGACACGCGTCGACGCCACTGGGCGGTGGGGCGGGGGCGCAGACAGACGCACACGTACACATCAAAGCACAGACCGTCCAGTTCTGCCGAACCCCCACCATGTTACAGTATTCTGCCTTCATGTTTTTGCAGTTCCTATCGTTTGGAGTGGAGTTTTTTTCTGTCCTGGTGAGAGGAGGAGGAGAGAGACGGAGGGCGGGGCGGGGTCCGTCCTCAGCTGGTGATGGCCATTGTGTCGATCACCTGCTCCAGCTTGCTCCTCAGTCTCTGACGCCGTGACTGCTCGTCCCGCTCCAGCGACGACAAGATCTGAGGAGGACGACAAGCTCCACATTAACAACCGCTCTCATCTAATACTGTCACACATACATAACCATTTCACAACTGGAAAACTAAGGAAACTAAAATCTTGTTTCCGACAAACTTAAGCGTATGTGTGGCTTATATTCAGTGCTGAATTCATGGTGGCAGTAACTGAAAGTGCACCGTCCATGTTATAAGGCTGCCCAACAGGGGTCCCACCTGTGACTCGGACTCTCTTCATATTTTGGCACCACAGTGTAAGGCGCCACTGGCTCTGAAGTGTGCTCACCTCATCTTTATACTTGATGATGTACGAGTAAATCTCGTGCAGCGCGGACATGCTGTTGAACTGGTTGGCGTGCAACCTGGACTGCTCTGCCAGGTAGGCGCTCATGTCCTGGTCACTGATGGCCGACAACCGAGAGATGTCCGAGTAGTACCTGAGAGGGTGGAAGAGTGGGTTGGTGTGTGCATTTAGAGGCGGAGGCGACACATCAGGTGACTCGGTTACCTCTCCACCCAGTTCTTGTAGTTTGGGATGTCTTTAGCGTAGAGCAGCTTGTTGGACGGCGAGTCCTTCCCGAGCTTGTGCTCCGACGTGGAGCAGGAGTCCATGAAGGTCTGCGCCACCACAGACAGGCAGGCGTCTGTGATGCTGTTCTTGTGGATGTCGAAGACAAACTGAGGGTTTTTGATCACGTTCACCCAAAAACGCAGCGGGAGACTGAAGAAACAGGGAGAGACAGAAAGAAGCGCCGGCGTTAGAGGAGGCTTGACAAGCGATTAGGGCGCACGACGCGCGCTTGGCTGAGGCGGGGGGGTGATGGATGGAGGGAAGCAGACGTGACAAGTCGCTGGATTCCACGGCGCTAAACACGTGATGATTTTTCAAAGCAACTCACCAGTTGCTCTTCCAAGTGTGCCGCACGTCCGGGTCAGATATGGAGTGTTTGTCCGCCTGCTCGTCCAGGAAGTCGAACATGTACTTGATGGCGAGCGGCAGGGCGCTACCGCGGTGCGCCGTGCTGAAGATGGTCTCGAACAGGTCGTCAACAAACTTCTGCAGCGTGCCCTGGAACCAAATGACAAATACATTCTCTGATCGGTGCTGCTCTCCAGGTTTCCAGTCTCACAGTGGAGCACAACACACAACTCTTCACTGCTCATGTAGGGCGGGCCGGCTAGAACTTCACTATATTGTAGGGCTGCAGCTAAGGATTATTTTCGTTGTCGACTCATCTATTTATTATTTTTCCGATCAGTCGACTACTCGCGATTACCTTTGTTTGGACCTATCTGGAATTTCCATTTAACCTAAAGTTGCTTAAATCATCTCACTGTGATACTCCGACACCATACATTATTAAACAAGTATATAAAAATAATGACACATAATCCAGGAACATGTATTAACTCTGTGAAGCATGAAGCATAAAACAGTAGACAGAGAGCTCCAGAACTTTACAACGGAGGTCTTCATTGGTCCTTGAGAAGAACTTGAAATCATCACTATACACATATGTATCTCATATAAAATATCTGATCAACCTCCACATCAAAAGGTCTTATTTGAATAGTAATCAAAAACGATGTGGGTGTGTGGCGTCACAGACCAAACACGGAACACTCTTTCATCATTCCACGACAGTGTCGAAGGGGTTTGCTCATCCTTAAGACTTTTGAACACTACGACCCGTCGCCGGTCGAACTCCTCCGTGACTGAGGCAGTCAGTCGGAGGTGATGAGGCGGAGCAAGCCGACTGGTTAAGAACTAATTCCAGGAAGAGAAATGAACATATCTTAATGACTCCAGAGAATGTGATATTTTCTCACTGCTTCTCAACAACAACCACTTCTCGATGCCCATCCTGCGGCCCGTGTGTGTTTACCCCAACAGTGACACGACGCATTGATGCACAGATGTTGACGTCGACATTGTTTTGTTGTCAACATTATCTGTATACTGTAAAACACTGTCCAATCATTTAACTGTCCCACACTGGAGGCGTGGCTTCAGGGGAGCGTCTGAAGAAAGGAGGTGGGCCTTAACCAAACAGCCGCTGGATGCTTTGTCAGGATGACTGATGCCACCTTTAAATAACATGGTTCTTCTTTCACCAGTCTGAGTTGATCTTTCCCTCCTACATACTTAAATATTGCCCAGCCAAGTGTTAGGCCATTATTCAGAGTTTAAAACGGAGCCATTTGAACGACTTTCATTCAATGCTTTGCTGCGGTAACTTTCTCCTAGAGAGACACAAACCCCCTCATCTTCTCTTCACCTCATCCAAGCAGCCAACTGCTGCCTTTCCCCATCATTCTGCAAGTGCAATAGAAAGGAACAGATGCCAAAATACAAAAGACACTGAGTGCACCAGATGCAGCCTCTTTAGTACCGCAGATGAGAATATAAGTTATGATTAATTAAACAAATCTGCATCATTTGATTAGAGCTGCACACTGATTGATGGTTGGATTCTTGGTGTCTGTGCTGCGCCACGTTGAACTTCTGCGGCCTTGGTTTCTGTGAGGCATGTCATGACTGGGCAATTGATCTGGTTCAGTTCATCGCCGTAAGAGCAAAAGATGGCTTGGTCCAACGTCTTTCAGGCGAACATTCGGGGAGGCCTTGCCGAATATCCTCCCCAGAACATACAGCAATGGTGCCTCTCTCTCTTGAAATGGGTTCAACAGACAACGGAGCATCACATGGTTTACCTTGAACTGCCAACAAACAGACAGTGGAGATAGTGATGGTGAGATGGGAATTCTTAGTAGGAAGTGGATGCCAATCTTGGTAGAAGATGATAAACCATTTTGGATCTGATTCTTGGCACAAATCGTGGGAGATGATCACATGATTCATGTTAATTTCAGAAAAAAAAGCATTTCCTGGCAGAACCATGACTAACCAAGAAGGAAGATGAGAACACACGAGCTGGATGCCAAACCACCTTTGACACCACCGTGGAAAACAAAGCCTGCAGCTTCAGTCGGAGGGTCTGCAGGAATGTGTCGAGTAATGATCGTGGTATAAAGGCCTTTGAGCCCCGAGGCCACGAACAGCAGGCCAGTAACAGCAACACAGCAGCTCAATAGTCAAAGGTCAGCCTCCTAATTAAGACACACACGCTCCGTCCTGTGCAAATATGTGTCTTCGTGGTAAAGGTGGTGAAAAACATTCATGAGCTTTTAGTCCCAACTCTTAGCCGAGGTCCCCCTGGGGTGGATGAGAGACGCTGAGGACCTTACCTTGGTGGCCAGCAGTCGGGTCAGATAAATCTCCGACACCATCTTGCTGCCCCGGTCTCCCTCCCTCTGGTCCGAGTGGTCATGGTTCTTGACCAGATGCCAGAGTTTGGTGCCGCTCTCCAGGTCAGGGGTGATCATGGGGGTCCGGGATCGCAGACTGTCAGGACTGCTGGCAGTTCTCAGCATGCTCTCTGAGGGGTGAAGCGGCAGAGATGTGTGTTTAGAGCCCACTCACCAAAACCCGTTTGGATGGAGGAAAAACACAGAATTCAATGAGATACTGTTAATATGACTTCAGTGGAGGTGTCAATGAGATACGAGTTTAAAAATATTCTTGGAAAGTAGTTTTTGATAATAGCCACTTCAAAAACAGACAGATATAATTATATTATTTACCAGACAATTTACACCTAATATCAAAGCAAATGAATTTTTCGCTCATGTAAAAATCGTCTTTTCATAAAGCCCCAATGAAATGAATTTCACTTGAGGCAGGCCAAGTTGCTGACAGCAAGTTAAAAGCTCTCTTCCTCTCAGATGTCACTTCCGTCTATGAAAATACAATCGTCCATCAGTCTCCCCCCCACACCGTCTGCCCCCAATTCCACCCCCCACACTTTTGGACAGTGATCCCCCATTTTGCGACACAGAGCATTATGCTTTTAGTTTGAGTGGCTGTCACAGACTGAAAGGTTTACAGTGTCAGCAGAGAGCGAGGGCTGCGTCCGACTTGGGACTGATGAACGAGTGAGAGGATCGCTGTGGCAATGTCAAGTGTGCTGCTAGAGGACACTGGCGGCCCAAGAAGTTACGGTGAGAGTTCAAGCCTCAGTATGAGGATTAAACCTTCAAAATAACTCAGTCATTCTGATTGGGTTTGGTGAAGGTGAGCCATTTGTGGACGGTTAGGTTTAGAGTGAGAGGCGGGGGAAAGGGTTATGGCAATGAATGGTCCCCACAAAGGTATGGAAGTGAGTGTGTGTTGGCCACAGGAAGTGACAGGTGTGCCATCTCACATCTTCTTAATCAACGATGATGCATGAGTGAAAACAGCAGAGTCGTGTCACATAAAAATAAAGAGATGTGGGTCCATGTTTTCATTTTGCATCACCGTAATCTAGTCCATGTGGCTCATATTTTGTTGACTGAAATGTGGCCCAAATATCCCAAAACATCTTCATAAAGCATACTGGAGATGGGGGGCTCTAGAGGGCCAAACATCAGTGTGATAGTTTCAGCCTTTTAACCTGTTTTGCTGAATATTTTCTTTCTGACCAAAGCAGTAGGTAAGCCGCCACAGATCTGAAACACAGTCATGAGATTACACTGTTTCATAATGCCTTAAATTTGTACCCCTTAATTCACGATTACTCTTGCTTCACTCTAAGAAGCACAGACACTGAATCCGAGCTTCATGTAAGTCAGCGGAATTCCTCCACTGGGCCCTGGAATTAGAAACTCCCCAGCTGGCTGCTTTCGTCACTGTATTTTCTAAATACCAGTTCAGTAAACCTGAGGATAGATAAAACCTTTAGGAGGTTCTAACAACACTCTCAAGTGATGAAGATGACAAGTTCATAACGCTTAAAAAAAAAAAATGTACCAGCATGTACACACACACACACCTTCTCTCGTACCGTATCTGCTGAGGGATTTGGTGAAAGTGGAGGAGTTGGAGATGTTGTACGCTGAGTTCTGCTTCGGCACCAGAGCAATCACGGAGCCATCTGTCACCTGTGGAGAGGATCCACACGAGTGTTGGGCGCTCAGCAAAGTTAAAACAAAACACTCGTAAAAACGCTAAAAGTCCTTGACACACTGTTGACACGCCGCTCTTTCAATTAAAGCGGGACATGGACTACCTCGACGCATGTGTAAACAGGTGCATGCCAGAGCATTCAAAAGACGTCTGTTGAATGCAGAACTGGTGACAACAGGAGGTTTCCCTGCCAGTACCTGGTAGTGGGCCAGCGTGTTCAGTCGCTTCCAGTCGTTGTCGATCTTGGTGGTGACGTCCTCGTCCTGCAGGATGATGCGGGCCATTCTACCCTGACGCCATTCTGTCAGAGTCAAACAGATGCTTGACATTTACACATCTTTACATACTGAAATGAAGCAGATAAAGATTGCCTCGACTCTTGTCTCTCACCCAGATCCATGTCCGAGGCCTTGGGCCTCTGAGAGTACGGCGTTCCTTTGTAAACCGCATCCAGCAGTTTCTCCTTCACCTGCGTCACCGTGTCGCAGTTCAGGCTCTTTACAGTCACCTCGGGAGCGTTCTCATTCTCCGGGTTCACACAGTGCAGCGTCTGCAGACCCAGAGTGTTGCAGTGTTCAGAAGGCTTTACTGACAGCGCTGACTCGTGATGAGTGAGGGCACGACCCCATGGTGCTCAGGACTAAACAATCTTGTCACTGTTTTTTAACCTTCCGAGTATTTTTGACAATAACAAAAGAATCTAATCTTAGAATGCACGTCCTCACCCTTCCATACAAACTTGACAGACCATTTTAAATATCGAATTGTGGCTCAGACATGCGACCAACAGGTTGAGATTGCGTGACTGACCAGCGTCTTGTAGTCGATCTGCTGTCTGATGAGTTTATCCTCGCTGAGGGAGTAGCGTGCTTCTCCTGTGATCGCATCAATCGGCCCCTTTTCCATTTGCTGCTTCATGGCACAGTACAACATGAAGAGCGGCTCGCCGGCGCACTCCTGAGGAAGAGAGACACACATAAGAAAGTGGGTCAAACACCCAGACAAAGTTCCACCAACAGAAGTACACGACTAATATTGAGCTGTCTATTTAGCAGCATTGTAGCAAACAGACGGCTGAAGGGTCAAAGTCATCAACACTCTTGGATTGTAGCCTTGTTTTAGGCGACGAGGATGGGGTTCTTGGTGTGAGTGCGAGTGGATGGACAGCCGCAACTGAGGGGACGACTCAAGAAAAGTGCAAGCGGACGAGATTGATGTGAAAGTTAATGGAGGGTTAATGACCGAGGGGTGAAAAACGCTTCAAGAGGCACTTTGTTGAGTGAGACATGTCAAAAAGCCAACGAGCACTGGGACGCTGGGCTTCCCCCCCTCCCTTTCCCCACTCCGTCCCTCATCCTTCCTTCGGAGCTGCAAACGCAGAGTCATCATATTTTGAAAAGGAGAAAACACAGTATGCAAATGTTTCCGGATTGAGGTGCGACAAAAACTGCTACAACTTAGTATGTGTCGAAAATCAAGGGAAAAAAAACATTGCAGTTTTGAAGCCCCTGACAGGAAGTCATTAATGCTGTGGCGAAGCTATTAAAGGAAGGGTAGGAGGCTTTCCCCAGGAGCATCTTTTGGTATACGGCTTCAACTCCCCTTCACGCCGTGATTGCAACCAATAAACACAAATACAAAAGTAATACTTCAGTCAGCGGTGGAATGTACTTTGCTATAAAAGCAGCATCTGATCACTCAACATTGTCTATCAAACTCAACCGCCACTCTCCCTCTGTTCTCTCTCAGTCTCTCTGCAATGAGTTAGCGAGCAATGCTGTCCAGTTCTGGAGGCAGGGATAATGAAATGCAGCTGAATCCAAACTGAAGCTTGCTCAAACCACGAGGACACTTCTCCCACCGTTTGTTAGTGAGCAGAGAAACCCCAATTTGAAGTCCAACCTAAATGTAGTCAAAGGAAAGCAAGCAAAAACAAAACTGGGACCAAATCAGAGGGCATATACTGTACATATTTGACCTGCATATGAATCACAGCCTTCTGTCTGACAGCCCATCTCTAACCCAGTCCTTTCTGAGCTGACTGAGGTGTCGGTGAGTGCAGCGTTACTTACTCCTCTTTAGCCTACAACACAGGCTGAGGCAACTCCCGAATGAGCGCTTTATATCAAGATGCATGCACATGGCTCATAGCTAGGACAACATTGCTCAGATGGTCGAGTGGTCAGCCTGTGACTGACAGGTGGCTGGTTCGATCCCTGCTCCTGACGTGTTGTGTGGATGGATGGATTCTTCCAACAGTGGGGAAATTCAACTTCAGTCAGTTTACCCAAAACCATACATGAATTCAACAGCAAATGTTCCTCCTCCAGTGAGACTACTTGATGTTCTAACACTGCGACAGGAGGACTCCGTCCCATTCACTGCTCCTCTGCTATCTCAGCTCCATGGATGTGAACCTGAAGGACCCTCCTCTCACGGCCAGCCAACACCAGCTGGCTTCATCTGGGCCTGGATTACGGATGTGTGTGAAATGAAGTTAAAACAACATTCCTGACCATTCCCTCTGATTCCACATTAGACGCTGAAATGAAACGCTAAAATGAGACAGAGAGAGGTACTTCTGCCGAATCTCCTGGCTGAACAAGAACCACACGGGCATCAGGGAAGTGGACCGGCTCTTGTGCCAGTCATTGCGGCGGATGGCCGAGTTAACAGACTCTAAATCCTCAGTAAACGTTATAACATCAAATCATTTGAGGCTTCGATGTCTGCCTTCCCTTATCTAAAGCAGCAGCTGTGTTTGTGTGACCAAGTGAACAAGCTTGAAAATGGAGTGTGACGTTGCGAGTGGAAAACATTTTTACCTTCAGGAACTTGTAAAGCAGGAAGGTGAACCAGTTGGTGAGCATTTTCTCAGCGACAGACTCGGTCCTGGAGGAAACACGAAGATGAGAGATGGTTAGATTAAGGCAGTGCACCAACAACAACGGTGCCTGTATGAACCCGGTGGCTGTGATGGCAGTGCACTCATGTGAACCACTGCTGTCAACAACAGTTTAAAAATAAAGGTTCCCTGCCACAGCAGAGAACACAGGTCAAGGACAAAAGGCAAGTACCTCTCAAGTCGTTTGTTGATTATGAGAATTGCAAAATATGTTGATTTTTTTTTATTTTGTTGGGTTATTTTCGTGCTAATATTTAAAAATACAAAAACCAAATCAAAACATATATGCACATGAAATGGCGTCCTAATCATTCTTCTTCTTTACCCAGAAACAACCGTGAAACAGAATCATGCTCCAGGCTGAAAGCTGCTTAAAAAAATAAAATCCAGACTATATATTCAGCATTTGCGTCTCACTATTGATGCAGGTGTTTCTGCCATCATTACGATCCTATTGTCATAGCACTTATACAATCAAAGAGTGGAGAATAAAGTGCAGAAAAAAACCATGTTATTCAGAAATATTGAGTGTGTTATCAGCGTTGGCTGGAGCTCCATTACAACACAGCAACTCAATCTTGCTGCCCGTGGCAACGATCTGTGGTTCTGAACCAACACTTTCATCACAGGGGGTGCTTAAGAGCTGGCACATGAAAGGCAACACGCTCCACACAGCCCTTCCACTCGCTCCTCCTCGACCTCCACATGCAAACAAATCACGGGGGAAAAACAAATCCTGTTGCCGTTGGTTCCAACAAATTCCAAAGACATTCATCTTCATTAGAAATAAAGGCATTAGTATTAGTAGCTAACTGGGACCGTTAATCACGACCCCGACACATGACAAGGAAGAGAGGTGATGGGGAACGAAAAGTACAGGACTCTTATTAGAGGCGAGCAAGTTAGTTACAAGTGTGAGTGGACGAATAACCCTCTGCTTGGTTGCTGCGTTAAATGCTTCTGCTAAGATCAGCGTCCACTTCCATTAGGGAAGGCCATCATTCTCAATAAACCAGAGCCCTGTTGCATGGAAATATTGGAAACAAAACCAACATGACTCAGAGCCCCAGTTACACTTCACCTATAATGTGTTATTACTGAATTCATACACCATACCATAGCGCATTTATAAGGCTTCCTGGAAGACGATATAAATAAGGATGCACCAATACTAGCTTTTTCCAAAACAAGTACTGTACAAGTGCCGATGCACCATTGCACATTTAGTTACTTTCATTTTCCATATACGTGGTTATTTGAACAGCATTCCTCAGTATGTTTTTATTATACATGAATGACGGTCACAAGCTTCACTGCACTTTAAACTAAGGATGCACCGAGCCTACTATTGTGGTCACCACATCAATACCTGGGCTGTGAGTAGCGATCAATACCGATCCGATACCAGCGGTAAAGTACTAACCAAGTACCAAATTGCCTATCCTATTGCATGCTACTGAACCGTTGCAGCAAGGCTTCAAATTCTTGAGGATTCTTTTTCTTGCAGGCGCAGCACTGCTTCAAGTTTGGAGTGGAACGTACAGGCAGGCAACTACCTGCGAAAAGTGACGTGAATCCGGGAAAATTTCAAAATAAAGATATGTTGGTGTTATTTGCATTTTACAGTGAAACCACAGCATGGGCCGCAGCACTGCGCCGTATGAAACTGAGTTTTACTTTTGACACAAGAAACAGTTGAGATCTGATGAACTCCACCGTGTGTCTGCTCGATGAAACAGATGGTCGTGTGATCAGCTCTTTGATGACAAACTTTTATTTAATGATGTGTGGATCTGCGTGAGACGGCACAGTGATCCAATTTGTTAGTTCAGCGTTTCACATCAGTGTATTATTAACTAAACTTGTGCTGTGTCTTCTTTATTATCGATCACTCAATGAAGCGCTACCCTCAACACACGCACAGCTGACCGTGGACATCCATCCATTCATTTATTTATTTATTTAATATAGGTGGGTTATCTCATCCTCAATTACTGGTCTCTATAAATGCATCAAGTCACTCACGATGCAGCCACCCTTGTGTGACTGAGTGGAGAAGTGCCGCTCAGCTTCGGGTGGAAATTGAAAACTATTGCAGCAATGCTGTATGTGCTGTTAGCTGCAGCCATGTTATCATTATGACTGGGGCCGCATGCGACGGCAACAGCAGCACTAAACATAGAGTGTATATGCCAGGATTGGCTCCCGGATCAATGGTTTTTCACCAATCCCACTTCAAGAGGCTGGCTCGAGTCAATACCCGGGGACGGGATTGGTGCATCACCAGTACAAACAAAATGTTCTTAATTAAAATTGTTATAAATGGTCATGATCACAATATAGAATTTGAAAGAATATGTCTAATAATCCGAGTCATATCTATACTAATCTAATATTACACTCCGTGGTGAGATTAAGGGTTATGAACCTTGTCATAAATTAGCATTCATGATTATTAATATTCAGATTATCTTCTGTGAAGCCTTGTAAATGCCTTATGATGCCTTGCATATGTACCAATAATGCAACGTGGCGTTATTAGTACATTTAGACGAGACCTTTAAGTAAAGTGTTAAGAAAAACCTCCATTAGAATATGAAGGAGAAGACAGAAACTTGGGACAATGCGATCCTCAACTGTAACGTCCCGCTAGATTATATTGAAAACCTTGACAGGTTATGATGAAAACCTTCTTCTCATGTTTGCAGACAACTGAGATGTAATAAAAGTGAAGACAGGAAAGTAGGCCAGAGAGAGCAGTGAGAGCCTGTAGCTGGTTCGGGATATGAACTCCTACGCTTCCGCGAGCTTCCCATTTGACTATTGAGCAGTGTTTGATGTATGTGAAGCCGTTTCTGTTTCATGGCTGTCAGCAGAATAATACAGATGAAAGATGAGGCAAGAGGGAACGGAAGGTTGGGGAACAAGGGAAGCAAATAAACCTGGACAGAAGAGACTATTGGGCATGTCATGACTAGAGAGTGGGCAACCCAAACCACTCCTTGTTCCTTCACATGAGGTTCCAAGCTGAGCCGGCGGGATCTAAGAAGAGGAATTAGAGTTGGAGGCTACACCCTCACGACCACGCTTGCTTCTAACAGCGCAGGCACACAGCTATATTCTCCAGCATTACATACAGCAGTGGTCATCCATGCGATACACAAGGGCACCAGTGAAGAATCAGCAACGTGGTTCTGAAAATACTCGCCCCTAAAGGGCTGTACAGTAGCTAAGAACCTGGGCGATGGTGGAAGCGTAATGTTTCATGTTGCGGTGAATTGGGATTTATCGAGTGCACAGTGCTTTAGTTTGAAAACTGAAAACTTTGGTTTTTGGGGAATGACTTCCTGCCTGATTGAAGTGCTTTACTCAAGACTGACGAGGTTTCCAAGCAGCAAAAAAAGAATAGAACCATAGAAGAGCAACAGTGCTTCGCTAACCTGAGCAGTCTGTGTGAGTGACGCTGTGCAGACCAGAGCATCTCATGACAACGCTCCGCTCCACTGAATAAAACTGACTTCACGGCACTCAATGACCAGTAATACACAAAATAAATGACGCACATTCAGCTATTGTCATGACAACAGAAACTGACTTAACGTAACTACAAACGCAGCACCAAAAACAGAACTCAATCCCATTTCAAGTGCCGTGGTTCGCGGTTTTGTTTATACATTTTGCATTCATTCTGTTTCAAGTGGCACAAAAGCCGTTTTTGGTGAGAGTCAGGGGTAATAACACTGCACACCAAGTCAGAGAGAAGCTAGCTAATGTGGCCTTGGCATCTTGGCAGGACACCTGATGAGGGGAGTCTGGGCCTCTTTCTTTTGGCTGCTGCCCCCACGACCCGACATCAATGACACAGGCAGACAGACTGACAGAGATGGGACTTATGATGTTCAAAGAAAGCAACTGAAGTGGAGAAATTGTCACATTAACACAGGAGCTGTCTGCTTTATTTAGTTTCAGCTCTGTGATCATGCAATAACGGAGTGGAAAGATTAATGAGGAGTATTTCAGGTGTGCTCCTTTAACTGAGGCAGTTTTAACAGTTAATGATTCCTCATAACTGGTCACTGTTGCATTCAGCCCTATCACACCTTTCTGCACCAGTCAAATGCTCAGTAGATAACCACATTTTCTTAGGCACTGTTAATCATTTGTTAATGCTAGACTTTGACTCGAGAAGCAGGTTAGAGACTGAATAGTCATTTTGGATGTTACTAATGTCCGACACCATGTCGTGGGTACATGACTCTGGGCTGGAGAGAAACGGCTTCTCATGACTTCAATCGCTTAGCACTTTAATTCAGCATCTTTGAACGAACAAAGACAAAAAGAAACACGCTGCATTTTCATTCATCTGCAGAACAAGAAGGCTTCGTCTGCACCACAGCCTGGAACAGGTATATAGAGCCTAAACAACTCCAGCCATCTCACGCCCATCTTCCATCACAGCAAGAGACAATGGTCTATCTATTCATCTGTTCTCCCTCCATTTTCCATCGCCATCAATTTGCTCCGAGCCAAGATCTGCCTCCAGAGATTTGCCCTCACGTTCTGTCAATCATCGGTTCTTCTCTTCTGATGCTACATCCACCTCTTCTGACACTTTCGCCTCACATATTTCATTGGTCTGCGCCCCCCTCCCCCACACCTCCATTCCTCACTACACTTGTAAATCCAGCCTTTCTCTCCATCTCCTCTTTGTATCCATCCATCCCTCATAATTTCCCTTTGTGTAGCTGAAGATTGCAGTCTGACTGCCGCACTGATGTGTGTGTGTGTGCGCGTGTGTGTGTGTACATGTGCGCACTCGGGGGTGTAATCGGCTGTGACAGCAACAGAGTTGAGAGATAGCACAGAGGTGATGTCAGCACGCCTCTAAAATGATGATCTTAAATCTCAAAACTTTCCCGTCTTATTTATGACACACACTCAAAATGTGGATACAAAAACAGACATTTTCAAACGATTTTCAGCAAAAACATTTCAGCGTTTCCCATCAGGTGTTGCCACAGCTACTCGGCTTCAACCACCTCTGTCACAGCTCCTCATCCAGCTACTGCTTTCTTAAATGTTCTTGTGAATAAGGATATCAAAACAACTTGTCAGGACTCACAACATTTCTGTTGCTTGACAGATGCAACACTGTATTTTAATAATGTGACTCTGTAAGTGCTGAAAATTATAATGGTGTAGTTCATGACTTCACATTCACATGAGGGTAAAGACAAGACAAACAGTGTGCGAGGATCAGTTGGTTATTTTGAGGAGATGAGCAACTCAAAAGTCAGAAAACTGCACACATGATGTAAAAGCAGACTCATACCTTCGCAGGAGGAGCTTGGGATGGTTTTTGCTCTCCAGATTTTTGTCGATGAGGTCTGACAAAAGCTGTTTGAGGACACCTGTGGCGTACTCCATTTCTCCCTGCAGTGCAGTCATGATGAGGGAGGCCACGTTGCCCCGGTCTCGCATGGAGAAGGATCGCTGAGCCTCCAGGGTGCGGATGAAAGTCAGCAGGAAGTGCTTTTTGGTCAGCAACTGGCCAAACAACGTGAGGGCCTTCTCCACATTAGCGGGGACCTAAAGGGTTGATAAGGTGGTGAAAATGAATGAATGGCAACACAAGAGCCAGGTGAGTGAGCGAGAACAATGGTACGTGGAGGAAGAAAAGACAAAGGTGTGGGTTGATTGAAAGAGAAATGTCAGAGACAATGTTAAGAAAGGAGGCAATGGATGTGTGAAGAGCAAATATGACACACCACACTTTGGCATACAATGTCACACATGCTGATAAAACTGTTCCAAATTGCTGTCTACATCCTCCGGAAACACTTTGCCGTCTTTCATTCTGCACACCGCCTTTACCTCAGAGCAGTTCCCTCTCTGTCTAGCCTCCGCTTTAGAGAGAGACGGTCGTTTCAAGGGAGAATGTGAGCCTCGTGCAGTAATAAGAAATTGATCTGCCTGCTAGCGCGCTATAGTGGCCTGTGATTGCCTGGGCCATACAAATGAAAATCCAATGTCGTGCTGCACTTTCCCTTCAGAATACAGTTGATAGCATGAGCAGATACAGAACGTCTTGGAGCGCACCGACGCCATGCATGCATGTCGGGAGCTCAAGTGTGCATTTACAAGCGTACGCTGTGTGTACGTAGGTGTTGAGGGTGGATGGTGAAATGATGGAGTCACATGTGCATGCAGCATTACATCGTCCCCGCAGCCGAGGTTCATGCTAGTGATGGAGCGGTCTCCCCTGATAAAACAGGAGAAGTGGAGCAGTGTTTTATTGAACGTGTGAACATTGCTTTTTCAGGGGGCTCAAAGGGACTTGCTCCTGCAGAGACAATCTATCATCCGTACTGTTCCATCTGCAGCTCCCACATTGCTCGCTCCTTAAACAGAAACTTCCTTCCACTGTATCACATCATAGGTGATCCGGCCTCAAATGGGTTCCTCCCTCTATTGTTTGCTCCCAAACCCTGCCAATGGTTTTGATGGAATATTCAACGATGGCCATGCTGGATCAAACCATGTGACCATCATATTTGTACCCAATATATCATTATTGAAGTAGTATTTCAGGGATCTGCGACAATCTTCTGCTTACATTTCTGCATTAGTTTGGACCAGCCCGTGGGCGTGTGTACAACGTGCTCGCGACTGACCCGTACCTCCATCTCCTTGAGAACCGGATGGTCCTCAATTCCAGGAAACAGGACCCTCATGGCATAAGTGCGGTAATCCAGGAAGGGGATTCCTGCTCCATCCAACTCCTGGGTGAGCTCATGGATGTCAGTCTGCAGCTCTGCAAAGGCTGCAAACACATGAGGACAGAGATAACTGTGATGAAGCTTGGGATGAAGCCATAAACATAGCTGATGAGGGCACAAGTGTCATTTCACCATTTCAAAGCAGTTAATTTGACTCACAACACATCGATTTTCTAACACGCTCAGCCAATCAACTGCTGTTAAAACCATTTCCAGCAATTGTAAATTAGCGCCATGATGAAAGTCCAATACTTCATGTATTCTAGAAAAAACAGGGATATTTTGCGCATCTGCGAGGGAGAGAAACTCAAATTGAAAATACCTGGCATTTAAGAGTAATTCTCACTGACAATAAAAACAAATACACAATGTGAATATGCATCCACTGGAGTCCAGGTGGAAGCCGACATGGCAGAAGGTGCAGGGTGGGAAGTGAGAAAGAGCGATTGGAGGAAAATAAATTGTTCAGTTGCTAGAGGGAACTTAAGGATAGCAATTACACACAGCAACATGAGCCTGTGACCACACACATCCCCCCGACACACGCACACACACACAAGATATTTCCCCTCCTGCCCTACAGCTGAACACATAACCTCGTGCCCAGATGATTTATGTGAGTGCATGTGTCATTTTCTCTACACGTTCTCTGTCCCCGGTGTCTTTTCTGACCCTGTACCACCAAACACTGCCTTCAAAAACTCTTCCCAGGGGAGTAGAGAACGACATACAGTTTTAGGCAGGAAGTCTTAGGCTTCCTCCAAGATATGAAATGAATACTTTCCCCAGCAGTCGCTAACAATTGCTAGACACGCTGCACTTAGCCAGAATTGTGTGTGTATGGCCAAGTGAAAGATTAACTCCTAGGGGTGGACAATGTGGCAAAAACATCATGTCAGGATTTTTTTTTACAATGAAAACACTCTTGCAACATAAAAGATGGCTTTCAATCAGCATGGAACTTAAGTGTAATATCAGTCAACACATGACTGCTTCCTTTCATCACACAGGCATTTTAGAAGGATTAAATTAAAGACTAAAGTGCACGAAAACACTTTATTGATGTTATTGAAATGGATCCAATGAAAATGCTAACTGAGCAATTTAGAATAAAAAAGATCCACTGTCTGGCAACTGGAAGTGATTATTACAGGTACTGCAGCTTTAAACCATATGCCTATTTAATCTAGTTTAAACTTCTTCATGTCACAGATTATTGGCTAGGGAAACCATTCTGTCAACTTTATCTGGCATGCACTGAGTTAACCATGGCATACTGTTTTGGTTTACCCTCTATTGCATACATTTATGATAGTTCTGGGGAGTTTACTGTTAAATCTTTGACATTCAGATTGTTTCTTGTCTTTTCCACGAGTGTCAATAAAGGTTTCAAAAGGTGTCACGTTAGCCCCCTTAGCTCTGCGGGGCAGACAGTCTTCAGAGCAAGAAAACTCATTTTGCCATGAACATGTAGGATGACGCGCACTAGTGACAAGAGTGCAGAGAATCGGCAGCGGCGCATCAGCATAGATCTATATTGTATAGAATGAGACAGAGACAATCCACACGGTCTCCTCACTCACTAGACTGCCAACAGTTCAAATGGTCCATGATCTTATATCGTACACACCTCTGCTAAATCCCCATACTGTCTGTTCGCTCCCTCTTCTGTCTCTAGTCACCATCCTGGAGACTTGCATCCCAAACTCTCTTGTAAGCTGCCTCTGAGCTCCACAGGAGTTGAAAACTATTCTTCCACTTCATTTTGAATATTGTATTTCCGTCCCAATATTTGTCAAGCTAATTTGGCAGATCCCAAAATCAAACATCACCACTGAGCAACACTAACTTCACATCTCTCTGTCTGCCTGTCCCTCCTTCCATCTATCTCGTCTTCCCGCAGAGAGATGCCAGCAGGCATCCCCGCCACCCCGCAAAAAAAAATTCATGATCTTCTGAATTGTTTGTGTTTTTCTGCGATAGAGTCTTCTATGATAGAAATCTAATGCGTTTGTTGTCATCTGGTTGCGCATCTCCACTATCCACCAAACAAACCAGAAGTACGACCTGTGTGGAGCTGGCACCGCCGCCACATCCAAGCAAATGAATTTATGCTAATGTGCTGCCCTGTATCTATCTAACCTCCATCTCTTCCTCTCTGTGTAACTTGGGCCAAACTCACAGCGCTCTCGTGGGGAGGAGAGCCAACATCTGGTGGCTGGCTCAGATCAAAGTGGTGTTCTGGATGCACACCAACATCCCCCCCTGCCCCACACACACCCACCCACCATTGCCACCAATCAGCAGGGGGACAGTTGGAAGGGGGAGAGAGGAAAAATATATACAGAGACAGCTGAAGGGGAAATAGTTTGGGCCACTCCGGCCTAAAATGCAGCACGGGGGGGCATTTTCAGAAGGTTACGGGGGAAGAGAGAGCAATTTGGGAAGGATGGAAAACTTGACAAGTAAAAACAGAGCCACATCACATGACATGGGGTCAACCGCGTTCAAGACTTTTGGGCCGGGTTGGAGCAAAATATATACAGAAAAACTTAAAATCAATAAGCTTTGTTATTAACAAATGAACAAACAAAAAGGAATAGAATGAAATTCCTTGAGGCCCACATAAAAATACAAATAAATAAATAAGGTGGAAATAAATCCATTAATGAATTTTGACAAAATGAAATTTCATTAATATAACTTTAATATAAACGTCAACAGTTGTGGGGCAAAAATAAAAATAAAAATAAAAATAAAAATGGGATTGAAAAGTGCAGAGTCAAAATCAATTTCCTCAATAAAAATACAACCCACATTCACAGGGTTTAACACCTGACTAGTAAGTGGAGGAAACCCTCATTCGAGGAGTGACTCACCCTCCTTGCACTCCAGCGCCACCCTGGACTCCAGGTTGTCCATCTGCAGCTGAAGTCGTTTGAGAGTGCGATCAGCATCTCGAGACTTCCGCTTGTAAGCAATGAGCACAGCGATGATAACCAGCAGGAGGAGGCCTCCGCCTCCACCGATTCCAATGATGGCAGGGAGAGTCAGCAGGCTGTCTGAGTAGATCTTCAAGGTCCCTGGTGAGTATTCAAAGCCTCCGACTCGTACCTGGAAGAGCCGAAAAGAGACTTTAGCCTCTCACACGGGAGACAACACGTCTAACACTAACCACCTTGGGTTCCTTTCATCCACCACAACTGGCTTCACCTGAAGAGTCTGGAGCTTGAAGATGTATTCTAGAAAATATACTACTTCTTAAGCCTCATTGTTTTGATGCTGCATGCCAGATCTGTATTGCTTCATATCTACTGCAAAATACTTTCGCTTTTCTTTTGTCACATTTCTTCCACATAAACAAGCAGGAACTACTCCATCCAGCCTGAGTTATTTGGTTTGAGGTGAAGTCATTGTGAGAGCACGCCAGGCAAACAATATCAGGCAAAAAGTGCCGAGCACGTTAATGTACTTCTTCAAACAAGATGTCAGTCAGAGACAGGATGTGTGTGTGTGTGTGTGTTTGCACTTGTGTTGAAATATGAACAGCGAGAGAAATCTCAGAGTAATTGAAGAGATTTAGGTTCCAATGGTGAAGGAGTGGAATAGGAAGGAAGAGGATTGACATGAATAAAAGGGATAAAAAGAAGAAAGGAGTGGTGGCTGAATGGGATCTACTGAGGATAATAAATCCTCAGGATAGAAGGATATTTAAAACCCGTGACGATTAAAAGACGGTGAGAAGAAACACGGCGGAGAAATCAGGGAACTTCTTTTTCTCTGGAGCACAGAAGCATCTCGGATGTGCTGCGTGTCAACATCACAGGTGACTTTATAAAGACTCACCGTGACTTTGTGCTCCCCAGTCAGGTTCGGCAATTCACACATCAGCTGGTTCTCCGACAGGGTGAGGGCGCACGGCGTGTCCCCGATCAGAACCGTGTAGTTCAGCTTGGCGTTTCCTGGAGCGGCGGGAATAAGGTTCCGACCCTGGGAGGAGGAAAAACACACTTGACTGACACTATCACACGATACCATGGAAAAACAACTCAATATAATTGGACCAAAGTAATTCATCACTGCACTGAGTGGTGAGAGACAGAAGCTGGAACATATGTATATATATATATATATATATATATATATATATATATATATATATATATATATATATATATATACTAGTAGAGGGGACAACAAAAGCCACTGTGGTGCAACAGTAAATCAACACAGCTTTGTCTGAGTTGTAAAAAGCTTCAGATAGTTTAGATGAGATTTTTTTTCTTTCCAAAATAACATCACTTACATTCCCATAAATCTACATACTGCGGCAAAACAATTGTATTCTGTTGGGCTCAACATCACCATAATGGAACGATCATGTAACCCGTTTTAGCGGTGAGATCATAAAATCAATTCAGAGCCTCTGGAACTACTAATGTCATGAAAAAAAAACTGCATTCTTCAAAACAAAACTTCTAGTATGTGACTAGTTTCTCTCACCGCAGCAGGTCATAAATCAAGTGATCAAAGATCAACTCATTTGTCATCGGGGCATGGTGGATCTCATCACATCAGCAGGATTAACTGTCAAGTTTCTGATGTTTAAAACTGTCTGGTTTCACACAGTATAGAGCAGCAGTCCATGTTGTGATGTTCCAGTTGCTCTTTCACAGAGAAATGCGAAAGATCTCCACATAATGTTCCTGGATTCACGTCACTTTTCATGGTGGATTTCCTGTCTGAGCGATCCTCGGTGGTGGGCGGCGTGGGAGTGGGCGTGAAAAATGCATCCATCGCAATTGGAAGCAGAGTGGCCGTCCGCCACCGTGCCGCACGCCTGCCTATCATCCCTACCTGAGACCCACTCTCATTAGCACGAGAGCTGACAGCACTGTAAATACCAGCGACACACTGAACCCGCGGGATACAGCGAGGGAACACTGTAGTAGGTATCAGGTGCTGTCATGAACGAGTACTTGACAAGCACGAGTAGAGTGAAATAGCTAGTATTGGAGTGAGTACCGATCAATCTTGTGGTACTGGGACATCTCTGATGGAACCGTTTGAGGAGGTCATTTCAAAGGTGGTGAAGTCACATCCCATGAACACATAGTACAAGCCTGCATACCTTGAGGATGAGTGGGGAACTGGGCTTCCTGTCGTATTTGCCGTCAGCACTCAGCGGTTCAAACACAGGGTCCGGGTGGTAGTTAAAAGTCTCATTCACCACCAGCAAAGCACGGACATCGTCCATGACAAACCCGATCTCATCAGGACTGCTGCCGACTTCCGAGAAACTTTTCTCAGATGCAGCCACAGAGGGAGCGAGGCACAGCATCACCGTGTTGTTCACCACCGTGCAGTTCTGGAGGAAGAGAGATAAGACTGGATTCAGAGAAGGATTCTGGCCATACGGTAGAGTACTGCTGTAACCTGCCTGCTCACACAAAGACTGCCTCACCAAGAGCAATATAATGTCTGACATTTATTAACATGGCTGGGAATCATAAAGCACAACAGTACTCTATCGATTCAGAAGAAGTCAACTAGGAGCAAACAACAGGTACAAGCTAAATAGACTTCTTTGCACACAGTAGCAGACCTTAACACAAAAAAAGAGAGAGGTGAATTCATACTTCTAACGATGGCAGAGAGCAACAATAACACAGAAGGGTGTTGCTACTTGCATTGGAGTGGAGAAAGGTTAGCTCAGCCCCCTGGTGCTAGGTGAGAAGAGGGGGATTTGCTGGAGACACTTTATTGCTGGTTGACATTTCAAAGGTTAAACTGCTAAAAGGAAATTCAACATCAAAAACAAACACAAAATGGGCCCATGGCTGGTTGACCAGCAGGTCAGGTGTGTGCGCGCCTCAGTCCGTCCCAGGAGTGTGTGAAAAATCAGTTTTCCATCATGCAGGAGAAGACAGGACACGAGGCGGTTCTCCCTGGTCAACACGACTCTGAGGGTGTGCGTGTGAGTGTGAGAGTCCATCCACTTACATTCTCTGACTCGGCAAATCCATACTTGGCACGCATTTTGGGTTCTCTGATGGTCAGCAGGTTGGTTCCTGTGATGGTCAACATGGTTCCTCCACTAGAAAACAAACCCAAGAAAACATCAACGTCAAAATGAGTGAAATGTCATGGATCATGATTTTGTCTACTTAAAAAAAAACTTTTTCTTTTTAATTCTCCAGTGTAAGATGCAATGAAAATAAGCTACTCTGCAACCAACTGCATTCCCAAAAATATTTACCATTTAAAAACTATTTATGCCGCTATGATTAGTCAAATACGCATTGTTACATGCATTTTTAACACCCAGGGTGCACAGGGGACAGCGGTCTGTGCTGCTAAACAGTAATAAATTAAATCTGCATGCGAGCAAAGAGAACCTACCACTTGGCAATTTACCATTCAAACTCGTGGCCTATCAGCTTCTTATACGCGGAAACCCATTTTCAGGTAATGCCACGGACACAAGAGCTTCCCTATGAATTTTAAAAGCTTCTAAACTGCTACTGCCATAAAAGGGATGAATAGGAAATGTGACGAATTATTTTTCAGAGCCAAATGTTTTTCTTTTCCTCATGCTGGACCTGAAGGATGAATGCATATTTGATACACACACACACACACACACACACAGATATATATATATAAAACATAGCAAACATCCACAAAATATAACAGAATGACCCAAACAGGCTGGTTAGATAACAACCTAACTCTCAATGTAAAGAGATGACCGCTGCAAACACGGTAAATAGAAGTGAAATGACAAGGAAAGAAATCATACTTCACAAGAATTGTATTGTACTTTGGACTGCAGCAGCCATAATTGAATGTGCATTGTAATTTTACTGATAACACAGGGCAAGAGTTCCTCATTATTTTCCCTTCATCGTGCAGACAACACTCGTCCAGCACAGCTCTGCCTGAGAGACATGAAGTGCAGCCACAGCCTCACTGTCAATATTGTAAGCCTCTTTCACAGCAAGAACTACAACAAAACTCTGTTTAATTCAATTTCAGGGGGCAAAATGACAACTCCACATTTAAATAATGCGAGCTTTATACTTCATATTTAATGCATTGGCACTTTTGAACAACTCTGACCCTCCAAAGTGTCGAGCCACAAAATATTTATTTTTAGCTCCTCACGCAGCGTCTCAAGCAACGACATGCAAATGTAAACCACTCTCCGACGTGATATACGGCTAGATCCGGAGACATTTTCCCAGCAAATGAGACGCTCAACAGTGAGCATGTTTTATTTCTGAGCGCACAAAGTTTCTAGGTCACGCGAGCGAGCTCATTAGCATCTGGTCGCACCAAGTTTCCACTCCGACTCAGCTCGTGTTTGCATCTCCCCATCACGCCGTTGTCTTATTTCCATAAGTCGAGCAATATTTACAGATCCATCGCTGCTCTTGCTCATCAATGTGTGTCTGGAGCTCCCTCTATGTTTGTTCTCACCCTCAAAGATTTATTTTCAAACACAAAAAGGCATCTTAAAGGAAGGTTATATGTAAAAGAGAATGAAATAGATATGCAATATTATATTTATAACAACAAGCATGGATGAACTGCAGGAGGTTTTTTTATGTAATGGACCCTTCAGCTTGCTGAATTAATAATGCAAGCCTTTTTATTTGTTCTATACATCAAGTAGAATTGTAGATCAACGACTACTGAAGTGAATAATTGATCATCTTTGAACTCCAGTGACTTATAGCACAAGTGACTAACATACGGTTAGCTCAAAGGTAGGAATTAAATCAATTAATGCAGTTTCAATTTCTGATCAACACATCCCTGCAAATTTTTTTATGTTCCATCCACCACAGAAGAATCCTCGATACACCAAGTGCACTTTAACTAGCTCAGACTTACCTGGCGATGCTCCAGTCAGGTTCAATTTTGAGGATGGTGGGATCATTCGTGTAGTTGAACTTGACCTCTGGGTTCCTCAGCTCAGCAGCGTTGATGTCCACCATGACAGGCGTGGTCCCTGGGGTCTGTCCTGCCGGTGTTACACACACTATTTCCTTGCTGCTTCGCCTGGGGGGGGGGGCAAAGGATTGAGACAGGAGGAGAGGACAGGTGAGAAAGATGTGACACTGGCGAGAGTCGGAGTGGAGACTTTTAGTCTTCTGGAAGTACGTGTCCGCTTGATGAAAAGAACTTCTACCAGCGTGCTTCAACCTCACTGGTGACTCACTGAATTGCCAAGGTTAACATCTTTCAATGTGACCAGCAGTGGTTTCATCAGCTCGAATCAGAGTGCTCCATTTGAAAGCTCTTTCTTTTCCTCTCTCTGTTTTTCTGTCTCTTCTTCCCTCCCACGCTCTTCCTGGCTGACAGATCTGTAGTGGCAGATCAGGCTGGTCGTCTCTCTGTGTGATGTAACTCCCTCCCTTTTGCAGACAGGCGGCCAACTGTGACCTGCAGGGAAACTCTGTACTGTTGCCAGAAACTTTCTCTCGACTCTAGTGGTTCACTCGTCCGCCCTTCCCCCCAATCCGAGGCAGCGGCTGCTGGCCAAGCGAGCGGGGGTCACTGTGAGACTGTTGATTGGGCCGAGCGTGTCACACAGATGTGCAGGCTTCAAATGGATTTCAGGAATTTGAACACAGAACATTTTAATGTCATTTTTTTCTTTCATTTCATTATATTTTCCGTCCTGATCACACAAGAAGTGAAGCTCCATATCAGTTTTAATGTTTTGAACCTGGCGACATATCGATAGAAATGTTTACTTCTACCTTATATATAGATAAATCACAATAGTGTTGAACTACATGTTGCAGAAATCTAACACATGACCCAACTGCATAGAAGCAGTGGACGTTGGATAAGTAGATCTGTCTACAGTGTACACAGTGGCGGTTCTAGGCCCAGACGAAGACGGAAAATGCCCAGGTCGGCATTTGTCGAGAGGCAGCATGAGCTACATAAAAAGACAACATACATTTCATTGGGAACCGGTGGCGGTCAGACAAGCGCTGAGCCATCAAGCACAGATGCAGAGGTACGCTATGGCAGTGTCATAACTGCCATAACATAACAGTGTAAAACGGAGCGTAGGCTGTGAGGCTGTGCAGAGCCGAGGGACAGTTCACCTCATGCAACGCAAAATTGCACTCTTTTGGGGAGGTTGGGAAGGAACCTTGAAAAAAATCTGCTGGAATAGAAAGTGTTTGCAGAGCCAGTGAAGAGTACTGTGTTTATGTTTGACCCAAGTTCTTGTTTGATTCAGGCTTGAAAATAAAAGTTTAGTTTTAGGTTTTAGGCTGACTGCTCCTTCTCCTTCTGTTTATCCAGAAACAATTACAACATCACGCCATTGCGTCCGTCAACATGTGAATGAAACAATGAATGAAAAATATCGTAAAAAAAAATGAAAAAATCGTAACATAGAGGCAAACCAATTTCTGGCAAATCATAATCTTGAAGTCTTGGAGACATGCAGAAGTCTTAGAGTAGCCATTTCAGGCTGTTGTGCAGGTGTGAAGATTAAAAACATTATGAAGCTGGGAACAAAAGCGACAGCCGCATAACGACATAATCAGCAGTGACAGACAACTGTGATTCAAGACGACTGGTAAGATGCCTCCAGTGTTGCATCTTATTTCTTTGACCTTGCCAGAGACATGTTTGAAGGACAAGGTAATGACGCCATAATTATTAAAAGCAAGTCATTGCCTGAGGCCGACCAGTATGCTGAGGAGCGAAACACTGGACTGAAAACGAAATTCAGTAGAAAGAATCTTTTCTGCATTCCACTGGCGGATCATGTTTCTATGGAAACCAGTGCACTACCGGCCTCTGAGAGCACCTGTTGTGTTCCGTACATATTTTTGACAAGGTGGCAGCCAGACAAAAGAATACCAAGAGGGCAAACAGAGGGGTAAGAGAGACGGAAGAAAGGGAGGTTTGCAGAGCCAGATAAGAGGATGACTGACTCGGGGTAAACAGGTTTTGATTCCAGCGACAGAGGTCCCGCGGAACAGAGACGTGTTAAAGAGATGGACTCCACCAGTTCATTACTTTGGCATAAAGGTTATTGCTGCTCAGTGAAAGGGCTGAGACTATTATGAATTGTTTTTTTTTTTCTCCAAGCAGCACAGCTGAAATTGGCCTTTACGTTCTCTCTTTAAATCTAAAAAGGAGCTTGATAGGCCGCAGCTCATTAGTTTACTCTGTCAGTTGTTGCCTAGGAGATAGACAGAGAAGTCTGCTCTCAAAGGAGGAAAACTCTAAAAAGTTTAAGCACTTCTGCATATTTGCCAGATGACAGGTAGAGTACGATATAGGGGCTTTCTATACTGCACCTTCTTATCAAGCCTGCTATCAACTCAGCACTGCTTGTTCACTTAATAATGGAAGACAGTGTTCTCTAAAACTGTTGAAAATCCCTGCATGACCGGAACAACTGAGGCATGAATACATTTACAGACGCAGCACAACTTTATCACCGATGTGCTATATGTGGAATATATATCTCTATCTATATATCTGTGTGCAATATATGTTGCTGGAGGCTATAAATCACATGGAACTCCGTTGGTCTGACTAAATAGGAGTCACTTACTTCTCAAAGCGACATGGGTGGAGTCCGATTTTCACATTCACGGCGCTTCCAGCGTTGAGATGGCTCCCTTCAATGGTGATCTTGGTTCCTCCAGACATGGGTCCAGTGGTTGGGTTGACGCGAGTGAAGTAGGGAGACTAAAGCGAGACATGGACAGTTAAGCGAGGCTGAATGGAGTTCAGTTATCTTCTTGACGCTCGATCAAACAAACTTACCACAAAAGTGAAGGCCTTGGTGGAGATGGCCTTGTAGTCAGGATGTATGCAGTCCCTCACACACACCTCCACCTGGGCCTCCTGCACCCTGTAGCCTGTGGCATCGTTCAGTCTACAAACAATCCTGCAAGAAAGAAGATGTTTAAAACAAGGCAGAGCGAGTATTGAAGAAAGGCTGCTCCCATTCCAGATCATCAATACTGTTGCAGTGGTTCAAAGTCAGAGAGAAAGTCTACTGTGTACAGGAGTATGCAAATATATCTTTCACGTCCTTTAATCAGTGCCTGCAGACTAAAAAAGTTGCAGTTTAAAAAATGGTGCTAAAATTAGTTACTGTTTATGATGACGTTCTGTGAATAGTTTCCAGGCTGATCGTGTGTAGTGAGTGCTCGTTGTTTTGTTACGGAGCTCCTCACAAGGGTGGAGACTGGCAGACGTAAGGATGGGCAGAGTCTGAGAGGTAAAGTTGGGGAATCTTTGCATCTGTGTGTGAGTTGCTCAGGGTATCATTAATACAGCCAATTACAACAAGTAGCCGCTGATGTGTTCCACAAGGAACCAGTTTGAAGGACACTGACAGATGTGCTTTGAAAATCTAGTAGACTTATTCCCAATCCCACTTACTGTATACAGGTAGATGCATTCATGCAGTGGATGCAGGTCAGTTTGACAGCCTTCATATATTCCTTTTATGATCAATTCCTGTCTCGTCAGATGGAAGCTCGAAATAAAACTAAGTGCAAGTATTGCTAGTAATATTGTAAGATTTCTCTGCTTGGATTGATTTAACAAAAAAAAACTGTAGTGATACTTCAATTCTGATCACCAATACTCTTCCTTTGACTACCACTGGCGTGCTGTTTCATGATCTGTCTCAAACTAAAGGGGAAAGGCAGTTTTGTGGAAGGCTAAAAGATCAATTATGGCTGCGCATCAAATCATTCCATGAGTCAGCTTGTAATTCCCAAAGCTTGAGTTAACCTTCGCCAAGCTGAGATATGATAATGAAAAATAGACAATGAACTGTTACCATATCATTAGCCAGAAAATGTCCCTCGGACACGTCAGGAACGTTTGAGATTAAAGTGAAACTTGTGAGTGATGTTAGTGTGGCTATATATTGTTCTGACCACTGGCTGACCCAATGAAAGCCAGCATAGTTAATGACAGAGGGAAGGGGAGGGGGAGGAGGGCAGATCCCAAGACCACACACACACACACACACACACACACACACACACACACACACACACACACACACACACACACACACACACACACACACACACACACACACACACACACACACACACACACACACACACACACACACACACACACACACACACACACACACACGACTCATAATTAGACAGAACGAACAAACAAGACAGAGAGCAATGCGAGTCCGAGAAGCAAAGACGGAGGGAAAGGGAGAGAAGATATAGAATGGAAGTGGCTGATTAATTGACTCGACTCATATGGTTTCCTCAGCTTCACTCAGATGAGTTTAATCAAGTCCCCTGCTTCCAGCCCCCCTCCAGGTGACCATGGCAACTGCAGCAAGTGTGAATACATTTCACATACCAAGGCAGTATGTCATATGTCCATTGTTTTCATTTTCCCTTCCCTTCATTCCCAGGAGTCCCACTAAGACAAGAGGCGTAATTAAAATGCCGGACCTGTCGAGCTAAAGCTTGGGATATTAACCTGCGACACTCGAGCATGAATGCCGCAGATACACCTGAAGATTAGAAGCCAACCAGTTGGATAAAGCCAACTGCATCTATACTCTGTATATGAAGACGCACACAATTACAAGGAGCTGAAAAGTGTTAACCAACATAATATTCCGTGAGTAATGGAGGTTGATTGTTCTACTAAAAATAAGTCAATGAGAGAATGCACCAGAGAAAAAAACCTTCTAGTTGCAACAGATGGATGATAAATCAAAGCTTGTTATCATAGACTTATTGTCTTTTGTGTGCATCCAGTTTTGCCTCCTTAAGATTCTAAGTGACGCGGCCTATTATGCTTTGTTTTTCGGTTCCTATTATAGCTTCATTGTTATGGTCAAATGAACATATATTTTCTTAAACGCCTCGCTTTGATCGAGAGAATAGTGTGTCATTATTCAAGTTCTACACCCACAGTTAAAATCATCGATTAACCTATTTGTGAACCAATTTGTGTCAAGCTGATGTTAGGCTATACAGCTTGTGACCTTCGACCTACCACACCAGTCGCATATCTTGTTTCACCTGCAAGGACGTGGGGGATCGGGTCTGGTACCCAGCACTGGTGTGAGCAGTTGGGGCCTCTAATGGAAGCGTATGGTTATCATCACTTTTAATAAACCTGACAGTCAGATTCAATAGCAGCCATCTGTGCTGAATACAAAGAACACGAATATTAGGTTTTGGAGGCAACGTATAGGAGGACGGGCGCAACACATAATCGGAACCCAAAAGCTACTGAGGACATAAAAGTACCACTCGGTATATGTCGCTGTGAAAGAGAAAACAAAACAAAACATCAGATGTGAAACCGTTTTTGGGACACTTGTCAATGCTGTGGGGAGAAGCACGGTATTCTGATGTCTAAACTGTCAAACCATCAACAGAAAAGTTTCTGTGATTTCTTTTTAGTAAGGAGATGGAGAGAGAATCATATCTCCCAAGACTGCAGCAAAGAGTGTTGTGTCGACAGATGACAGCTACATAAATAGAATATTGAGGACAGCCTCAACACTGACACGCGTCCCCTGGTTTTCTTTGCCCTAAAATGTTTTATTATTTTCACGGGTGGATAAATGCAGCAATAGTTGAACATATTCCAGTAGACTTTACAACGAGAGTTATATAAGCCAACCATTTAGTAGATGATTGTAAATAAGAATAGCATAACTGAATGTAGTGAAAACTAAAGAAGTACAACAATAAAGAGAACAAAATGATGAATGCACCACTTATGTTATATGAGGGTTAGTTAATTTAGTGTGCTGTAGATAAAACAAATTTAAAACTGATTTAACTTCAGTATAAATCCACTTCGGTGTCTGACAAGTTCTGCTGCTGAACAGAAATTTTAAATGTTGAATGAGTGGATGGATGTCCGGATCAGACACTCAGGGTCAGTATCAATTGCCGAGCTGTTTGGAAGACTGAATAGCATTGAAAGCTTTCATACAAATGTATAAGTTTAGTTTTTGTTATTGTTAAAAACCTGTTCCACACTTAAGTTCTTCTGTGGCACCAACAACTTTCAGCACTTTAGCAGATCGGATCGGTACTGGATTGGTATTGGTGGGAATAAACAAAAAAAAAAAACAACGGACAGGGACCGACTTTGTGGATCAGGACCTCCCAAGATGGATTTAACTTCCCGGAATGCACCATCAAAGATCTGCCGAAGTGAGCGGTCACTTACTGCTCAGCACTGATGTACTGATCCTCCTGAGGGTTGCAGGACACTTTTCCAATTCGGACTCCGTTCTGGATATCTTTGAACTGCAGCCCCAAGTTCTCTCCGATGATGGTCAGCATAGTTCCTCCTTGTCTGGGCCCCGTTTCTGGAAAAAGCTGGAGGGGTAAAAAAAAAAAAACAAAAGAAAGAGAAAGGTGTTTAAAGAAAAAACGTACTTGACCCATCAATAAGAATGATGAGAGATGCCTGAAGATTCATGAACTCAACTCTGTCAACCATCAGCATCCTGTCAGGGCACGCACTTAACCTGTACCAACCCGGCAAACCGCCTCCACATTCTGCGCCTAACCCTTGGACAATTAATCTACAGAACACAATTACAGTGCAAAGTGACCTCTGGCCGTGGGTTCCCTCCAGAGGTCTGCGGACTGTGCAAGGAGGTGCTAATGGATACCTCAGGCTCACCTCATCACTAATCACAGTCCAATTCACCAACCGCTGATGTAGACAATGGTCCTTTTTCTAATCAGCCATTAGAAGCATAACTTCAGTCGGGGCTAATTGGATTAGATCCTGGCAGGGGTAGGGTCATTTGTCACGTCTGTGGAAGCAAATGCTGGTGAACAAGGATCCGTGCGGCAACACTTGACCTTGATGGCCATAAAGTACAAGCAACACGAGCAGATTTATCCTCAAGGGGCCCTGTGCAGCAGCAATAAATTCAAAGTAAAATGGAGATATGCGTGATCATTACAAGATAGTGCATCTTAGTCCAGTATTGGAAAAAGTCCCATTGATTTGAAGTATCAAAAGTCACATGAACAAACAAAAGTACTTAGCCCACCAGTAATCCGTCTTGCTCATGCTAAACCACCACTAAACCCCTTTAACAGGTGAGTGCTCTTGAATTTAATTAAACAGTCCCTTCACTTTTGTCTGCGGAAAATTCCATTCTGGAATATCGTCATCGTTATCAAAGAAAAATGGCAGAAGAGCCCGCGCCAGAAAGCCGCAACATAAGCGCAGTGTCACGCCAGAGACGCAGAACTTTGGCTCAGACTGGCCAACAATCATTTTCTTCCCTCTCATTCCTCTGCATTTCATTTACTCTGCCTGTGAATGACAATGTCTCTCAGGAGACAGCCTTAGGAAACAACAATGAAATCTTACTACTTCCATAAGCGCAAGCTTATCGCGTCGGTACACTGGCAACAACACAAATAAAAAGCTCTTTTTAGACAAAACAACAGTCTAAATACGCCTGCTTTTCTCCACTCATGGTGCTCTATATCCAATCAAAGGCCATTTTCTCTCATTCTTCTTTCTCTTGACTCGTCCCGTGGTGTCAGCTGCTTTGTGCGAGGCTTTTTTGTCGCAGGCAGAACAGCGGTACAGAGATAACATCTGCTGTTACTGGAGGGAGAGGGATGGTGGAATCACAGGACACGCAGGAGTAAAAGACAGAGACATGGCAGAAGACCAAGTTCAGCCCAGTCTATGAACAAAAACTACCAGGATCTGGTCGGATCAAAACTTTCCAATTGCTGCTATATAAATAAAGGTAGTTCATGGAAAAATAAATTCTCTGATGTAAAGCTCTATGCTGAATAAAAAGGTCGAATGACTAGCTCAACCTTTTTCATCTGAATTCGGTGAAACATTGGGTTTACTTGCAATATTTTTCCATAGTTTACGCTGACATATATGCACTGTGCGTATTCAAATAAGTATTAAATGAACAAATTAAAAAATATGTAAAAATAATACAGGGTTTCTTCTTCATGTAAATGAGCATGGCATTATACCCACCCCACTTTTAGAAAAACAGTCTCTTTTTAAGAGGTGAAATTTCACATATTGAAACGAAGTGGATACATCAAAACAAGTGGACATGACATATCAGGGAGGTGGACTTGAACGTGATGGTTTTCAGTGTATTTTTCAAGGGAAAAAAAGTATGTCGCTTGCAGAACTCTAGTCGCAATTTAAATAAATAATAAACAAATATCCTGAATGGAGCACTGCAAATAAAGAAACGATCCGACAGCCAAACAAGGAAACAGTGGGGTGGAGTTTTGAGATTTATTGAACCCATGGCAATAAAAAACGCTAGTTTTTGAGAATGAAAAGTAAGTCTTTCTCCAATATTCAGGCGTTCCGGACCTGCCACTTGTGTTCCACGAGCACTGACCTTTGTTATTGTGCTATTCCTTTCAATATTTTTCTGTTAAAAACACACCGAAAACCACCATAATCATGTCCGCCACCATGAAGTGTTACGGGTTATCCACTTATTTGAACATGTTTGCTCACGTAAGCTTTCATCTTTAACAATTTGATGGTGTGGCGGCTCTCATTTAACATGGACCATGATCATTTACATGTAGCGGAAATCCTGATTATCAGCCAAAAATACTTGCACGCAAAATCACAAAGTCGCAGCTCGAACGTAGCCGAGTCAACGTAGTCAACACACAGTAGGAAACAGGATCAGTCCCTTGCTCAGTGGCAACACTGCTTTTAATTGGTTTCTAAGGGCGAGCTGCATTGGTCTTCCGGTCCCCTCAGACGGAGCAGACGAGGAATGATAAATGATAAAAAAACAGGCAGCATCTAAGAGTCCAGCACTGGACTCCAGAGAAGTGTGTGTGTGTGTGCGTCTGTGTTTTTCAAGAAAAAGTTGTGAACCTTCGATTTAATTAGGATTGCTGCTTCTACAAGGAGCCTCTTTATAAGATCCGCTCGAAAACACGAGCTGAGTACGTGTAGAACAGGACCACAAGAAAACATCACTTACCAGACAATTACAGTCCTTGCAATCTCTGAAATGAATCAATGCTCACATTTGGGGAGCAGCAAAGGTGCAGAAGCCATTAGTGGAACAGCACCCAATAGCACGCTACTGAGCAGCATTATATGGGCAACACAACGCCAGAAATGGGACCAAATGGCTCTGAAAGCTCGAGCTAGCAAGATAAATGTGTAAATGTATGTCCTGTTACACAAAGCACACTAGCGCACAATAGCAAATGTTTGTGCGAACAGTCACGCTGTCTCTTCCTCTAGCGGCTTTCCGGGTCGAACATACATTCTGCAGACGAAATCAAATTAGCAGCTAATCCTCCAGCTAATGGACACGCAGCAGCCGGGCATTCTGCAGCGACGAACAAAGCCATCTGAATGGAGCAAAGAGAAACACAAAAAGGGATCAAATGGGGAAGAGGGATTTGAACAAATGGAGAGTAAGAAGTGGAGTAATATTCAATTTGTGTGGCTGATGTTATGTTCGCCAAGAACAAATGACAGATGGAAGTGAAAAGATTTCTTTTAGTGTGGTGCGATGATTTCTTTCGGCACACTTATTTGAAGAAAAAGGGCTGCCATCCTTCATACATATTCTATCCAAGGTAAAATTCTTGAAGATCAGTCTACAATAAATAAACGTTCGCCCCTACTTTTATGTGAACTTGATCTCATCCACCACACAAAGGAAGGTCAGTCACTGCCTCCATCAAATGGAAGCAAACCCAGACCACATGTTGATCACGATTGTAAACCTAACAGGGCAAAAACAAGTCACGAAAAGGCCACTATTTGGTCACACAGTGCAAAAAAAAAGGTTTTTCCCAGTGCTTTAGCACCATAAGGCCTCACTATGTGGAATGTCACTCCCCATGCTGCGTTGTAAAAAACTGAGTGCAAAAAAAGCTGGAATTTTTTTGTCCAAATATTGTGAAAAATGACCCCAATGTCATTCTGCCTCACCGTCAGTCGAGTAAGCCTCCACCTATTACGGAAGGAGGAATGATACGAAAGGAAGATGTATGTATAACACCCTGCTTTTGTGTTCCCCATCGGAAATTGGACACATCGCTGCCCTCATCCCCCAATTGGACCTCCTATGCTGTGGAGAGCCTTGCGTCAATGTGTATATTCAATCGCATAAGACAATCGCATCCATGAAGCCCTTCTGCCTTCTCAAACTCTCACAGCTCCATTTCCTGATCACATTAAAGATCCTAACATGTCGACCTTATTTCGGCTGCCATCAACATCTTGCCCCCAGGAAAGGATTTGGCCCTGAATTCACACAAGCGTGCGGGGTGCACCCCCGCTGCCACCCTCACCATCACTACCCAAATTGCCTCTTTACGCTTGTTCCAAAGAGATAACTGTGGCGGACAAGCGAGCGAGAGGGAGTGAGAGAGAGATATGTGGAATTTGTTAAAAGACTTATCTATGTTCTGGTGCCCCAATTAAACAGAATCTCCATTAGGCATTCAGCAAGACGAACCAAAGTTGCACAGGAAATGTCTTGCCGGATGAGACCCCAGAGGTCTGTCATGATGAAGCGGGGAAGCATCTCAAACACTAAAAGTGCTTGACCAAATCAACTTCTATCAGTATTGCAGCCCTTCTGCCGGTGGTTTGGATTTATGAATTATAATAAGATGTTTCACAGGTCTGAAAAAGTTGCGGAGAAAAAAAGCCAAAGGACAAATAAACAAGTGCAAGAGGATGGGGTGCCACGAAATGACTCACACAGCCATGCATGGGTTTCACACAGTTGCTCAGAGTATGTGTCTAAGACAGTGTCTGTGCGTGCGCGTCCGTGCGTGTGTGTGTTCAAACTGTGTGCAGAGCTGCAGGAACAGTGACCCGGGTCACAGTCAGACGCGGACCACCGCCACGGCTAACGACGGCAGCAGATGGGTGCGCTATGGTGTTTAGACGCCTAAGCTCACCCCGCCTGTCACACTCTCAAAAACACTCGCACTCGTGGAGGGACGCAATTAACACACAGGCAGACTTCTCTGCCTTCCCTTAGTTTACCTCCATGTTATTACCCATTCTGTCGCCTCATCAGGTGGATGTGTGTGTGTGTGTGTGTCTGTGGTGGTGACGAAACACTAGCCTTGTGAGGACCGTATGACATTGTGGGGTCACTTGGCTGGACACAACACGTCTTCATCCTAAATGTGAGGATGAAGTCTGTCATTATAATTGGGTTTCAGTTTGGTCCTGGTTAAGATTTGCCATGTGTTTTGGATGGTTAGGTTTAGGGGGAGAGGCTGGGGAAAGAGTCATAGCAATGAGAAATGTCCCCACAAGGATAGGAAAACAAGTGTGTGTGTGAGTGTGTGTCGGGCTGTGAGTGTGACCATCATTTCTAATCATGTCAGAGTGTTGAGACTGGGTGCATGTGAACTGCCTCCTCCTGGCCAGCCCATCTGTGTTGTGGTGACTGTCATGGGGATGACTCTAAAAATGCCTGTCCACTCTGCCTCCTTCCCTCTTATCATCATTAAGGAGAGGAGGTGCCACTTCTTTGGAGACCAGAGTTTAACCTGGCAACACCTTGCCAACCAGTTACCTTCGGCTTTCACCGCGCTACGAAAATCCTGTAGCATAGCTGAGCACACAACAGTAGAAAGCGTGTGTTAAATAAGTATTTCAGTTCACTGTATCGACCAGAATCTTCTTCAAAACGAATGATCATTGCAGAACAGTCTCACAGTGCGAAAGCAAAAACACCTGCAGACCTTCAGCTGGAGATGTTCCCAGCGCCTGAGACAGTGCTTCACAATCTCCAGAAGACCTCTTACCTTTGTGATCTTGGGATGTGCACAGCGGCTGTTTCCAGTTGTGGCGTGCATCCAAGTGCTCTCTGTGGGAGCACACTCGTGTCTGAGGGAGCACTTCTTCTCCTGTACGCACCACCCGCACTCAAATCTGGGGTTCGCCTTCAGACACATGCCACAGCTGTCCCGCAGAGCGTAGCATTTGTAGAGATGGGCTGGGAAGTGAGAAGGACATATTTAGGAAAACCTATGGACAAACGGCATATAATCCAGAAGACACGGCTGACATCTGAAAACCAGTCTTTTTCAGTTGTTCCTTTTTTTTTTTCCAAGGCTTTAATGATTGTAAACTGAAATGATTCTCCTTCCTTACTCTATCATCAAATCCCATCAGTCACAGAGCGGCTTTTAAGCAACTCTCCACAAATGACTGTCTGTTGAACGACTTCACTCTAATTACATTAACATATCAGGGTTTTGCAAAAGTGAGTATCAACTCATCAGATGATTACAGTGAGTGAGACACGTGGCAGCGGTGAAAATGCGCCACCGTAGGTCATCGATGGGTGTACTCCAGCAGATCTACACTCCAGATAGCACACACAGCGTACAGACACTGATACATGCGGCTGATAATGCTCGCAGCCGGGACTGAATTTATTGAACTGCTTTTGCCTTTCAAGACCGAAATCTGTCACAGTAGTTTATGTTGTGTTGTACGGCAAATCTAGGTCTCACTTCTCCAGAGGTGTCTGCTATAAACATCACCGAGAGCCATACATGAGACTGGAGAACAGCTTGTTATGTTCATTTATCACGGTCTATAGGGAGCCACATAGATTCACTGTACGACTGACAGTAGCATTCTCTTATGGTGCAAATGCAAATAATTGCTCCCCCACCGACAAATGACATGAAACAGCTTGTAATTTGAGAAATGAATGACGGGAAAATGAGCTCCACACGGTGTCCTGACAATCAAAGCCAAAGAAAAAAGAGGCAGACCATGCAGCTTCCATCTTTGAACCTCGTCGTCCACGGGTCACAGTGGCGGCGAGTGAGGATCTTACTTTGCCTCACAGCAGGAGAGGAACGTTACAACTCCCCGCTGTGCTCCGCAGGGAGGGAAAATTACAGAGACACTATAAAGTTTCCTCCCAGTAATTATATCCAACAGACGTGATCTCATGTCCCAGTGTTTCAGCAAGTAAAGCTATATGTTAACTGGAAAACCGATAGCCCCCGATGGACAGTAAATATGGACTATGTGATACCATAGAAAATATGCATGTAAGTATATAAGCCTGTTTGTTACTGAATAACTCCACAGGCTCTTCAGGTCACAAAGCATTTAATGAGTACATTTTGTATGTTGAAATAAATGGATTTCTGTTGAGAAAAAAAACAGGTAAATAATGTATATGTGTGTGTGTGTGTGTGTGTGTGTGTAAGTGAATATACTTCAATCACAGCCATGCACAAAAGTCCAGTGTTGTTTACAACACCTCACATCAACTTATATTATTTGTGTAGAATGTATTCAACCTTTCAGAGCCTCCTAATTTCAATAATTTTTTGCCTTGTGTTTACGCAGTAATTATCCAGAGGGGTTAGTGAGGTTCCACCCTTGATGTTGTGTGGCGACGGAAATATCTCAAATATTTTTTTCTATTTTTCAAAATAGGTGGCTTTTCCATCACCTACAGCAATGAATATATTTGCATAATATTTATGTTTTTATTCTTTGGATTCAGTTTTATTAGGTCATACTTGTGACATTTAGCTTACTTTATCCACACACTACCCCCCAAAATAACAAATAAAACTAAAATAAAAAATATATACATACAAACAAAATAAATAAAGTATTATTATTATTATAAAAATAGGTGATATTCGCACTCACACTTTCTCGCAACTTTTAGAAAAATAGCAAAAAATATTTGTTTCTTCTTTTTATAAATTTATAAAGAAGAGGTATCAAAAAGTGTTAAGCCCATCAAATTTCATATACAATCTTGAAAATGTTTTATGTTGTGCAACAACTATACTGAAACAGAAAGTCAGGAATGGTTTAAGAATCTCAGTTTATAATTGAGCCACCCATTGGGTTAGCTGGTGAAACTCAACAGAGCAGAGCTGCTGCCCTTTCACACGAAACAAAGCCAGTTGTTTATGGTTGTAAATATTTCATGACATAATCAGAGGTCTAGTGGACCGCAGCATGAACAAGGTAGAGGGGAATAGACACTTGCGGTGTCCTGGGAAAACCAAATGGTGTTTCCATTTTTCACAGCGGTGGATGTGCATTATAGGGGGAAGATTTGAGGAAAGGGGAAAAAAGTCATGGCTCACCTTGGATGTTGAAGGGGTTGTCGATGACAAAGTTCCCATTCCACACCACAGACAGATCCACTGGAAGGTCGCTGATGTCATTGCCCTCATAGGTATACTGAAATATGAAGGGGGAAAAGGCACTTAGTCTTATGAATCGCAGAGGAAAAAAAGGGCAACACGAAGTGCAGACTCTTTATCTCCTGGCAGCGTGGGCTGCGCTCAGCGCTGTTTAAACAGTTGAAACCCCATAAAAATGAATGATGAGAGGCAGGCTATATTGCCATTTTTACACGCTGCTCATCTGACAATGCCTGGCAGAGAACAGAGTTGATTAAGAGATTGGAAACCGCATCACTGCATGACTCATTCCATTCCAGTGATGAATGAAACGCTTAATATATCTCCAACAATAACGGTCTCATCTAATTTCACTTTTTGCATCCTGAACTAATAAGAGTTAAAATGTAATTGACTCTTTGTTGGCGTAATCGCTTTAATCGAATCACAACTAGGGCTTCCAAGTGATGGCAGAACAATAATCTGAGGATTATCAGAGGGAAATGAAATGAGCCCACCATCACAGAGGAGGAATCACAGGTGAAGTTTGTATGCGGTAAACACGGTGCGAATCCTCCGAAGAGAAGCAGCACATTCATGTGTGCTTTAAATTAGAAACAAGAACAAAACCCTCACAGTTTTTATCTGAATATTTTCCAACTTAAACATCAAATAATATGGCGCAAAAGTTCTGAGTTACCTTCCAAATTTGAAAACACATGAATAAATGACCCAAAACACCACGTTGTGTGCCTAGTGTCTGTCACAGACAGAAGCGTGAGGGCTCCAGCTAACTCAGGATGCAGAGAAGAGCTGTCCCTGTTTTCGATTGACAAAGACTTAAAACTAAGAGAAAAATGTAACTTATTTTGCAGGAATCAATGAGACGTCGATCGGCTACTTACATCTATAGTCAAAAGATTCAGGAGCCTGTGACGCTGCAGTGACTTAAAAACATGTCCGTGGCTTCTGTTGAGTGATGTCAGTGAGTAGTAGTTCAACAAAGTCAGGGCTTTTAATTCATCATCCATCGATGGCAAAGGATAAAGCCTCTCTAAGACCACTCCAAATACAACCAGCCGTTAGATCGTCCCTTCTAAAGTGTTCTGTTGATTTTGGCTCCGGGTTCATCGATGTTGACATCGAACCTGTGTCTGTCAAAGGCTAACCGGCACATCCACTTCCATTGGTGTGGTCACTATGCTCCACAGCCTCGGGGTGCGAGATAGCAAGATTATTCTATCCAAGTGGAGCGCTGATAAAATCCAATTTGAAGCCTCATGCCTGAGGGGGGCTGCACCAATGGAATCTGGCTAAAGGGTTGCCACCACTTGTTATAGTCCCTTTCAGTTTGATCCATCATGATGCCCTCAGTAATAGTTTACTTAAGGTTGTTACTAACTGGCAACTTCTTGGTACTATAATGCTTTATTTCATTCATTTCATTGCACATTCCAATGCACAATAAAATATTTTTAAAATTTAAATACATTTTTTTTTTCTTTTATGATGATGTTCCATGTAGTTTACGGACTGAAGGCTCGTTGTTTTGTTACGGAGCTTCTCACGAGGGTGGAGTCCGAGAGGTAAAGGTGGGGAATGGTTTGTTTCCTGGAGTCAATGAATGACAACCTCCCTGTTGAACCTGCAGCCAACAGAAGCTAAGATGGGTTGCCATTCTTGTGGTTGCGAAATTATATCATTTTTTATGCTTTTCCTCATGAAAGTAAGATCCTATTTCATAACCTCTAATATTATGCGCCCTTGAGTGTACGACAGGGATTTCCATATTTAGTAAAGACGTCACGTAAAACCTCTGACATCTCAATGTTTGGAAAACGTTTCAAAATCCCTAGCACCTCTTACGTACGCAGATGATCAGCTGTGAATGTATGTTTGTCTATCATGGAAAAATGCAGACGAGATCAGCTGGAAAACTCGCTAAAACAGTTCTACAAAGCCAAGTGTGTGCAGGGGGAGAGGTGAGGAATGTGACAGGTGGTGGCAAGAAGGCTTGAAAATAATTGTTATGGTTGATGGGGCACAGGGAAGCATGAGGCAATAGGTAGAAAAAAAAAGCAGAGATAAAAAAGAGAGAGGAGCACTGTGACTGGAGCGATGGAGGAATGGATAGCAGGAAGAAGTGATGATAATGCAGCAGCGAAGGGTGAAGGAGAAATAGCCAGGCAGAGACGGATAGAGAGGGGTGATTGTGTGTTATTCTGCGGACACCATTCATTTGCACATGGAATAAGAGGCTGCGGCCTGGCTGGAAGCGCCTGAGCCGGTTGGGGCTAAAGTGAAATTGGCATTTTCAATTTGTTCCCTGACATGTCTGCCTTTGTCCTTTCGCACATTCTTCCTGCACTCTTTTTACGAGATTCCCTCTCTACCTCACCCTCATTATCCATCCCCACTTCCTCTTCCCCTTCCCCTGTCTCGGGGTCAGACTTGTTCCTCCCTTACTCCACCTGTCTGAGTACCAACAGTGAAGAAAAAGGAAATATGAAGCAGATTCTGTAAACTTCCAAACATGCATCCAAGTAAACCTTAATTGTGAAAATCTGTTCCAGTAGGGTGGAGTTTCCATGAGAACCACAACAACAGAGAATGAATCAGATAAATAAACCAGAAAGACGAGGGCAGAGAGAAACGTATATGATGCAATCATTTCTCTAATCTAAACTCGGAGCACATGAACCCTGTCTTTTTGCTCTCCTCCGGACAAGACCACCCACTTAGCATGGGAAGGAGGCCTCTTCTTCACAGACCACAGATGAAGGGAACATGTGGTTTGTGTGAGTGAGTGTGTGTATACAAACAATGGGGAGTGATGTTCAAAGACACTTCAAGAGGACAAGTGGATGTCGCATGGAAACAACAGCGTGAGGATGAGATGAAAGTCACTCAAACGCAGGAGAAATGTAGGTGAAACTACGAGCATATGATCAAAATGCGTTTTGAATGCATCTTAAAGCTTTTTTTTTTTTAGCTTTTAAAGCTTGACAGCAAATATCACTGTACTGCATACTGGTCATAGAATCTTTGACCACAACATTCCTCTTAAAATTTGTATATTTTACTTTTTTCACTTTCTGAAATGAAGAGCAGTCATGAGATTAAAAAAAATTATCTCAATTTTTCACACTAAAGCTCAAACTCACAAATAAATCAGGCATTTTGTGTCTGTTCTAAATGTATCTTAAAGGAAGTTGCTCTCAACAGCAGAGTGCCCAACATTGTTTTCCTCATGCAAACGTGTTTCAACCCAACATAACAGATTATGTCAAGACGATTCCTCAGTATGGAGGCTCTGAAGAGGCTCAACAACATGCTAACAGCAGAACACTGGAGACATTATTGGCCACTCTGCTGTTGAGAACTTCTTCCCTTAAGTTACATTTAGAACAGATACAACATGTGGGATTCATTTGCCAACTCATCTTTAGTGCGATTAAAATTTCCATCCTTTGACAGCCCGACTAAAATGTTCTACTAGTTGTATCTATAATTTTTCTTTCATCAGAAAACTGGAATTGTAATTACATTATTGCACTATTGAGCAATCAAGAAGTGAGTGAACCTCTTCACCTTGTGTGAATCCAGGTGCGACTTTGCGACACACACTTCACAGCTGATAAGGTGTTGATGCTACCATTCCATCCTTTGGAAAGTGTCCTTCCCATTCACACGCAAAGGGAATGTGTGTTTCTGAGGATTTACATTCCCCCAGAAAGATGGAGCATAAATATTTAGGAAGAGGTAAGCAAGTGCATGAGCTTAATGGGCAGTGGTGGGTGGGAGAGGCAAGAAGATTAGGTAATGATTCTGAATCTCTCATCGCACCGAAGGCTTATTAAACTTTCATACAGGACCAGCACTTTTGTACAACACACAGTTCTGGGAATACACACATTCCCCTCACAGTGTTTACTCTACGTACAGACGATTTACAGTACTGCCATCGAGCCGCTTAACTTCATACATAAAGGGGAAACATTTGCACCTGAAAGAAGCTGTTAAGATATAATTACACACTCAACAGCCTCATGTTATACAACAGTGTACCATCGGCATCTCGCTGGGTATTTAGAAATGATGTTATTTAAATATCACACTGATATGAAGACTGTTGGAAGAAGGAGATGGGTGGGACAAAGACCGATAATTAATCATTTTAAAGGTAAGCACAATCTGGGCGTCTAAAAATAGTCCTGGACCCGGGAAGCTAATATAGAGGTAGACCCAGCTACTTCCACCCTCCCATTCGAGGTGGCTCAAGGTGACACCAAAATAATAAAACACATCAATCTCACTCATTGGAGCAGACACACGCCTTCTGTATCTATGTATGTTGGAACGCAATTCCCTCAGCACACATTCGCTGATTCATGAAGAGGTTACAATGAGACGCAAAAAAAAAGATTTTTTCCGAGTCACAGCAGATGTCACTTTCATAATTTACAAATTCTGTTTGAAATAGAAAAGGAAAACCACAGCTATTATTCATAACTTGCTAGATATGCTATATCCAGTACTAGATTAGAATAGACTGTCTTTATTCTTCACAAAGAGTAATTTTGACTGTTACAGCAGCATAAAAACATCTAAGATATACAATGAACAACAACAGAAATCAAACAAATGTAAAAATAAATCAATTAAATTCTACAATGTAGAAAAAAAATAAATAAATAAAACAAAAAGGAAAAAATATCCCCAAAAATATACAACTATTAAGTGCAGAAATTTGCAAAATGTCGAACAATGAACGGAAATCCGAGTCAGAGTCCAGATTTAATACTGTATATTACAGGCTTTTTGAGAGGCTGTTATTATGAAGGCGACCAAGACATTTGTGAAACGAAGATTCTATCTCAAGAATGAAACAAGGACTGATTTATGTTCATCTAATGAAGGATGTGCAAAGATGAAACGGAGGAAGGATGAAATGCAAAGCAAAGGTCACTGGGTGCGAAGATGGGGGAGCTGGAGTGAGCAGGAATAGATGATGGCAGCGGGAGGAGAGTGCATGAACATGCAGGTGATTTCTCAGAGTGCAGCAGTAAATAGTAGTCTTGTCCTTACTGGGAACACTGGGGCATTTGCAAACAGAAGCAGTCGTGACGAGAGGGTTCTTAAAAAAGACTTGCTCATTAGATTCTCACGCTGCAACGGCAGTCAGAAAATAGGAAGGAAAAAGTTACATCCAATCTTCTTTTAAAGATTGGATGTAACTTTTGAATTTAAACCTACAGCCAGGAAGGGACTTTACCTTTTTTTAATCTCACCTTGTGGTGCAATTACAAAATAGTGCGAGATCGGTGACAGATGTTCAGGTCTGTTCCTTGTGGAACTAAAGTATCACATCTAGGCTGGACGGACAAGGTGACATCGGCTGCAGATTGGATTAAAAGATAGCATTCTCTGCTTCACTGTTTCTCCGTCACATTCATTGGGTCCAGCACGGTTTCAGAAAATCCTGACCCCTTCTTTAGACAAAAACCAAATGACTGCCCATCACTTCATTTGTGAAGCTAGCACAAAGAGTAAACATTCTTACTCAGCAGATATTAGCAGTGCAGTCTAGACACCCATCCTGTAGCTGTTTATCTCGACAGCAGAGGTAAACAGCACAAGAAAATAAACATCACTAAATAAGCATTTCATGTCATTCATTGAAGTCACAAACAAACCACCACTGAAAATATAGCACAGTCATTTCCATAGTTAAAGGCTCCAAGTTTGCTCGCCAAGTTTACGTGAAAGCAACCTTGTTAGACAGGTTGTGATGCAAATCTTTCCAATTAATTTTATTATTTTGCTACAGCCCAGAGCAAACCCCAACTATAAATGGTGTGGTGTAATAGACCAGTGCGGCAAGATCTATTTTCCTTTTTAACTTTAGTGGGCATGGCTTATATTCCGCTACGCTCTACAGTATAGTCGGAATTTAGGGTGCTTTCTCTCGAACTATAGCATCTCAGACACTAGCTTCTTCCTAAACTCATTTTAGCTGAAACTTTTGACAGACCTACAGGAGAGTCCAGGCTGCAATGCATCATTTTATCTGCCTTAATTGGATGCCATCAGGAACCCCGATCCTCCCCATATCTCTCTCACAAACAGCCACTCGGCCCAGAGATGCACACCCTCTTCCAAACGAGATTTTCTCCTCGTGCCCCATGTCTTCTGCTGGTTTTCCTCCACTGGCAAAAGAGTGAAAGACTGAGGGTGATGATGGAGTGGCCAAGCGGTTTATCAGATGGAAGGTAATGGTGTAAGGCGCACACTGATGTTATCCGTCCACTCGCTCCTGCCCTCTAGTAAGAAATGACGGATAAAGGGGGGTGCGAGGAGGAAATAAGAGACGCTGAAGTTCAAACAAAGAAAAAAAGGCAGAGAACAGAAGGAGATAAGAGAAGAAAAAAAGAAAAGTTAACAGCTCCGAGTTGATTTTCTCACCCTCACCCTTCTTCTGGTGACACAGCTGTGCTTCGTCAGCCTCTGACCCCAGAGTGTGGTCATCTGTGAGGCGTATTGTGGAATGCATGTGTTTATGTGCTCCTGTGGCCACTTGCTGCTGAGGGCATCACATCACAGCCCACAGCTAAAGCCTCTCTTGCCCTTTCCCCTTCACCTAGAGTTCCAAGTGGCCTTCACACCATGGTGCCTCCTGGGCTGGCTTAGAGGTCTGCAAGATCCAGTCACGATGGCAGCGTGTTGTTTTCACTTCTGTTGACTATGGCTAACTATTACCATAAGGCCTGGCGGAAGATCCGACTGCTTATTTTGGGCTATGGCTAATAACATTATTCATTTTCACAGCCAATGATATTGGAAAACCTTGATGGACGACTACATCTGAATTTAATTTTAAGGAAGAAAATATGTCACTTAAAAGGGATCTAAACAGGCCACCACGTAACACCTGCAGAAAAGCTGAGACCTTAATGTGACATGAAAGAAAGTGCACAACAAATCACATGGCAAGGCTTTGAAAGTAAACTTGTGTCTGTGTCGTCTTTTCACAAAGCTCTATTCTGTAACATGTCTTGTGATATGATGAGCCTGTCCCCTCAGGGATTAGCTGGTAGGTAAAGTAACCTCAGAGAATGCAGGAATGATTTTCCCTTCCCATGAGCAGATATGGATCTGCGATAGCCCACAAGGTTAAAACGGAGCTCGTGTTACATTATCACGTATCGCATGTGTCATACACACAGTGGTTTTAGTGCCTGTTAGAGGATACTACAAGTGTATTGACCTATTAGGGCCGCCAACAGTGACGTAAAACAAGCCAGTGGAAACAATGGCTTCCGCGTGTTATGTTCACATCCATCAGTAGAAGACTTTACGTACAATATCACTACATGTGTTCTGCCTGAATAACAGGCAATTCATATTCACACTTTCATCATCCATCCACCAAATTTTATTTATTCATCGCTTGCTTTTATTAATTCATTAGAAAAATGGAGTCAGATATATCCAGGGTTTTCGAGGTTTGTGTCCTTTGACACAGCTGCAAATACTAGCCCTGGAAAGCTAAACACTGGATTAGAACCCCTCTGTTTACACTATTGATTAGAGAACCCCCCTCTCCTCGCCCCAAAAGCTTCCAGTAACCATTGTGCACACACACTTGCAAAACTACCCTGGGATCCGTTGCCAGAAGCAAAATGACGGATGCACACATGCAAAGACACTAGCCACTATCCTCGTAGACCCCCGCTGCCTTAAGTCCACAAACGGAGGCAACAGTCTGTTAGTCGAATGAGTTATGAATCCTTCTTCGGCGGCAGTCATTTATGATTCATTGAGCTGCTTCAAAAACAAACAGTGTGCATAAATGAAAAAAAAATGAATGGATATGAATGAATTAATATTGAAGACCCCATTTAAAAAATAAAAAATAAAAAACTGCGCTCTACTAAGATAATCACTCGACTGAACCCCATCTGACCTTGTACACATACAGCGTGTCTAATCACCCATTTATGCTCCATTCATCTACGAAAATTTACCCATCCGTTTCAAACAATATTCCCATCACTGATCACATGCTTCCATGAATTCAACAAGTGAGGATTATATTGAATAGAATGCAACTCTGTTTTAGTTTGTGAAAGCTGGATTGAGTACTTAAATGGGGCGTGGATCTTTTATCTTTGGTTCAGCAACATGAATATTCTGACCTGCACGATATTATTTGTTTTTACTGTTAAGCCTGTAGGTAGTGTCACACATTGGTGACAGAGCAGCAAGTATTTTTTTCAAGCCACAAACTAATACACATGATCACCATAATACACAATGAAAAAGCACTCCTCATAAATGCTTCTCCACATCAGAATATCCGAGCTTCAATGGGGTCCTATGAAACGCCACACATGGTGTCAAGCTGGCACAGCTAATTGCTAACAAGGACAAAGCACTGACAGCCCAGGGCTAATTGCTGCTAGCGTGTCGGTTTTGTGGACATTGAGTGGAGAAATTCAGCTGCTGGCCAGACTTGAGCTTCCCTGCTGATGAGCACTGGCCTTGCAGCTACAATAAACAGTCAATAAACAGACATCGCTGTTGATTACCAAACCCAGGCCTTTTTCCTCTCAGATCAAAGACATTAGCATGGACGGGTGCCAGCTTCAAGGATTTCCTTGACGCTCCTCCTATGTTACAGTGAATTGAAGAAGGGAGTTGATTTAAAAAAACAACAATGAATTGCATTTCATTGAGCTTGTGAAATGAATCACTTGATTTGTGGAAGAACAGTTCGGAAAAGACGGGATGATGAAAGCGCGTGAGGAGAGGAAAGCGGTTGAAAACATGAGTGAGTAAAGGAGCCGGTCTATCTATCTGCACCCAACTAGCCTCGGAAACAACATCCCCCTGCACATTTTCAGCCTCAATGAAGCGCAACTCTTGCTATTCCTTATCCATCATACAAGTTCAGCACATACAGAGACACACGTAAGCACAGAGACACTGTATAAACAGCAACACTCGGATGCACGGAGCGTTCAGTGATTCCAACGCTACGTTTCACGCCAACACAATTTATGTATTAGCATACTCCATTGATCTTTAATTAAGTTCCAAAGGCAGCTACTAATTGGTCTATTTTATACTCACACATGCAGATCTGAAACCGGAGGAAACTGGAAACTGTCCCTTCAAGCAACATCACCAAGTGTCTCATTTCAGACGGAATAAAAGCCGATTCTCGACGTCACTATCAGTTTTCTAGGAGTCAGTTCAATTTGGGGGATCAGAATGAGGTCATTTATCTGGATTGTGACCGTCCCCAGAATCCACGGAGAGTGCAGCGATCCATCAGGACAATGAGCATGTTAGTGTCCAAAGTGGTCATTAGACGTAGGAGGTCATTACTTGAACGAGCCAACGTGCTTAGTGTGGTCATGATTTGGGTCCGCTGGGCATCGATCAGTTTAGTATCATATAGGACCGGTCTATTCATCTGGATTTTGGACGAAAAACATGAAATTAATTTGCCCTCTTACTACGGTATTTACGTTACCCACTCTCGCACACTGGCGAAGCTACGTTCTCCTTCCACTTGCCAGAAAACCCCCCAATGAAAACTACACAACACTAACATGCTAGCATTGGACAGCAATAAGAACGAATGATTTTGAGGCTAAAAAAGACAGATCAACATGAAACTCGCGGTATAACCGTGGTGAAGTGAGCCGCCATCAAGCCACACCTTAAGTCTGGTGCACGAATATGTCAGTGCCTGTTACTTGTCCAAACAGCAGGATCACAAACACACTTTTGCTGTGACATGACTGTGTCAAGAGACAGTAGTCCGAGTCACTGCCTCAATTGGTAGAGCAAAATTCAAATGACATAAAAACAGAGTGCAAAACAAGGCACAGCCGGTTCTTTAAACTTTTTTAAATGATCTTCCACTCATCATGATTTGCTTCTGTCTGTACCAGTAGGATTGGCGTCTGTGTCCCACTGCACCGGCCACCTCTGCTCGAAGCACAGAAGATGCATACATCCGGACATGTTAAGCACGATGCAGCATGCCACCATGTCAGCAGCAGTAAACATAGCGCTGCCAACTTATACCAACACTTGAGCAAGTCAGTCTTTAGTATTGCCATCCAAAAATTTAAATTGACTTGTAGGATTTTGCTAGTAGTCAAAATCATCCAGCCCAAATATGTAAAATATGAAAACTGAGGAAAATATCCATGTGACTGTCCAACTAACTGCAAACAAACATCTGACAGTTAAAAGGCCACATTTCAGCTTCATAAAAGCACTAATAATAAACACATAATATGACTGTTGATAAGGGATTTTACTCACAGGTGTCTTCTGGCACTGAATGGAGCTGCTGTTGAAGCGCAGGGCGGGGACACTGAGGGTCTCCCCCTGGATGTGGAAAACACACTCATAATTCCTCTGTCCTGACTGGGGCTGGGGCAGGTTTTTGGCAGCTAAGGTGATGGGCTTGGTCACGCCGACTGGGATGTAGATCTGCGTTGAGGGAAGGATCTGGGGGCAATCCTGCGAGAGTGAAGGAAGGGAAACGTTACACACAACGGACCATATACCTTGGAATGTTTCAGAGAGAACCAGCTTTTTACAGTCAGTTTGAACGACAACAAATGAAGTCACACGCTGAATAGAGCGTATGATTCAGGAGACAGACAAGGCAGTTCCTGCAACAGTCATGTCTGAATTTAAGCAGAAGACAGAGGAGAAAAAAGGAGGAATGATTATGTGATGCCCAGTGGGTCAAGACTTCACACAGTCAATTATTGACATTGGTTCCTGACAAAGTATCTATTACTGCATCCTGTCTGTTTCATATTGTGTTACATGACATGATGTAATCCACTCACTATGGCTTGTATGATTTGGTGTCCAGCCCATTGACCAAGACTGCAGCTTAACCTTCACTTATATATGTTGCAAAGCTCGTGCAGGTTTCCAATAGTGATCAGCGATAATGTTGCAAGGAGAAATTATGTCAGTGGCGTCGGTCCATAACAACTCAGCGATGCGGCTCTTGACAGGAAAGGCAGGCAAAAGGGTGGAGGAATGATCAGTCCTACAGAACATAGCTTAAACATTGGGTGGAATCACTGCCAACAAATCACATGATACCATTTTGTGATTCATATAATGAGAAACACATGCGGGAGGAGAGGCACACTAGCCAGCGCGCCACTACTTTTTGTATGGAGAATGGAATTAGTTTAAAAGGACAAAGAAACCGCAAAACCATTGATTTAATATAGAAAAAAAAGGTGGCAATCCCAGCTGACATTGGGCTCTGTGATACCAATATTAACAAAAGCTGGCTGTCCATGTTTTGCAGAGGCTTTTTGTATCAATTGGAGACTGGTTGTAGGATTGGTTTTGGTTGTACGCTACTCATTGTTAATTACATATTTTCCTATTTCCAGTGATCCATTTCATCCTTGTGCAGCAATAATGACAGACATTACACTGTCCCCTTCTTTGTGTCCTCCTGCAAGCTTTCTCTTGAAGCAGACAGCTGGCTTGTTGTCAGGTTTTTTTTTTTTTTTGTTCCCCTCTTCTACTCTGAGCTGTTGTACATTAGAAGCTACAGCTCATCCCCAGGGCCTGAACACAATGCCGGAGTTTGTTCATTAGCCTGCTTAGCCCTGGCCTTGTGTGTCTGATCACACACAAACGCATGCACAGCACATAATGAGAGCAGGGAATATTGAAGAAAGAACGGTGCAGGCTACAAGAGAGACCATGTATAATCAGATGGGAGGAAGGCGAGGAGACAGGAGCGATGGTATTGAAGAAGGGAAACAGATAAGGAATTGTTGGAGAGAGAAATCCTGAAGCACTAAAGAAAATGGGGCAGAAAGGTCGACCGGAGAGAAGAAAAAAAAAAAAAGAATGGCGTGGCAAGATGAAGAGATGAGGTTGGAAACTCACACAAAGAAAGAGGAAAAAAAAACATGCAGCGCTCATTTTAATTGGGGAAGAGGTCATGCAAAACTGAGCAGTCGGGGAGTTGTTCAGAGGTGGAAGAAAGCAGTGAGTGAGGGAGGTGGAAACAAGAAAATTCCTGCATTCTCACGCATACTTATTGACTCTTTATTCATCGGATAAATTCAAGCATGCCACAAACCCAACAAGCCCCAGAGCGACATCATGCTTAATCAAGAGTCTGGACTCTTCGAAGAAGCTCTTAGAAGGCAAGAGACTGAGATAGATGGGTAGATACAAGAGGAGGAGGGACACTGTTGAGCTTGGTGAGGCTTCACTGTTCTTTTACTTAGTTTATCTGCTGTCAATTCCTCATTTCAGACACATATCATTTTCTAATCATCAGAAACAGCTATCAAGCTTTTAGGTCAGGTGTGGGGAACCTACGAGGTTAAGGAGTATGACCTGCTGACGTGCTCTCTGATATCAGAGGCCAAGATGCCATCACAACTGCAGGCGGTTCTCCTGACTTGCATGTGAGGTGCCACCCTCCTCAACAGCCAGCTCAGTGACAGTGACTTCTCAAGATGCTCCGTAGCCCAGTTATCGTATACTATGATTGGTCGACTGGACTGCAAAGCATCATGGGAACTGTTTGGTCGACATAACTAAGTGTATTATTGAGAGTGATGGCACCAAAGCCACTCTGCCTGAAGTAACATTAGCGTCGGCCTAGTTATGTTGTGCTGTAGTCATCATTTCACACAACCAATCTGTATTGCTAGATACCAATAAACATCAAATGGTGCAATTGACCGGGAGCATTTGGAATGCTACTTATGCACTGTAAAAAAAAAATACTGTATATATATATATTAAAAACTCTATTTACAGTCCTATTAAATTCTTTTTATGGCATACTTGGAAGCTGCTTCTTGTTTTGTGGTGACGCTTTTACTAGAGTGACAGATGATTGGGCTGTTTCATGGCATATCCAATACTGTGATACTTTTTAGGGTCTTTTGAAGAGTAATTGCATCCTATGATCCCCATGATTATTTTATTTCAACAATGGCACAAGATAAAAAAAAGGCATGCTTTGTGTAACAGCGTGAAAATATGCTCTGATTGCTCAACAAATGAAGGAGAGCAGAGTTCCACAGTTGGAGTGAGAGCAAAGGAGAAAGAAAGAGCGGGAAAACAGGCGGTCTGCAGGGAGAAGCTGCTCCATTAGTATTTGTGACAGGTGCCAAAATAGTTCAAAGGCGGCAAGGAGGCTACAAAGTGCAAAATAGGTTGAAACAATATTTCACTGAGGGAAATCATTGGAAGCAGGAAGAGATCATTTCTTCACAATATCCTTTGCAGTTTTTTTTTTTCCTGATTCTCATCCATCATTACAACATTGAAGACAGAGGCGTCGGCTTATGGCGGCCAGATGTGATGATTTACAGCAGGAACAGGGTGGGAAAAAACGATGAAGGTCTGATGACACGCATGTGTGCAGTTGAGATACAAGTGATGAGGCAATGTTTTATCAGTGAGTCAATAGTTGCCAAAGAGCAAATATGAGAGATCAATGGGACAATGTCTTTTCTCACTAAAGGGACACAAACGCATGCAAGCAAACACAGACACTTGCCTGTACCTCGGAATACTGTATTTGTGTTTGAATGTGAGCAACATCACTTGTGTATCTTGGGATGTGAACAAATTTTAACAGCATCGAGTGAGTTGTAACGGCTGACGTGCAGGTCTTCAACTTTTCTTCAAAGTCAAACAGCCTGGGGGGTTTGCTTTTACTTCTACCTGTGTGTTCGCCCCGATGCTGGTGTTAACTTTGTTGCCCGCGGCTAGAGACACAGTTCCAACTCAGTTAACGGTAAATGCATAATGAAAGATGTAGTTCACAATGTCGTAACAAGCAGCGCGATACACAGCGTTTATCACATTTTAATTAACATTTGAAATCTAAAAACATTGTGTAACATATGAATTTAACAGTAATAACAGGATATAATCTCAACCAAATGGAAAAGACAGAACCTTTAGGCGTTAAAAGGGAAGTGGGCGCATTAATACATTCAACAAAAAGAGATGCGACGTCTTTGGCACCGCCTGACTTAATATAAATGAAAGCTGGAAAAACAGTCCTCACATGAATGAAGGGAGGCGTCTGGTCGTTTGTTACCCCCTCCCCCTTTTCCCATCCATAATTAATTTGCTGTCTCTGTGATGTGGAGAAGAGAGGAGAAAAATAACACACTAAATAATTAAGTAAAGCGATATGTGGAGCCCGAGGGAGAGATAAGATGGCATGGCGGGCCACTGGATGGGGGCTTGTTGGTACCGATGAGCGGGATATGCAACAGTGTGTGTGCTCAGCTATGTGTGTCTGTGTCACAGCGCGGCGCATGAGGGACACTCTCCTGAACTGCCCATCAACATGGACCCCGTATTGTCATGGCAAAGGTCAGAAATATTATCTGCAGGTGGAGGTCTACAAGCCATGGCAGAATTAATTATACTGCACATAAATATTATAGCAAGCTTTCACTCTGATACACGGCAAAAGAATCGCATTATTCTGCTGATGCACATCTCAACCTCTCTACATGCCTTTACACTGCAGGAACCTGCACTGCGGCCAGTTCTTATAAACACGGTCTTTAAGGTTAAAGAGCACTGGCTCAAACTAAAAGGTCAAGGGCTGTGGTGAACAGCTGCTATGGTAACAAGTTGACAATCCTCAAAACGTAAATGCTCATTTGTTCAATCAACTACATCCATCCATCATCAGCCGCTGGGCCGAGTTGAAGAAACAGCAGCCTCAGGAAAGAGGCTCGGGACACTGAGCGGAAATAACCACTGACATCTGGGTAGCATACATTCCAGCTTGTTAATAACAACATAAATAATATGGAAGAAAGTGTGGCACAGGAACAGCGTGTGTGTATAGTCACAGACTGATGTTTTCAGATATGAGAAGGATCACTTGGTGAAGCAGAGATGGTGGAGGAGACGATGGAAGAGGATGAAGAGTGCGGAGCGACTTAAGGCAGCAACACATAGCAGAAGAGTGAAGGCACTCAGAAATCAGACTGAGAACGGGGACTTTTAACCTTTAACGGAACTCAGACAGTCCGCCCACGACCTTTGTTTTCTCGCATCCTTGTGACAGAGACAGAGGATGAGAAAAAATGATTCTGCCGGTGTTTTTCTGGCAATTAATTAACTCCACAGCGCGTCAATGAGTCTCTCAAACATTGACATATTCCTTCACCGTTCCCTTGGAGTGTGACTGTATGAACCATTTATGAACCATGAAGCCATTTAGTCTTCTAATCCCTTCTACCTGACTTGTGAGCTGTCAAACCTACACACCATCTCTACAAAATATACATGTCCTATAATGCAGTAAAAGCAACGTATCGTGTGAATATTTTTCCTGAGCAAAAGATGTTATTTTTTTTCTTCCCCTTCTCTGTATGGATTTTCACAGGATGGGGGTGGGAGCTTGAAACCCCCGTTATCAGTCTAACCCAGATATGTCAGCAACAATCAAACCTTGTGCATCTCTGTTTTTCAAAGACAAGCCTCGATTTCAAAGACAGATATGCTTTGCTGTCACCTACCTGCAGCTCATCCCAGCAGACGCACAGCTTAAAGATGCATATAAATAATGTATATTATAAATAGAATGCGTGGAATTGTGGGATTGAAACTTTTTCCTCAAACCTGAAAAAGTACTGAAGTCTAGAGGGACGAAAATTATCATCAGTGGACACCAGAAATGAACCAAACGCTAATCCAGGGCTGGTCAGACTGTTCCAGAAAAGGCCCCAGTGGGTGCAGGTCTTTGTTCCAACCAATCATTTATTTTTAATAAATAGTTCTTCAATCAATTTAAAACAAACAAAAAATATTGTTTAAAAATTGCCCAAAATTGGGATGAATGTTGGCACATATCTTGCCTGTTACAATTTTATTCTAGTGTCTGCTGCAAAAACGTACGGTGTGGCTAGATGGCGGATCACTTGATCACGGATAACAGTCATGACAGAGCAATGCAGAGCACTGAAACACTGTTCCACCATTGCTGTGATTCCCCATTTCAAAATCATCTGAGACATAAGTATGGCTCAAGTGTGGCCACTATATTGTTCGCAATTCAAAAAACTTTTCTACATGAGGGGTGGAAAAGTCCCATGAATTGATGAAACACGTATGTTTCATTAAATACTTTTTCCATTTCTAAAAAAAATTTCTTTTTTGGCTGTTGAGTTTTTCATCCCCCCCTTTCTCCTCAAAAAAACAAAACAAAACTTTCCATATAATTGGGAAAGTTCCAGCCATGACAGTACAACTTCCTAATTCCAGGAAGGAACTTATTGCACTGTTTCAGTCCGAATCCAATACAACTGAAGAAGACCTCGAGTAAAGTGGATGTTAATGTGGACTGAGAACGTTTCCTCTATCCTCTACTTCTTACTTTGAATCCGCAGTGCTGCTGTTAAGCCTCCACCATACCTCTCCCTTACCAATTTACAGCTCTCTGTACACATCATTCTGGAGTCCATGCTGCAAAATACATCTGTTCTCCAGCGAGTGGCTCTGAGGGCTGCCCAAAATGAAGATTTAATACATCCTGAATAATTAAACCAGTGGGACCCCTGAGTGACACAAACACTTGCACAGGAACAAACACTGAAAGACACTCATGCACGGCCCCAAAAAGCCCAGAACATTCATCATCTTGTCATATTGCGTGGTGTGCATCTGCCGATACACGTTGCCGTGAATGTGTCCTCCCTCTTGCTCTTCATTAGGCTTTTGTTTAAGGGTGCAAGGGTTATTTGAGCACCGTTGCAGGGGGGAGCCTCATGTGGTCTCAGGAAAGAAGGAAAAGAAAACACTCATCATTGACTGTGTTTGCTGCTATTAAAATAACTCCCAGATCACCCAGCGTGAGGGAGAAAGCCAGCTACTCTGAAAATTACTTTTCTATTCAGACATATATTTTTATCCACTCCAAAGAAATTGTGAATTATTAGTACTGTACCTGTATTAAAACGTAAAGCCTGACTCAAGCAAACTGGAACATTAAGAATAATAATCCACAGAAACGACACATTCCTCGCTGTGTGTGGAGGCGGGGCACAGAGCAAGCAGCTGCCTCTCAAGACACATGCCTCGGATTTATGATCTGAACTCCGGACCAAGGTCAGAGTTAAAAATACACACCTCCAGATGTAAATTAAAAATACATGCAAGCTCCTGATCCGAAAGTGACCTGCATAATTCCATCATTTTTGGAGTCAGACCTTCTGCATATTTCAGTCCATCACAGTCCCAAATACAGACTGGCACGCGAAATCTGAACATGGAATTTTTAAAAGGACACCAAAAGCCTGGTGAGGACAGTGGGTTGTCAGAAGTGGTTTGGACAGCCAAAGAAGGCGGTCTGCGACCAGGCCAAATCAAGGGTTAAACCCTGACTGGTCACGCTCTGACTGGGATCCATCTGGCAATGGAGCCATGTGGTCATTTCACCCGCCGCCTCCACTTCCTTCAGTGTTCAGCTCCTCTATCTTTTCTCTCCCACTCAGGCACGCAGAGGGAGAATAAGCTTCCCTATGCATTATACTTTATTCCAATGCCTGCCATGATCATGCAGAGACCAACAGATATATAAAATTCAAAGTCTTCAATTAGTGTTGTGCTTTTATTATTCTTTATAACTGTCATTGAAAGGTCATCTAATTTCATTCATGACTTTTGTTGTAGAAGTAATAACGTAAAGTAATATTGTTTTGCAAATGTGGAAATGAAAAATATATTTGGGGAAAATAAAAATCATTTCTATTCAATATAGCAGGAAAAAGTCCAGGTTTTGCACAATATGTGAGTGACCGAAATGAGAGCCACCGTGACTTCAGAAAAATGATTTTCCTTTTAAAGATGAAATCTCACGTGATCAAGTGGAAACATTGGAACAAATAGATAACACATAAAACATCATGGAGGTGGACATGAACAGGACGGTATGGGGCGTGTTTTTTCATTGAAAAATTCTGAAAGACAACTGTAGAAGTGCATCTGGACGGACATATAAAGAGAAGGACGGTTGCTGACTGGAGAGAGATTTACTTCCTGTGACTAAAACTAATGTTTTTACCCTCACCAATTTAGTAAATGTCAAAACGTTCCGCTCTGCTTCATGCTTGCTGTGTTCAGTATCGCCACAGTTGCAAAAAATACTGGCAGAAACGCTGAAGTCAAAGTACAAAAAGCCTAAACTGAAAGAACATCATGTCATGAACTATTTCTAGACGAAAACTGAGAAGTTTTGAGACACAGTCACTTGAAGAAAGAGAGATGAGCAAAGAGTGAGCAGATAGAGGGTGGATATTCTTCCTCAGTCCTCCTCACCCACGTGTTTCCCTGCAGTCCTGAGCTGTAGGTTGTGCTCCGTCTTGATAAGAACCAACGGCACACATGCACTCACATTCAACGGAAATATATGTATATGCATGCACACCGGGGAGGCCCTCAAGCGGTCTTGGCCCACAATGTGCGGGGTGTCCTTCTCTGGAGTGAGAGTGTGCTCTGTTCAATGTCTGAGTTCGAGCTAGAGTAAACACTGTGTGCCAGAATGTCACGGTCCAGGGCCTTCACACCTCTGTCACAAAAAAACCCAGTCAGCCATGGAGAAAGAGAAAGAGAAGGAGAGAGTGAGGGTGAGAAAGACAGAGAGAGAGCAGGAGAAAGAGAGTGTGAGTGAAAGAGTGTGAGCAAAAGCATGTGTAAGAGAAGAGAAACGAAAGCAAACAACGTCCTGTTTGGGTCTATTATGTTTCAGAAGTGAGGCCTCTTCGTTTACTGTACCACAATATGACCGTGTCAAACAGTGTGTCAAGCATTCAACATATCAAAGCCTGACGCCACTGGTGCAGTCAATTTACTCAGAAAAAAAGATTACTGTATTGTTTTGGACTACAATTCAGACTTTTTTTTTCAAATTGTCACTGATCCTGCAACATATACATTTATCTAAAAATGTACAATTTCACGTTTGGGGGATGGGGTAGGGGGTTTTGGGAGGAAAGGAAGGGATGCTCCTCTTTGTTAAAAAATCCAGGCAGAAACCCTGGTTAACCAAAAGGTCCTTTCATTTGTGGCTGAAATATATGGGGCTGAGAAGTTGAATATAAATCACTCTAAACTGTTATTTTAAGACGAAACAGAGTGAAACCACAACCTTACTGGGTTCCCACTATTATGAAAGAACAGGGAGAGGTAACATCCATTCAAATTAAGAGGAGGGAAGGCAGACAGGGCTTCTGGTTTGCAGCCAAACAAACACATAAGCAGGTCTAAACATAGCCGAGTCTGACCACTACAAACCTAGCCTGGCACCCATCAGGGACACCGTGCAGAAAAGCGCTTTCTCTCCGAGCGGGAAGGAAACGAAAGAAAAGGAAGACGTTTAATACGCAGCTTTCATTCCGGCAGATTTATCCACAAAGAAGAAATGCTCCAAGACCCTGCCTTCTCTTGCATGTTGTGATTTTTTTTTGTTTCTATATAAAAGGGACTGTGCAGTAATTTTCCAGCCGGTTGCTCCTTAATTCAAGATTTTGTTTGTTGTGCCTTTGGAGGCACTGTTGATTCATGCATATTTGATTTGAAAATGTCACTCATTATATTTATTTCTCGCTGACTTAATCTGCCTGTCAATATTCCTGCCTTCTGTCTTCGAAACTCTTCATTGAAACCACTCATATGCTAACACTAGAAAGCGTTCTTCACTGTCTCGGATTAGTTGAGGGTGACATCATTTCCCGTAATTATGATGGTTCATTTATACTTAAGTTGTGCTATTCCATCAAGTTATTTCACTTGTCTTTTTTTTCACCAAAATGAACTGAATTTATTACAAGAGTATTAAAAGAGTTGAGATGTGCAGCATAATTGCATTTGTAAAAAGACGATGACAAACAATAATACAGTATGAGGAGAAGAAGATGAAGAAGAAGGAGAAGAGGGATGAGCAACGGACAGGTGTGAGTAATACAAGCAGTGAGAGATGGGTAATAAGGCGAGAAATAGCCTTGGAAAAGAGAAAGATAGGTCTGGCCTACAGTGAAAGCTGTATTTGTAGGGAGGGCAACTAATGGATATGGCAGCTTTGAGAATGATGATGAATCACTGGGTGTGTGTGTGGACGTGTGTGGACTTGTTTATGTGTCCCTGTGGGGACATTTTTGAGGTCCCCACAAGGTTAAGCCTCAATTTGAGGATGAAAACCTCAAAATAACTGGGTCATTATCAATGGGTTCGAGTTTGACTCAGACTCAAAGATTAGCCATGTGTTTTGGATGGTTAGGTTTAGGGTGAGAGGCTGAGGAAAGGACAACGGCAATGAGAGGAAAAGGGACCTTTTGTTCCTGCCCTTTGATTTTCGGACGTGTCACACATAAAAACTAAAATCATTCAGCTCAAGACCATTCAAACCTACGACGAAAATATAGAGAAAGGTTTCTCCATGTCACTCAACTGACATATTAGGCACATTCTCTATGAAGTTCACTTCTTTCAGTCCTTCCATAACTGCAGTTTATCCATCTATTGACCCTCTGGCCTTCCCCAGTTTGGAGTGGGCTTGCTTGCCAACACTATTACCCTATTCCCATGTCTTGCAGATGGGCGCACTAATCCGCTAAAGCTAGATCCATGGCGCGTGAAGACAGAGGCCCGTGTATGATTTTGGATGGGCACTAGGGCTGCAGTTAAAGCACGTACTGATTTGGTTTGTGCAGTGTTCTGGTTGAGAAGGGAGATAAAGAGGTAAATAATTGGATAAAAGTTGACCAATTAATAAAAGCCATTGATGCCAGCAAGCCAACCAGAGAGAGGGAGTGGGGGGTTCTTAATCCGCATTGAGATAACAGGGGCTATTGGATAAAACACAAAGAGGCAATGAGGGTGTTTTTGGATACATGTGAATGAGTGTGTGTGGCGGCATCAGATAAATGTAGAAGGACGCCGTTCCCTCCGTTCATGACTCTCATCTGGGTTGTCAGAGTAAACTAGGAAGACGTGATGATCTGTCAGTCACTAATATCCGTTCATGAAATGTCATGAGTCGCTCTGTGCTAATGCTCTGCACCCTGCAGTGCTACTGATATTAGCCTATATACCAATAATACATTTAGCCATGTCAGAACAAGCACATATTTCCATGAACAGTGATTCATAGCAGCCTTTGCATGGCTTTATCGACCCGACAGAATTGTGGCTGCACACTGCACGAGATTTGACACTGTGCCAAGATCCAAAATGACAAATGCAAACATTCGACTCGGAGAGCCGGAGGGTTTATGGAGGCAGACGTTAATGCCAAACAAGACGTGGGGCTCAGGTCCAACGGCATTCAGACCCAGTTCATACAGGTTTGTATGACCAGTGGAGGCAGCAACAGGGAGTCTCTGCTTACACCACAACAACAATAACAACAAAAATCAGACAAGTACCTCAGATATGTTGACTCGTCCTTCCTGGAATGAGCAGTCGTTGGCGTTTTGAGTACACATGTGTCGGTACTTGCACCAGTAACAAGGGAATGAGCCGTTTACACAGGAAAGGCAGCTGGAACACAGAAGAATATTCAATGTTGTAAGTCAACATGGTCACTGCAGTTGTTTATGTCACTTCCAAACTCATAATACACAAGAAAAAAAAACATCAATGAAATCATTAAGAGCCATCTAAATCTAGCTTTCATCAGATGACAGCTGAAGATACATGAGCGGCAGGAAATACAAGCTTTTTCTGAGAGACTCATTAGGTAAAGGCCAGCTGAACATGGAGTGAGTTTTGGGAATTATGACAAAAAAAATCTTTGGTGTCATCGACCAGTCTGGAATTCCTTTCACTTCCCTTTCATCCTATTTATCAGCTGTTTCGCCCTCCTCACCCCAACTCCCTCCATCATAACCCCTTCATACTTCAGTCAGCCTCTTCCCAACACAATGGCACCACTCACAGCACATACATCCATTTTCTCTCTTTCTATAACTCATCTGTCCAATTCCCTGAATTCATTCATGCTTTCCTCCCATCCTTCCATCTCTGCCTCCCATGCGCCCTCTATCACTTTCATTCACTGCCATCTTTTAAAAGGCTTCCCCCTTTGCCTTTTGTCTCGCTCTCCCTTTCATCCTCACAGCTTAAAGCGCTCCACCTTTTTAAATTCACCTGCTTTTGCGACGGTGCAGATGGACAGACAGAAGAAAAGATAGGAGAAAGAAAAGAGGATGATGGGAGGGAAGGAGAGAGATCAAAAGAAGGTGGATTTCCCAGAGCGACGTTGAGACGCCAGTTATTGTGGCAGAGAGAAAATAGGGATGGGGTTGTAGCACTTTGGGCTCTGCATGGGGGTCTCGCGGGAGACATTCGGTAGGAAGTTGTGCACTGAACATGTGTGTGTTGGATGTGTGAGGAGAGTCAGCAAGGTTCAACAGCAGTTTAGCAAGAGAGCTAAACGTTGTTAGTGGCGCAACACAAATTGCTGCAAATGCAGAATCGGATGTAACGCATTACTGTATAATGTTTCAGCTATATCGATATATCACAGTTGCACACATTGGAGGATGGTATATTGAGATAATCAGAGCACAAGTCATAGGAGAGCACATCTTATATAGCAACAATAGAAGCGTTTCAACACCACGGTGAACAGTGAATAAAGAACATCGCAGCTGTGTCACAGATGGGCGGACAAATTCGTGAAAGACAATACATATGTGTGCATGTATTTTGTATAGCTATATTTGTGGGGACCGATTCTTGGAAACACGCCTCCTTGTAAGGACATTTTGCAGGAGCCCACAAGGTTAAGCATCAAATTGAGGATTAAAACTTCCAAATACCTGTGTCATTACAATTGGGTTTCAGTTTGTCCAAGTTAAGGTAAGCCTTGCATTTAGGATGGCTAGGTTTAGGGTGAGAGGCTGGGGAAAAGGTTATGGCAATGAGAGGTCCTAATAAGGATAGTGGTTGAGTGTGGAGGGGGTGTTCTCATGCTACTTAAGTTGGCATCAGTAATAAATGAAATTGCTGCATTTAGTCATAAGCAGTTTCACATAATGAACATGTGCTCCACGGTGCCACTTGGTGCCACACCATATGTTCCTCACACAAGAGCCTCAGAGCATGAGTCACCAAGAGGCCCAGGACTCAACGCTGTTCATACTGTAGCCATTACATTTGCAATTTACATTTCCCTTCCTGGATTAGGAGTGAAAAAAGACTCATCAAGTGGCATCAAAACACATTAAAAATTCAATGGGTCTATGCTTCACGCACTGAATTTTATCAGGATGGGATGAGTTCTGGAGTCCAATGGTCAACAGACATTGGTGCACACCACCACCTTATTAAAGCAGCACTATCAGAACGGTTTTCACATACAAGGCCAGTTGTATTCCCCTAATCTCCCTAGAAAATGGGCTTCCTAAACATGGCTGAGATAGAAGTCTTCATGAATCCATCAAACCCTGACGTGGATTCATTTGGATCAATTAGAACGGCTCGTGTGTTAGGTGAGCACTCGGAGCAATCGTTTCCAGCTCACAGCCCTCCCTTTGACGGAGATCACAGACTGGAGCTTAATTCAATCCCACAGCCGTTTTAATTGACCAATTTAACATTGTGTTGAGTGAAGCTGTCCATTTAGAGTGAAGGATGCACGGCGAGCCTCTCGGTACCACACTGGAGCAAAGCGGAGATTATTCAATACTGTCAACGTATGGGGAGAAACAATTAGGTAAAGCTTTGATAGCTAAACGCTTGGAGTCAAAGACCAGCGCAAATGATTAAGGTCAGTAGATCGTGACGACAGACTTTTGTTTTTAAACAAACTACAAAGACTCATTATTGACTCTTCGTGTGAAACTGAAATATTTTATTTATGACATGTGGCTTAAACTCAAACCTTGGGCCAAATACAACTAGCAAAGATTCCGAATCGAAATAATTTCTACTGATCCTTGCTATGTATGAAGCTAATGTGACCCATGAGGACCACAGCATCAATATGCCAAGAGTTAATTCCAAAAACCACAACGTTGATGCAGATGTCTGGAGTCTAAGCATGGGTTTAATTTTTGGGCCCCTTTTATACTGGTCGTATCACTATGTTAAAAAAACAAAATCTGAGTTGAAGTTCTTAAAGCCCATTTGTGGCCCTCAGGATGCAACTATGCGGGCCACCACTGGGTGACCAATTTTAGCCTGGGAGTGGCCCCTGCAGGGCACCCACCTTTTATCCACGGCGAGATTCTTATCAAACACTGTGTAAGTGAATTCCAATAAAGGGGTTTTAGGCTTTACTCTGAAAGCACCATTAAGGCCAGTCTATGCTTGAAAATGTACCTGTCCATATCAAGCAATGTTGCCATGACTGATCACATGCTTCCAAGCATTTTTCATATTGGTATTGGTGCTCACCAATATATCTACCACGGGAAGGAGCCCAGACTCAAAAGTTTATGACGACAAAACCAACATGGTAATTCTGGAAGAGGTATTGTACCTCAAGCACTAAAGAGAAAAACGGAGGCAGAGTTGTAGGAGGCGGTGGTCGGTGAGACTGCTAAATATATCGCGACTGGAGGACGAAAAATTTCCGCCGTTGTTATGTCTTCTTCGTGTCTCATTAGAGCTATGTGTCGAGTAGTAACAGTGCCCCCCACAGTTTGAGAAGTGGCCAAACCATGAGATCCCTCATTCTGCTGGCCTTCAGCCCAGCCTCACCAGGACCTTGCCTCTATCGCCTTTTACTTCCATATACACGCAGAATTTTTCCCCAACAGCCTCCACATGCTCCTCACTCACTGGTGACATACATAATTATGATCCATAAGGGTGTTATGGTTGTAAAATCCTGCATTTTTTACATCCTTCTGAAACGGCAGCAGCTAACACCAGGAGGACCGGTGTATCTGCAGACAGATTTAAAAACAAAAGGGTAACTGTTAACACAAATTGGCTCAGCACAAATTAACCTTTTGATTAGCAGCTAATATAATTAGCTCAGAAACAATATTCTGCTTAAAGGTCAGTGGGCCATACAGTATTGGCTCAGGGCTCATTCAATTACAGCACAACACATATATTACTGGAAAGCCAAGAGAGCAGTCGGCAGCAGAAGAAATCAATTGTACTGTAGGTCACACCCAAAGACATCTGCTGCTACGGCCCCATCTTATCTTTTTATCTTTTATTCATGTCAAATCAAACTCCTTAGCAAACCGCAGACATTGAAATAATGATCAAAATACCAGCAGGTTACCAGCGAAATACATGATACCGCTCTTTGAAAGAGGAGGCGGTTCTATAATGTGTGCTCAGCCAAGGCCAGCGGTCCATCCTGTTTGACAACCCCCAACTGCTCGCTCCTGAAGTGACCATGATCCCTGTCAAGTGCTGCCCAAGGATCTCAAAACTCTTTTTTTTAGCCCGCGTAGGCGCACCAAAAAGGAAAATCCCACCTGGGGGCAAGTGGGCCCAGTAGTTAATTGCTATTCGTGGGATTCCCCCCCCCTCTCCAGACCCCCCAGTCACTCATTATTTTTTTCTTCCAGTTATAGTCCAGTTGTTGAAAAGCAGCAGCCACGCTCCCCGTATGGTCTCGCTCATGATGCTAATTTAATCTGTCCATATTCAGATGCTAATCGGACTGTCCAGGCGGCAGAGGAGAGGTGTGTCTTCTCTCCAACACAAGGCAGCAGGCCTGTGTTCCCCGTGTATTAAAACTACATTTACATCGAACGAAAAGTGTCTGGCAGGTTCCGAGATAATGAAAACAAGAATATCATCACATTTTTAACTAATGTTTAACCCGTTATTTTTAACTACCCCTGTTCACATTCATCAATCACATTCACTGGTTCTGTTTCCATTCACTGAACCTTTACAACACCTCCAACGCACAATGGCGGTGGCGAGATAAAAGTTGAATTGACAAGCCATTGAAGTAGGGAGACAGACAGAAGAGGTCAGAGTCTCCAGCTATAATTCTAAAAACAGTCCTTTGTAACACACTTTTTCTGTGGTGCTCGCAGAAATATTTTATTAATGAGTCACCCAGGAGGGTTTTAAATGAGGCAACATTAAAGTGAAATAATGAATGTCTAATCAGTTTAACACTACTATGCAAATTCATGAAAACAGTTGGGTAAATAAGTCGACAGGATGTGTGTTTTGGAGGAATTAACTCAAGGCATTTCATGTGTAAATACACATTAGGGTTATTTAAATAGACATATATGTATAAGCATTTTAAAATATAATTTCAATTGTATTTATAGAGCTTTAATTAAATCAATCTATGATACTTGTATATTTATCATTTATCACCTGGACTTTAACCACACATACAGAAGACGTGCGTACTCAGAAGGACAACACCACATCAACAGAACAACCTTAAAATGTTCCGTTTCTTTCCGACCTAAACTAGGGAGAACAACTGATCCTGGTAGAAAACGACGGCGTGCTCTGGAAAATGTCTTGCTGTGCTGCTCAGAGTGATTACGCCAACAACATTACCAGTCTGATCTCATCAGACACCGCGTACTGATGCTGAGCAGCCGCCAAGGGTATGTGGGACACAGTCGCAGCTCTGAGAGAGAGTCTTATCTCGGCATCTTCAGAGTCACGCCTGAAGAAGCGACAGATCGGTAACTTCATTAAACGTGAAAGGCTGCATTAGACTGACCTCTGACGAGCATTTAATCACATTATTGCATTAATTCTTTAACCACTGAGAGTCTCGTCAGACATCACACTTGGTCGTAGTTTTTAACATACGGAGAGAAAGGCTTTTTCATCTTCTAGCATTAATGTCATATTATAGCTGACCCGTACATTGGCTTACTGGAATATAGTTTGTGTTGGTTTATTGTGTACTTGCTAGCAATTTTTTTAATGTATTGATATTATGCAAGACAAACAATATAGATACAGCTCCAGCCAAACTGTTGACGCTGTCCTAGCGCTGACTGTAGCGTTTTTCTTTGTTTCTTAAATAAAATACATCAAACAATCTAAGCATTATAACAACGTTATATATGAACAAAGACATTGCTAATTATTGGCCGAGACGTGATTGTTCCTTCCACATGGTTAAAAAAAAAAAAAAAACAGGGTGCTAGGTTAAAGGTCACAACAAGAGATTAGGTGTCCATGGCGTGAATGAGTAGTAAGCGGCGGAGCTTTAAGAGGTGTGGCCGTGCATGTCTCTATGAGTGTCCGTGTGTGCTATGGACAATTCTCGAAGGAGGCTCATCTAGCTTCCTCTGGGAGGCCAGGATGTAGCCCTGCAGTACCCCCTGGACCTCATGGCCATCTGTCACCCCAAGGCTAATACCCTAGCAGACGTTTTAACCTCCCCAGGATCAGCCACCAAAGAAGGAGCAGGCGGGGTCTCGGGTTGTGTCGAGGATCCGAAGGATTCTTTTACCACAGCAGGGTGCATGCAGCTCAGGGTTACATTAAATTAGGGGTGTGGCTCTCCGGTGATAAGGACATTAAGTAGTAAGGTAGCTTACGGAAGATTGAGTTGCAACTGACTCTGAAACCAGAGAGCAGTGCTAGTGCAAAGCACTACGTCTGGCAATCACTTGAATAGAGCGGTCTGCAATGTATAACAGAAAAGTGTGAATTGTTTCTGAGAAGGGATAGTGAAAGCATGAACTATGAGATCATCATTGGGAGCTGTACCGACTGTTTTAAATATAATACTACATTGCAAAACACTTCGGCAGCTGTCATGTTTTGTTCAAAAAACATTGCAAAAAGAATAAAGTGGGACTTGAATCTGCAACTTGGACATCTCTGGCTTGAACCCTGATGCCAGTCCAAAACTCGTGAATCTTAATATAGCAGTTTGACAACGTTGAGTGTCAAAAGAGAATAGTATTGAAGTCAAAGGGTGGTACTCACGAGTGGTGGACGCTGCAGTTGTAGAAGACAAAATCGACGCTTGCGAACTTCTTGCCAGTTTCCTTTGACTTCAGATAGAGCTTCACCACCCGTTTGTCACCTGAAACGCACAGGAGTGTCAAGAGCAGCACAGAACAATAACAGCAACTTAAAATGGTCCTCACAAACACTGTAACTTAGCAACACATCACTCTTGTCGCTGGCACAGTGGGGTGGAATTAAAAATAGCAGCTTCAATCAGCGCTTGGATGACAGAGCTGATGAAAACCCAAATTTGTGATTGGTGTGCACTTTCACTCCTGCTGTGTTTCTTATAAGAACTTCTACGAGGCACGTCAACATAAATGGCCGGGAATGGAATTTGTTTGAATCTTTCTGATGTAACAGAACATGGCATTGAAGCAAAGTGAGTTACAAAACAATGGGAGAGAAACGCTAAGCCAACCTGACACCACTGTGTTGAAAAGATAGCTACAAAACAGTGTGGCTATTCGAACTGAGGAAAATGTAAACCCTTGGAACTATCATGTTATTAGTGACGACAGGGAAGGCTAAATATAAACACATCGGAGGGCCTATTCAGAAACATTACCAGAAACAGCTCTAGTTCAAGTGTAAGCAATAGAGTTGAGAGAAAAGAGAACGGTAAATTAAAGCAGTCGTTGGTTACAATAAAACCTCCTGCGATGACAACATGACACCCACAAGCAAAAAATGAGACCATACCAAGAGGATGGAGGGAAAAAAGGCACATCAACAATGAACATGACTTCACTTCCCATATTACCACCCAGTCCAGTGTAGAGCCCAGTGACCTCACCACGCAATGATATCATAACCATCCTTCTCACACAACTGACCTTTGTTCCTGGTGATTGGAATTATGTCCCGGACAGAGGGAGACAGACAGAAAATGTGTCCGCCTTGGATTTGTCCCTCGGTCTCCACATAGTCCTCGAAGGAGCAGTTGACCCCCGCCGATAGATCGGGCACATTACGAGCCTGGAGGACCAGCTACGGACGGGAAGAGAGAGGAAGACAATCAGTACAAGATCAATGGAAGGACACGGTGTACATGGATTGTTATAAGATATGACACGAGGGTTAATGGCTGTTGGGGGAGGCTGAGATAATGTGAGAAAAGATTGGGTATATGTGTGCCGGGGAGAAGGAGACGGTATTAAGAATAAAAAGGGGGTGACATTCAAGAGTGTGTCAACCGCCGCAGCAGCTATAACAGCAATATGATTGTGCGATAACAAGCAGATGGAACCGCAGCAAACATGAACGACAGAACTTGACCACAAAACTCGGTAAAAATAGCACAGATGAGGCATCACGTGAAATGGTTGCCTCTTTGCATATTTAATCAGCACTAGAAGTTGACAAGTGTGTCCTCATGGGTTAGAAACAGAAATGGTCATTACAGCAATACTATATCAAATACTGAGTAAACAGATGAGTACATACTATGGTGCTTTCTTACTTTTAGAATAAGACTATCCAGTGGTAATTTTGAGTGTAAGCTTGCAGGTGTGCTAACAAGAGAAACCTAGGCCAGATGTGGCTCTCTCAACCAGGGCATCTGACTCTTTGAACGGAGCTAATACATCACGACTAAGCACAGTCCCCCTGGCTTCCGTTCAAATGTATCCATCCGGTTTGGCCTCAGGAATAATAAGTGAAGCAAAGTAGCATGTGAGGTCCCATCGCCCTCAACAACAAGGTAAGTCCCATGATGCTTAACATTAGCTGGCACATTGGGGAGTGTGTTCCACTCCAGTAGAACATATATATATATATATATATATATATATATATATATATATATATATATATATATATATATATATATATATATATATATATATATATATATATATATATGCAGATCAGTGGCTCTCATGGAATTACACATGAAAATGTGGGCTCTCGCAGAGAAGATGGTTCCCAACCCAAGGCTTAAAATTTGACAATTTGCTGACCTCTTATTAGGACAACAACAAGCTTCTATCCACTTGAACATTACAATCCAGTGAATTCATTGCAGCAGTACCCGCACAGATGAGGAAAAAAAGAACATGTACCTGGACTTCAGACATGGTAACAGATATATTTTTAGGCTGCACGGTGAGCTCCACACACTGCCTCTGGTCAGACGCAAACCTCTGGGGCTCTCCTGCTCGTTCACATCGATCCTTGCGTGAGCAACTATGCAGAAGCAAAAAATAAAGACGGGATAAGGAAGCAGGCAGAGAAAAAGGAGTGGTGAACATCCAGTGAGATGAAGACTAAAAGTACACAAGGCGAGGGGGAGCGAAGAAACAAAGGATGCGAGCAACTGTTAAACCTAAATTACAGTCATTTTAAGATGACAAACATGCATAGCCATCATACAGAAATGGGAGCAATAACCGAAGACAAACTGGCTAATAGCTTCCTGCAGCCATTACCACGGGCCTTTATATCATTACCTTATTGCCCCTGACATTTGTGCAAGAACTGCTAAGCTATATGAATATCCGGTTCCCCTCATCAATTCTGTTTACAACAGCACCAGTTCAAACTTGTGAGGAGACATACAGGCAATCATTGAAGTTCCCAGCTGCCATTAAAATGATACAATTCCTCCTCACTCAGACAGGGGTCAGCAAGTTCCCCCTTCTGATTTGAAAGCATCTCATTTGTGTGGGGAAAAAGGCGATGAGCATAAAGAGGATCTTGTTGCTGGGATTTGCTGATCATTTTGCATTGGCTATCACTTCACCATTGCGCTAACAACAACGGCTCCCAGTGGTGAGAGAAAAGTGCTGATATGGCGCTCTTAATAATAAGCGAGAGGCAGAATTAATGTTAACTGCCTAGTCCATTTGCAGCCCCCACCCCCCGCCGTTTCGTCAGCAGTCGTTCGAATTCAGCAAGGAATATCGGTCCCCAGCGTCACCGATGGCAGTTGACGCAAAAAAATAAATAAATAAATAAAAAACTAGGCAGATGCATAAGAATAGACACAAAAAGGTTTCGACAGATTTTCTCATTATGGTCCTCCAGGATTCACTCTGGTGTGTCAGTGTGTACCACAGAAAAAAGTGTATTCATCAGCCTCAGCCTGAATGGTGTGTAAATGATTCAGTGTGTGTGTAATACTAAATGTGTCTCTGTGTGTCCACCTCAATTACACTTTTGATTGAAACTACCACAGCCCCTAATAAGATTCAACCAAAAGTACCAGAGGACTGAAATGAGCCTTATAAATAATTTGTCTATTAATTCTTGGCCATTTTGCCGGCAGGGCTCGGTCAGATTAGGTAACATGGCACAGTTGGAAATGAGTCGCCCGTATTAGGGAGACAAGGTCAAATAGTGTCCAAGTATCGGCACTATCTGCGATTCAGTTCTGTGATGACAAAGAGAAATTTGAAACATGCGTTTGCTGGAGTGTGTGTGGCTGGTGGCTAATGGCTGCCTGCACAGAGAAGGTCTGGTCGGTCAGGTCTTCCATATTCTAATCGACAAAGAATTAGACTAGATTCTTGGAGTGCACGTGACCAAAATACACCCATCGTATTTGCATTGAGTTCCCTCGAAGTTGGAAGTCCAAGCTGGGAAAGAAGTCACATGGTGTTTTTCAATGGAAAATCCAGAGAGAAACATCACAGTAACAAAATGACAGGGAGTTACTTGAGAGTGGAGTGCAGACACCTAGAGGGATGGCCCTGGTAGGAGCAGCTGGAAATTATATTCATTTATTTCTCATGATTAAAAGGCAAAATTCACCCCCTTTGCTTCCTTGTTTCTCAGTCAGTTCGCCTCTTGGCAACATTCGGTTCCATGTCTGGACCAATGAATATAAAAGAATTTTGTGGTGTTACCACTCCATGCTAAAGATTTTGTAAAATAAACTTGCCCCGAACAGGTGACTTATAGTCCATAAAAAATGGTTTCTTATTTCCTTATTTATTGTCAACAGTAATTATGGGACTGTTTAACACTAAGTTGACACTATACTGACTAAACAAGAAGGTAATTAGCACTTTATAATGATTAATAATTATCGAAAATGCTGCTTATAAACATATGTATAAGTAGCTCAAAAATGGTAATATAATAGAGTTTAACCCAGTGTTCATATATAAAAGATTTGATGCCATATTTCTCCACGTTTCCTGTGGAGAGTGACAGTACTTATTGTTGTCGACTAGTTAATCACAGAAAAGCATGAATCACAATGATAAATTCACCCGCATCTCTTGATCACGTTGGATTGAAATGGGCTCATTGTGAAAGTTGAAGTGAGCTAATGTGAGAATAGAAGTGTGTGGTACTTACACGTTGTGGAGAACACACCATCCGCAGTGAGGGTCTCTGGAGCCCAGACACTCGCCACATGTGGTGTACTGTTCACAACTCTCCACTGGAACTCTCACCACCTGAGCAGAAAAGGCAGAATCTTTGTAAATGTTTGAATGAAAACCTGGTAAAACATCAGAAAGGTAGCAGAAATCTGTGCTGTATTTTTTTTTTCGCGCGAGCAGAGGCAGTCCTGAGGGGTACATTTCTGTTTTGTTGAAAGAATCTAGTCCAGTGGTGTGTGACAGACTTCAGTGAAGCATGCACAGGTGAGGCCTGGCACTGCATGCTGGGACAGCTGACAGGTGGCCCGGCAGCAGCGCCTTGATTGACAGCTGACCTCAAAAACCACTGGAAAGCAAAGGCGCACAAGGAAAGACCCTGATGTTTGCTGTTGCTTAGTGCTGAGGAGGAGGACAGGAGACGGTATGACCAAGACAGATATTTTGGCATCAAAGGCTGGTAATGTATGTGGTTAGAAAACGTTGACAAAAGGTAAGTACATTGTCAACTAGTAAAGGATGGTGAACTAAAATGGACCACACAAAATTCTATTTTAATTCAATTTTGATTGAAGTGAATGCAAAAGATAAGTTCATAAACTTCAGCAGCATCCAATGGGCACTTTGTCAATTAAATCTTCTCTGTTTTCATGGCTCAAAGTGATACTATCCCATTCATTATGTTGATTTTTTTTTCCTCCCAACACTACTACATGCCTGTCAGTCCTTCACACTGGATGCAAAACTTCTTTGATAAGACACATATGCCGCCAAAGATCCAGTCCTGGCACGTTCTCCAGCACTAAAAGGGTGCGAACAGATGGTTCACAGCACCGTCCCTGTGGCTCTCTAGGTGCTCCACATTCTGGGGTACTCATGAGAGATCAAGGGTGTTTTAAGTGTGTGACAGACAGATTGCTCGCATGTGTGCACAGTGCTAGCGCATCTGAGAACGCATGTCTGTTTGCACCTCCGCATGTACCCATGTGGTTGAAGTGTCAACGCGACTTTTAACTTTTCTGCGCCAACAGCTTTCAGTCGATGAGAATTGTGATCCCCTTAATGACGTGTGTGTGCTTTTCTCCTGAAGTATTCAGTTGCCTCTGCGGTCATGGACATCAAGATGGTCCATTAGTTGAGACAGTTGGAGTAATTCGCTGTAAAACTTTCAGCACCACCAATGGACACATGCAGCCATATTACCACCACCATGCTACAAACATGCACACTTGTTTTCATGAGCTTTTCTGTTTGGGTGTTCGACTTCATCAAATAAGAGTATTAGACAGATGAGCAGAAGTGTGGCGAGCTATACCTCATCTTGCACACGTTTTAACCACCATCTCTGGTGATCTGAGAAAAGCCTTCCTTTGCTTCCCTCGCATGCACCCAGCAACAGCAGACAGCAGACCTTGGGCACATTGTAATTTCTCTTTGCTTTAGTGAGCGTCCATGCTTGTATAGCTGTGTTTGAATGGGGGTGTAGATAAGAGGAAAGAAAGCAGAAGCCCACGACGAGAGATAAAGCTGTTTAGCTGCAAGATGGCAACAGGATGACAAAGGAATGCAGTGCTGAGATATTAGACTTGAAGCTGAGATTCCCTTGTGAGCTTTAAGTACATTATTGATATGAGACAGATGTGACATGATGAAACTCATTTATGTGCGACAATGACTTATATCAGTAAGGCCTCAGGCTTTTTAAAGGAATTATATTGCTTTGGCAGTGAGCAGCTCCACAAAAATGCTGAGCACAATGTCGGACAAATTCACTTTCAACATCTCCTGCTACTTCCTGTCGGGACAGAAAGCTGAGGTTTTAGCAGGAATTGTGATTTACTATCCTCCAAGTGGCCCATAAGCAAGGCTCGCTTCTCCTCTGGAGATAGATGCATGGCAGCTGCCTCCATGCTCAGCAGTCCAGTCCAGTGCTGTAGCTGGCAGGCTGCCCGGAGACGGAGAGACAGAAGAAATGATGCCAACGAGCAATAGTCAGAACCAGAGCGCGGGAGGAGGAGGCAATCTACTTGAAGTGTTTAGTGGATAGATGAATGGAAGGAAAGAGTACTGTAATGGAAGACACACATGGGGCGAATCAGCCAGGACATTGTGCTAAGCAGATATGATGGGGTGGCAGACAGCTTCTATGAGTCATTGTCAAAAAGTGTGAGCCAAAATTCAACACAGAAGAAAAGAGATGAAGCGCGGCTGGAGCTAGGAATTGATTCAAAGTAACAGGGTGATAAGAGGGGTGTGAATGAAAAGAGTGATAGCGGCGAGAGTGATGGGGGAGACAGTAGTGGTTGGAGGAATTCGATTGTCCATCCTGGCAGGAGAAAAACATCAGAGAACGCCTTTCACTTTCGTCTATGATGGAACACACAAGGAAAATGAAGCCAGAACAGGCTGTTTCTCATATCATCACAGAGACCAGCCCTCCATGCCATTAATCATCATGACTTTATTTAAGGACAATGGCCCACATAAATCACACTTTCACTGGGGGTTTCTTGGTGGGCCGACATAACCTTATCTCATCCCCGTCTGATGATAGATTTGGCCAATTGCTTAAAACTGTTCCTGTGCTAATCTCAGGGACGGCGCGGGGAGCCGGGCCCTGGTTTGCATTATGGGTCTCAGAGAAGTGAAATATGCAAAAGTCACCTGTTCAGTTTTGTCCTTCACCAATCAAGTCACAGATAACTCTGATATAAGCAAGTGAAATGTGGCCAAGCTGTTGCAATTGATGAGTCAAGCTTACTGTGAAGTTTGGTAAATAAGGTCCAGTAAATATGTGAGATAAAGAATAATCTACATCAAGGATTCATTCTTCATCAAGACTGTGGGTAGACTTGGTTTGAATGAGCCATTTGGTTGGGCTCTACCTGGAAAACACAAGTAACAACAGGAGCAAATCTGTGGCAGGAGACTCAGCTGTCCATTCTTCAACATTAAACATGGAGAGAGGTCATGGCCTGAAGTTAAGGGCCTCAAGGCCAAAAACAAAATATGCTTTTTTTTTATGCACTTGTGTTGTGGAGGCAATCAATAGTGATATGGCTCCAACTCATTACCAGTTCCAACTCTGCACTGCAGACAAGTGTAGTAGCATCAACTATAGTCGAGCACTTTGACAAACCTCAAGCTAATTTCCAATACATGCAGCATTGGTCAGTTGGGTGTAGTTTGAGGCTGCTGGCCTGCTTCAGCGAGGTTTCTGAGAATTGTTAGAAAAGTTTCAGTTGTCCAGTTCTGGGCACACAAGTTTCTAATAAATGAAATTATAATTGATTCTTACCTTGTGTTTTTTTTTTCGTGGCTTCAAATAATTATACTTCATATTTTAATCCATGATCCAATAATGTTATTTTTTGTAAATGAAAAATGTGAAAGATTTATTTTAAAATACTGCACAATCTAATCAAGATCGCAATATCATCCAGAAAAAAACAGTCTTCCCCCTAAATTGTTAACCCCTGTGTCAAACTGAATTCAGAATCAGAATCAGATTTATTGCCATGGTCAGTGGGGAGCCACTGACTAGGAAAGTGTCTTGGAATAAAGTGCAACAAAAAACAAATAAAATAAAATAAAAAAAAATAAATAGAATAACATAACAACAAGGCTGTTCACGAATTTAACAGTCTGATGGCGGAGGGGAAGAATCTGTTCCTGTGACGGGAGGTTCTGGTCTGGATGGACCGTAGCCTCCTGCCAGAGGGAAGAGGAACAAACAGTCCATGTCCAGGGTGAGAAGGGTCGGCTCTGATCCCACCTGCACGTCTCTGGGAATTCAGTTGTAACCTAAACATGTAAAATCGGTCAACACTCAGAATGAGACCAACAATGTACCATAATGTATTGGCTGTTTTGGCCACATCGATAACTAACTTCATTAGTACCCATCGAACAAGCCACTTAACATCGCCATGTAGGGATGAAGCAGCACGTGAGTTAGCATTATGAACCATACAAGACTTCTTGAGCAGACAATCGGGGAGGCAAACAACAATAAAACCGTCTTGATTCAACGACTCTTAACACAGGCTTGTTTCTGTCAGTGCGCCACATTACTCCTTTAAATGACCTTATAAACCATGTGAGCCTCTTCCTGGTCTTGCCATCTCCGTATTTACTATAAAATCTGTGGCTGTAACTCCCAATCTCTGGTCCCTCTCTCTGCTACAGTTGCTCGCTGTCTCCCCCGACCATGTCGCCATGCCATGACATCTCCTTTCTGCAATAAACTTTCCACCTTTCCTCTCCAATCTGCTTTTACAGAGCGATTGCACCTACTTCTAAAAGTCTGGCTAACAGGCTTTGTGATGGTCACCCCAAAAACCCAGAGGACCTGTAAAGCTTTCAATGTGGCTTTTCATTGGTTGTTAAATCTAAACACATAAAAGGATCAACGCTGTTACTGCTTCTTCTGGTGTAACATTCAAATAAAGGGTGCAGTGCGGGGGGACAAGGGGAGGGCCGGAGAGGAGGAAGGCACTGCACATTAACGGGAGCACAAGTGGAGGCAACGCAGCTGATGGAAGACACCATAGCTGCCAATCATAAATGTGCAGTGACCGTAATCCATGATGTCAGTTTCTGCTCTGCCATCACCATCACAGGCAAAAGTGATAAGAAAGACGTCACAGCCTGGCCTCTGGTCATTGGAAGCCTCATTTCTTCAGGGATGACTCAGAAAAACCAGAGACTACCTGAGAGTTGATTGGTTCTTTCATTTACAGAATCATCACTAACAGACCCTACATCAGCTTGTGCTGACAAAGCATCAAGGAAAGCAAACCAGAGGTAGCTGGTTAGTGGGACTGAACCACATGTGGACTTTCACTTGCACAACTAGATATGGTTTCATTAGGAACATTATAGCTATATTTGAGCCTTCACAACCAGTGCTGGCAGTTGATCATGTACATTTTGATAGAAGTGTTCGATGAGGAGAGGAGCATCTATTTTTCTGACTTAAATTGTATAAATTATGGAGAGATTGGAGATGAGTTATTCCATTCATATTAGTCGTTCAAACAAAACAGGCATTCCAAAATTCATTAAATTAGATCAACCACTACAAAAGAATTCCTATCCTTTTGGTTCAAGTTGGCTTAGCCACCATGAACATGCTAATAATATAAACAGGAGGCCCAAGATAGTTTGGTTGAAAATTCTTGCAAACTCTTGCAATTCTATTCTCACTCTAAAACACTTTCAAATATCCAAATTCTTCAACAATGAATGCACACGTTGCACTGACGTGTCGCCATGACAACGGTCAGAGCTGACCACGCTTAAAACTTGACAATGTAGACAACAAACAAATTATCAAATGAAGAGGAAACGTGTGATACATGAGTCAGAAAGTCCAAATCAATTCCACTTGTGTTCAACTGGAGGATTGTCTGGCTAGATAACAATAGGGGGGAGTGGGTTGCCAGAATTTCCACCTCAGTCTTACAGAGCTTGTTTCACCGCCGTAGCACATTTTTGTATTGTATTTGAAAAACACATTCTATTACGTCGCCTTTGCATCATAAATTATGGTTCAGGCTGTTGTCCGACAGTCTCACGCGCCACTATTCTGTTACTCTTCGCTACTAAATACCGAAGGTTACTTTTTTTTGTGAAATTCGATGCATCCCTAATAAATTTGTTTTCAAGTATTATATTTTTTTTAAATCATTGTTTGTCACTTTTCAGGAAAACATTCAAATTCATGAAAGGTTAGCAACAAGGTTATCTATTTAAACTACAGTATCCGCTGTAATGAGTGAAATGAAAAGGACGGCACAAAAAAAGGAGTGCAGACGATGTAAACAAAGATATCAAAGTAATTCTAAATATTTCATGAACATTCATTCATGTCTAACCTTGCCCACTAAATTTCCAAACAAAATGAAGTGTCCTTTCTACAGTCACTTTGTGCTCTAAATGCATTGACTGATTCATTCATTTTTTTCTCACTGTCCTCATGAAGTACACTGAAGCCCAGGTGAGGACAAAAGACATGAGACATAGGGGGAGGAGGAATGGGAAAAGAAGTGGGGCTCGGCAGAGATTCAACAGCACTAAAAACAAAGAGCAATACCAACGACGGATAGAGGGAGAGTAAAACAGCAGCGAGCAAGAGGTAAATGTGAGCGGCAAAGGTAGACAGGCCTGGAGGCCTTCTAATTAAGTGAGGATGGGAGAAGCATGCTGCCTGGTAAATGACTCTGTCACTTTAGTAAATGGACTTGGTGAGGAGTGAGGAGCAACACAGCTGGCATTTCCATTAGCATCGCCAAGTGACCCGCCGCCGTACATGCACAGGCCGAGAAAGTCAGGGAGGGACTCAGAATAAATGTTGATCTTCTTTAATTGTTTGTTCAGAAATGGCAAGGAATACTGAAGGAAGCTTAAACATATGGGCAGGTAAGAAAGGGAAAAAACATGAAACATATCAGTCCATTGTTTCCATTTCTAAACTAGTTTTAAAAACAGGGTCCAGCATTGAGACTGAGTCACAAAAGAAACTGGGCAATGTGTAGTTTCATTGGTTTGATGCAATGATGCTCAATACAGTTTTTTTTGGCAGCATGACACTCTTTAGTCTGTAAAAATCCATATACTAGCCGCATCATTGTATAAGCCCCAGAGTTCAGACGAGGAGAAAAGTAGCATGTTATAGTACAGAAATTACAGTGTATATGACAGTGGCCTCATAATAGACATCAAGAAGCTAGTGATTAAATAAGCAGCCAATAAAAGTGTTCATAAAGAATGGTTTATTGATCATAAAGACATTTGTGGCTTCTGTTCACTATTCTGAAAAACAGAACTGAGATGAACACCTTCCACTTCCAACTTCTCCATCTTACATAACTATACTCCGATGCCTCTCCTGGTTTGTCATGCATGAGTGGCAGATCATTGTTCAGCTCCTTGGGACCCAAAACAGTGACGTGCCACACTGAGCTGCTCTTGGGGCCACAGCAGCTGTTGATCGGCTTCGTCTCATGACGATCATTCAGTGACATCTTTAGGCGCGCCATATCCATGTCAGGCAACAAGAGAACCAATTGTTTGTCGGATTGAGAGTGACTGAGGGAAAAAAGAAGCTGATGGGGGAGATAGCCAAAAAGAAAAACCATTAACATCCCTATCCATCTCACGTTCTCCTCAAACCCTATCAGTCTGCTCCATCACAGCATCCTCTGGGAAACGACAGCAGAGTAAAACAGAAAGAGATGAGAGAAAGACAGAGCTATCCAGTGACGGCTACACTTCCATTAGGACTGATGGTATCACGCTAAAGACAAGTACGTGCTCTGTGACATGCAGACACCTTTTACACTTATTTAAAGAACAAACACTGGGCAGAGTTCTGCAATCATCTCTTCTATGGACAAGAGAGACAACAGAGGCTCGCTATGACGAAGGGAATAAGTACTTCGTGAGAGCGGACCTCTGAAAGTAATTGTATTGGTGAGCACGGCTATGGTTAACATAAATGTGTATATGTTGGAGTAAAAGCACTTGGTCTTGGGATGAAAAAGGTACTATATTGGTTTGAACTCCTGTAATTGAATGTCATATACTTGCCCGTCTACCACTTCACCCCCACTTTCACTACTGCCTCCATCTTGCCACTGTACTTCCGCGCTTCACTGCACCGAGCCTATTAACATTTGCATAACAATGACCAGCATATTGTTCTCGGTGTGTGTGTGTCCACGTGTCTGTGTGCGTGTGTGTAACTAACGTGTGAACGTATATTTATGTGGCCCGTGCGTTGGTGCAGAGAAGTCGGAGCAGAGGACGTCGGGCTACCTATTCAAAACCAAAAGTGAAAAAAGAAAAGCATAAAGAATACGTACAAATGAAAAGGTTTGAAATACAACTCATCCAAAGCACTTCAGGGTGTCCGGGGAGCAACTCAACCCAGCCAACCCAACCCAACTAAAAAAAGAAAAAAGAATAAATAATAAACACAGAATGGAACGCAGCACAGCAAGACACGATAAAGAAACACAGAAGCAAATGTTTGACATTTACTGAATTGGTGATGATAAAAACACAAGTTGTAAATCATGAGAGGAAAATCCCTCTTCAATGAGCTGCGGTCCGTCTCTTCATTTGTCCAGATGGGACACACAAGGTGAACGCACGTGCTACGGACTTCAGTCATTAGGTTTGTTTTTTGGAGATTTCTCATCTCAGTACAATTGAGGACAAGGTCCACATACAAATTTGATGAGAAGACACAGAACATCTGCTCTGCTGAGAGTGGTCTCAACACGCTATTACAGTCCAACACGCAGCCTACTGTCTTTTTCCATTTCAAATGAAGCTACAGAAAACGGCAGCATTGTGCTGCTCTATTCGTGACACGCTGAATTCTGGTTTTAAGCATGACAATAGCCCTTCAATCCAAGTCCATGCCATTGTCTGCAGAGGCATCTCCTCCTGCTATGATGAAAGACAGCCTCAGCCAACGACGGCATGTTTAACCGCTGTATTTTGCGCTCGTTAACTTCAGGACATCCACCGCCGGAGTTTGATAAATTAGGAAAATTAATCTTCCAGCCACTTAGAAGTGACTGATTAGCTGCATCTAGTTCACCAAATGTCAATCTTGATGGATACAACCAGCTGCTGATTATGCATGTTGATGTCAGTCGCTGCTAATGTGTTTGCTAACGAGATTGGCAGCAAACCAGTAATATGTGAATGTAAACAGATCAACACGCTCGCAGACACAGATCAGCAAACAGTGGCACGGGCGCGCGCTCACACACGCACAGGAGCGATGGGTGCCCAATATTTCCAG